>NC_056747.1:80103671-80456171 GCF_019279795.1 Protopterus annectens | reverse complement strand
GAATTACTGCTACTATATATTGTGAGCAATACAGAGCCTAAAGCAAAGAGTGGTCATTCAGGAAATTACAGTATTTGGTGACTGTTATTACATATCAGAATAAAATACATTATTCAAAAGGTCATAAAGACTACTCTATTCTGTCTTATCTACATAGCTACTATGGCTTAACAGTATTGTTATCATCAGAGATGTGCATATTTTTGCATCTGTCTGCAGAAACAGCAGTAAAACCATATAGAAATGTATTTTCTGTATTATTTTCCTTTTAAGGATCAACACTCATCTACACCTTACAACAAATGTTACATAATGCGCTATGGACATTTAAACCATTTTGTTATTATTGACCTCTTTGGACTGCACCTTGCCCTGAGTTTGGTCCTGTCAACATCTCAGGAAAATATCTTTCTACAGCAGCATGTAATAAATAATCCCCTATATTAATCATGTACAATGATGATACACGTAGGTTACTATCAGCCATGCTCTGTTAACTTTTATAAAATATGGTTCCATAAAGGAGACTGCTGGAAAGAACTTTTATTTTTCAAATGAAGTTAATTGTTTCAGAACTGCGACATAAGAATTGTATCACTCCCATAAAACCACGTTAGTTTTTATAAAGTGTCCATATATAGACCATTATGTATCAGTATAGAAAAATGTAAAATACCATTGAACAAGTCAAAACTAACATTACCTAAAAATTGTTGATTTCAACAGTGGTAGCCCCCATCCTACTTTTAAGAATTTTGCACTGGAAGGCTTTATATAAACATAAGTGGTAATGTAAATCATTACTGTAAGTCCCATACATGTGCATGAATAAAAATTCACAGAAGTAGCAGCAATACACTGTGCATTCACACAGCAGAACCATACTAGTCATCAGCAACGCTGCAGGCATTTTTATATTGCTATGCATTTTGCAGTATATATTTTTAAACTTTTTCCTTGCAAAATCCTTCATGGCCTAAGCTGACATTATGAATTCATCTATATATTCCTTCTTTTATCTACCCACTTTGTTATACCTTATCAAAATAATAACAGTGTTTTTCAAAGGCTTTTACTGTTAAAAATTCTTGATCATATAATGTGCTGCTTCTCAAATTATAATGAAATTCAGTAGGAGTATAATTTTTTGGAATATTGCCACTTCAATTTGAAATATGTCTCAAATTAGAAATGTATGGCTCTCTTTGATAGCTAAATGGTTAAAACAAATGCGCTGGAACAAATATGAAGTCAAGCATCTTGGTGAATTATATCCTTCTAAGCTATATTCTGAAACATGGAGTGAACCATTTCATAGATAAGTGGTGCAACACAACTCTATTCATCGGGTATTGAGGATTCACACCGTTAAAAGTACTTTAAAGCCCACTGGTAAAGCAAAAAAAAAAAAAAAAAAACCTGGAGTATATAAACAGCTTATTTCTCAAAAATCACAGTCAATGTTTACTTTTTTCTGCACCCAACAATACAGGACATTAGTGTGACGTATACAGTACAGATAATTGTGACCACATTTTCAATACCTCAAAGCCATTAGAATTGCACTTTTCTTACCATGATTCCAGTCAGGAGGCAAACCCCCTTTCCACAGTAGGTATGCGGTACCATATCTCCATAACCAATGGAGAGAAATGTAATTGATATTAACCACATTGCGCCAAGAAAATTGCTCGTCACCTCCTGCTTATCATGATACCTATAAGAATCAAGAGACAAAACCAGAAATTCTTAACAATCAAGATAGTATTTCTGTAAAGCAAGGAAAATTACTAAAATAGTCTTTTGTAAAGCAACAGTGATTATGAAAAAAATATATAAGTGGGTATTTTAGTTCCAACCAACATATGCTGGAAATAGGAGGAATTTTTGATGAGTTTTGAGAAGCAGGTCCAGGTCATGGTGGGACAACTCTTCAGTATAACATGCAACTCCTATTATTCACACAATCTCATTGTATAACATAAGCTAGCACGTAATCTGTGAGAGTTGCTTTATGTTACCTCCTTTTTGTTATTACAGTGATAGACACTAAATTGATGAATCTGTAAACCTATTATATTCAAAGCTTATTGTCCATTGTATATATACTTTTGGTTATGAACAGATGAACAGTAGCCCTTGTGAGTTAGGCATGCTGAGCTCAATTAGGGAGGAGTATAAAAATCAACTTGAAGAGCATTGTATGCAGTATTACCTGGATTCCAATTTCTATATTAAATTGTTTAATAAATAAAATAGTTCGCACATTGTATTGTGTATTCCAGAAAATGCTGCATATTTGAATGCATTGCACTACATACATACATAGCTGAATGAAAAACTCGAGTACTGCCTATTAATAAAAAATAATGTAATATGCTTATTCAGATGCATACACCAAAAAGAAAAGTGAAAGGTATGTTTAATAGATAAGAGGACCCATGAAACTGGTCTTAAACTTAGCAGAATAGATAGAGTCACTCTTTTTTTCTGAAGGATAATTTAAAATATCAGTATTAAGAAGTAATTGCAGTGTAATTAACCGCCTTTTGTTTTAAAAAATTGAAATTGACTTGTTGCTGTTAAGCTTATATGAGCTGTGATGATGGAATACATGGAACTGCTTGACTGGTTTGTATTTGTATTTTAGAGGGAATAATTTTCATTTTTGAAGGGTTTTGGGGATTTCTAGATATAGAAAACAGATCCATCAGACAAGAATGATTCATTATTAAAGAACATTTGCCAGTGTTTGTTCACCTACCATTGTGTAAGAAAAAACAATTTCCACTATTTTACTTATTTTATGAGCTTTATACTATGACTTTAAGTTTGTAGACAGGAAAGTAACGGAATTTGTTGAATTACCAGTCCATTGTGCTTATTACTACTCTGAGTAATTCTAAATACAACTTGTCTGTCTTGTTTTATTGAATAATACAGAACCACTTTGTTCTTTTCCTGAGCCCATATGTTTTAGGACAAACTTAGACTTGTGTGGTTTTATTCTCTTACTAACATTACAGCAAATAATGTGGATGATAAAACAGTTTACACCTTATTTTTATTACCTTTTTAAAATGTTTATCGTTGTAGGTCTTGGAACATCATGGAATTCCCCTCAACAAGCTAACAAACTTGAGTCGTTAATATTTATAAATAGTTTTTTTTATTCTAATTAAGCAAATTTGAAAAAAAATATTACAACAAATTTGAAAGTAGGGTTTCCCACTGCTTTAATTCTCAAACGAGTACATTTTCTACTACCTGCTAATTAGGATGATTTTAAGTAGTTCTAAATAGTAGTAGAGTGACTGACAGAACTAGGTTTTATGTACAAACATTAAAAAATGCAGCTCTCTAACTGTACATCTGTTAAATCAAATTAAAATGCTTGGGTTAGTAAAACTACTTAATGGAGCTAGTAAATTAGCAATTAACTGATGAAGTGAAACTTTATAAGAACTGAATTATCTTTATACATTTCCAGATCACACTTTTATTTATTAATTTCTAGGTTTACATGAAGATCTGTACATTCTAAACATTAAGTAGTTTATCAGAAATTGTATTTATTTTCCATAATTGTTCATACTTTGAAATATTAAGTTCTTTCACAGTAGGTTTCACATTGTTTAACTTAACTTATGGCATAGCAATGTGTACTTTATTTTATTCATGCTTAGATGACGGAGTTAACCTTGCTGGACCAAGCCCATTTTCCAAGGAGAGCCAAAAGGAGAACTCCAGTCGTAGATGCAATGGGAGTTTACATTAAAGTACAATTCAATGACAAATTATGCCTGGTAATACAGAAAAGACAACATTGATGCAGTGAAAATATCTACAAAGAATCATGTAACAGTTGGTGTACAGGAAATATAGTAAAGAAACATGTTAGGTAACTGCAAATTGTAAAGATGATCTAAAGCTGTATGTATCAACTATATAGTATAGTGATGTATACAAACAGATATATACATTGATTTTGCTTATTTAAGGAAAACACATTTATGATAAGTGCTAAATAAAGAGACAAAATGCTGTAGTGTAGTGTATAGAGCACTGCAAGTGTACTTTGAGTTCAGGAGAAGGACAATGTTATTAAGCACTTTTCTGATGTAAGAAAATTTCTTAACAAAGTTTTGTTAACTTATTACATATGCGTGATGCCTCCAGGTGCATCTGCAGTTAACTCCTGCTGACGTCTCTAGGTGTCAAATATTGCTTGTTCATATTTGCATCAATAATTACAAAACCATGCTATGTACAAAGTTTTAAAAGATTTTATCTTAAATCTTACACAATGGCAAACTCAACTGCATTAATATTTGTCCTCCATCTAGTGCAGGTAAATAGTTATGAACTGTTGTTTTATGATATTAATTTATATAGATCTAATGTTCACTTTTTCCAAATATCTCAACAACCAAGTAACAAAGACAGAACTCCTTAGCCTCATAGGAAAGCTCTCAGCTAAATGAATAAAATGCTGCTGACAGTATGTGTGTAACCTGAATGGTTGCTGAGATATTATAAGTTGTTTACAAAATATAACAAATGTTAATAGTTACTGTGTTTACTGTGACTTATAAAATTCAGTTTAAGACCTAGGATCTAAAGAACACTACCACAATAAAAATAATTCCTGCTGAAGAGCTTGCCGTTTATACTTCTTTCATAACCCCTATGGTTATAGAAATATTAAAATTTGTTTGAAATGTGAGGACATAATTTGATTCTGTCAAAAGGCTTAGACTTCACCCATTGGAAGTTACAGTGCAAACCTCCTGAGCTCCATTGGAGTGCACCTTTCAGCACTGTCATAGCCGGCTTTAGGCACCAGCGACCATGTTTTGTAACATGCTTGTCTGGTTATTACTTCTTTAATTTTCATCACAGTCAGACCATAGAGGTGTTCACAGGAGGCCATTATAGCTTGTGTTTGGGCTGAGGATCATGTGGTCATTGTTTATTTTACTTTTCTCGCAGACCTCAGAGGTATACAAAGAAGGTTATTATCGCTTGTGTAGGGGTAGTATACTATCTAGGAGCGCACGTGAGTGTGTGTGTGTGTGTGTGTGTGTGTGTGTGTGTGTGTGTGTGTGTGTGTGTGTGTGTGTGTGTGTGTGTGTGTGTGTGTTCATAGATTCATAGGTGTGTACTAGGCTAATGGTCCTGGAGCCTTTACAAGCCTAGCCCAAAGGATTACCCTGGCATCATGCCACCCGACCATATCTCCCAGTGACTCTGCCGAGTAGAGCCGCTGGAGTGATCCCTGGGGTGAATTTTTTATTTCTCATCCACTCTTCAAGATTTCTCTTGAAGAGGGCCAGTGAGATGCTCTCTTTGACAAGTATGGGAAGTCTACTCCATAGCATGGGCAGTCTCTGGGTTATGAACCTGGCCCTCCAGCATGTTCTGTTGATTGTGGTAATGAGGTTGAAGTCTCTGGAGTGTGTGGTGTGGAGGGATTGGGAATTCTTTAGATGTAGCATTTCTAATAGAGCTGGGTCAGATATGGCTTTGTAAGTCAAGCAGATATTGCCTCTAAGTAGGCGATATGAGACAGAGAATAGTTGGAGTTTTTTTGAGTCTGTCCAAATAGGACAAGTGTTTAAGGCCCAGGATCCTCTTTGTGGGGTACTTTTGTGGCCTCTCTAGTTGTTGCAGGTGTCTAGTGAGGTACATACCAAATGGGGCATTGTACTTGATGGCTGGCCTAAATGAGGGAAGAGTAGAGGGAGACAATGACCTCTTTCTTCCTGGATGCAAAACCTTTAGTAATGACCACTTTCTGACCACAGTGGAAATGTGGTGGTCAAAAGAGAGGTTGCTGTCAACCTGTGTTCCCAGATCTCTTATAATGCCTTCTGTGTTCAGTGGACTACCATCAATGTGGTAATTCATGGGAACTGGGTTTTTCCCAAAGGGGATGACGACACATTTTTTGGCATTTAGCTTAAAGCCATAGTTCTGACACCAGTTCTTGGTCTCAGTGAGGCCTTTCTGTAGGATGTCAACATCACTTGGGAAGTTAATAATGGCTCCCAACTTGCAATCGTCTGTGAACTTTGTCAGCCAGAGTCCCTTCATGTTGGCCTGGACTTCTGAGAAGTAGATACCAAACAGGAGAGGACCCAGGACCGATCCCTGTGGGACTCCATTCATGACTGGTCGGCAGTCTGACTTGGAGTCAGCTACTTTTACACTGTGGATTCTATCTGTGAGCCAGTTTGCAGCCCACCTAGTGATATTGGGGTTGATGCCTAGCTTAGTGAGTTTTTCTATGATTTCTAAGTGGGAAATGGTATCAAACGCCTTGGTCAGATCAAGATAGGCTGTATGAACCACTTTCCCTTCATCCACAGTTCTGGTGACCGACTCAAAGAAGTCGACCAAGTTGAGCAGGCATGATCTACCCTTCACAAAACCAAACTGTGTGGGAACCAGAGTTTGGAGATCCCCTATATCTTTGGTTATTAGGCCCATGATGATGCATTCCATAGCTTTGCATATCAGACTTGTCAGGCTAATGGGGTGATAGTTCCCAGGGTCTGCAGATGCTCCTCCTTTGTGGAGAGAGATGACTGTAGCAGTGCACCATGCACTAGGGACAAAGCCTGAGGTGAGGCTGTGATTGAACAGGGCAAACAGGTGAGATGCCAGTTCACTGTGTAGTTCATGTAGAACACAGCCAGGTATATTGTCAGACCCCATAGAAGCTATATTCTTGGCCTTGGACAGTGCTGTTTTAACATGTGCAGCAGTAATGCTGGATGGCTGGCGATCTGCTGGTATTGTGATTGGTCCTTTGGAGGGGGAGAGGGGTAAAGTTGGCACTGAATCTGTTGGCCAGCATATTGGCAATATCTGTTAGCTCGGTATAGGAGGTACCATTGTGCAGTAGCTCAGAGCAAATCTAGGTATTGCCATGGAGATTCTTTACATAACTATAGAAGACCTTGTGGTTGTCTTTACTATCTGCTGCAATTCTGTTTTCATAGCTAGCTTTAGAGGATTTGATGAGGGATCTCAACTTTTTGTTGAGGCTGATAAGGGAGTTTTTCCCGTCTTGGGACTTCACCTTATTCTGCATCAGTTTCCTCCTGCTGTTGTAGAGTTTGTTTATGGCAGGGGACCACCAGATTGGCTTCCTTTTTTGGCGGAGACCATCTTGGTTCTATTGGATATGGCGAGATCCATGTATTTGTGTATGTGTTCGTACAGTGCAATGGTGTATGATTCGACAGTCATGTAACTATTCTGTGGTTGCATGTGTGCCGTGAAGTTAGCCACCTCTGTTTTTAGGAGCCCAAAGTTAGCTTTGGAGAAGTTTTTCATGGTGGCTACCTTTGCGGTGGGGGGGGGGTGGATTTCCAAGGTGATTAGTTTGTGGTCGGATCTAATCAGGGAGGAGTTGACTATTGGTGTAGACCAACGGTCACCCATGTTAGTAATGATCAGGTCAAGAATCTTGCTACCTCTAGTGGGGGTAAGAATGAGCTGGTCCAGGGCATTGGAGTTAATGAATTCCAGAACACTGGGCAAGTGTATTGGTACATGAGTAGTTTTCCCAGTTAATGGAGGGGTAGCTGAAGTCGCCCAGTATGAGAGTGTTAGGTTGGACCCTAATATTCTCCGGGGTGCTTAGGAACGTGGAGTGTGAGTCTTGGGACATGGTTGGAGATGTATAACCTGAATCGCTGTCTTACCCAATGTTAGCTGCACCTGAAGTATCTCTGATGTGTTATGTTGGGCTACCAGTCTGGAGGTGTGCACATCCTTTACAAATATGGAAACACCACCAACTTTGGAGCTTCAGTCCAAGTTCTGGGGCCGAAAGGTGTGGAATGAGTTATAGCCTGGTAGTGCAAGAGTGCTTTCTGCTGCCTTGAACCAGGTCTCTGTTACAGCACAAATGTCGATGTTCTCCATTTTAAGGAGTGATTCAAGCGAGTGCATTTTGAAATTTAGACTTCTAGCATTTAGCAGCATGACCCTCAGAGTGCATTTGTTTGTAGCTGTTACAGTAGTAATTTGGTCTTTGGAACACCACCTAAAAAAGGCTCTATAGGGGTGGCAAGAGCTTTAACCAGTATCTGGAAGCCCAGGGGTGACAGATGCAGGCCATCTCTGGAAAAGCATTGAGGTCTGTCAGTCACGTCATCCCAGGCAGACAGATACTGGATCCCCTTAGAATGACACCAGAAACTTAGCCAATTGTTGAAATCATTTTCTGCTTGTACTGTGGTATCATTCTGGGTGATGGTAGGATGCTGCTCAGGGCTAGGGTCATACCCGCCTGGGCTACATAATTCGAGAGCTCCTCCATGTCTCTTTTCATGTCGTCCAGGGTGGTATGTCTCAGGTCATTCACACCCACATGTACAATGACAGAGTCATATTTGTACCTGTTGTTGCGGGACCTGAGTGCATCCATTATGGTGTGGATCCTGGCACTTGACAGGCAGCTGACTGTTACTTTCTCCTTATTCAAACTAGTGAGTGGGACATCAGTGTGCCTCACTATCGAGTCACCTATGACTAGTGTGCTGGGCATGCTGTTTTGCCTTAGGGGCTTTGGTTGAGTGGCACACTGTTTAGGAGAGTTATGTGTCTCGTGATTAGTGTTGTGTTGTGGTGGTTGAGTGAGTTTCTGCCTTGGAGGCCTCTGATGTTTGGGTAGATTTTTATTGAGAGCCTCTGCGAAGGTGGGTATGTGGTTTGTGTTTTTTGTGAACGCAGTGCTGGTGTGTGTTCTGGAGGGCTAAGTGTTCTATGGTGTGGAGCAAGTGTTGACCTTCTCCTCTTGACCAGCTATTCCGGTCTTGGCTGGAGAGTGCATGGCTTCCAGTTTGGATATATAAGTGCATCTCTCACAAGTCTGAGTATTGCGAGGTAAAAGGAGAGGGTTGTCTGTGTACATGAAGCAGTTGCTACATTGCCTCAGGATGCCTCAGGGTGCCCAAGTTCACCAGGTTAATAGGAGAAAGGACTGGGAACTGACCTTTAGACATGCTTGGAGGGGTGGGCATTAAGAATAAGTACTGGAGCTGTTTCCTTGTAGAACGTTTAGTGCTGGTAGCACTTTTGTGTGCTACAATAATTGCTACATGAAGTCTGGTATGGTAAAGTGCTAGACTTATAAGCTAATAAAAGTGCAGGAGAAGTGAGAACTAGCAGATCTAAGGGAAAATTTGAAGAGCAGACTTTGGCACCTCTCAGAAGCTTACAAACAATCCTGGCTACAGCAGATCTGTATCTGGACTAGACTAGTTACAGGAAAGGTGGGAAACAAGTGCAAATGCGGGCTTTTAAACCAGAAAGTTGAAAGAGATGGAAAAACTGCCCAAATGGCCAATAAAATATAAATTCTGGGCCAGAAACCACTCCTCTTGTGGTAGATAGGCTGCGTAGTGCTTACCACTCCCACTGATAAGCTGGAAGGATTCCCTCCAACACAAAAAGGCTTGGGGGGCTCAAAAACTTACATTCCGTCCTGGATACAGCAAATCTGTATCTGGACTAGACTAGTTACAGGAAAGGCGAGAAAAGTGCAAATCCAGGCTTTTAGACCAGAAAGTTGAAAAAGATGGAAAAAACTGCCCAAACGGCCAATAAACTACAATTTCTGGCCCAGAAACCACTCCTCTTGTGGTAGATAAGCTACCTAGTCCTTACTACTTCCACTGACAAGCTATTAGGCTTCCCTCCGACACAGAAAGGCTTGGGGGGCTCAGAAGCTTGCAAACAGTCCTGGATACAGCAAATCTGTATCTGGACTAAACTAGTTATAGGAAAGGTTACAGACAGTATGTTGTGTGTGTGTGTGTGTGTGTGTGTGTGTGTGTGTGTGTGTGTTGGGAGGGCTGAAACAGTAGACCTAAGGCACCATATCACCTGTGCTCAGCCCTGTACATAGAGTTGCTGCAATGTATCACTGTAGCAACTAAATGCCAGTAACTATGAACATCCCTTTGTGAGATGGGCCAACACAGTGTGGTATACAGGCCTGTTGTAATGTAAGAGCACTGAAGCTACAGATCAGTCTGTGCGTCCTACTCCTAAAAGTTTGCAGCACAAACTAAAAGGTTGCTTTGTAGGGGTGGTAGTGACAGGGTGATACTTAGACTGGAAGTGCGTAGGGGCCCCCAACTTGACATTTGCTAGGGGCCCCTCCAAATGTTAACACTGGCCCTGGCACTGTTTACCTCTTGTTTCATGTTACAGCATAATAGTAGCCAATACCAGTCCCCACACAGCAGCATTGAGAAGCTAAAACAACTTTGAAAACTATAACTATAACGTACTCTGGACAACCACTCTCTCTTTTTTGTGTGTCTGTTTGGCAGTGTGAAGTGTCAGCCTTTTGCCAGCTAAAACATGCATTTCATTTCTGGCCGCTATCTGTGAAGCAGTGCTAAGAATGTTACACGTTTCAGAAATATAAAACATTTCAATCTGCTGCAGTGTTTTCTGTATTTAGTGTACATCAGGCAGTTAAAGCTACAAGCACAAATAATTATGATCAGGTTTCTGTTCATAATTTAATTGCAATTTGTTCTTGACATGAATGTTAAATTCACCCCTTGAACTTCATTTCACTCCATTTTTGAGGTGAATTTCTTGGCATCCTTGTCCTGAACATATGACAAGTTAATTATAACTGGAAACTTTAACGCAATCCTCTGTATATTGCATGAAGTGCAGGGATTATGTTGTGACTTAAGAAAGGTGGTACTTCCTGAAAAAGACAACTGTATTAATTACCTTTCTGGACCCACGGTGGTGGTGCTGCGGTAGCATTGTCGCCTCACAGCAAGACGTTGTCCTGTTCGATTCTCAGCTAGAGCGTCTTCTGTGGAGACATGCGTGAAAGGGCGTACCGTCGTTGAAGGGTGTGCGTTAGGGCCGGCAACTCAGCACGTAAAAATCAACTGCCAATCATTAGCGGACCGGAGTTCCGCTGTGGCGACCCCTAATCGGGAAAAGCCGAAAGACACAACAACAACAACAACATTAATTACCTTTTTGGTGTAAGAAGGGGGATTTACTATATTTTGTTATGCAATGTGCAGCACGTTTGAGCTGTAGTCTTACTGTAGAGTTTAGCAACTACCAGTGCCAATCATTTCATAACAGTGGTGAGCTGCTAAAACAATTTTCAAAGTTGTTAAACATTTCAGACTAAAAAAATAACACAAATACTTGAAATAAAAAATAAGAAAACAATGGATGCAATAACTGTACCAAACTGTGCATATTCTTTTCAAACAATCTGATACCTCAGCATTTCACCTTTGCAGGGTCTGACATAATTCATATTTAATTTCCCATAAATAGAGTAGTAATTGATTATAATTAAATCTATCAATTAAGATGAAATCCATCAATTAAATAAGCATTTTAAACCAACACTGTTTACTCTAAATACAACCTGTTCTGCACTGTACGGCAATCTCCATTCAAAACATTGAGTTTCTCGACTATTTGCAGTTTGAAGTTTTAAAACGTCGAGCTTTCGAAGGGAATCCACACACACACACACACATATATATATACATATATATATATATATATATATATATATATATATGTATATATATGACAGACACCCACAGGGATGCAAGCATGTTTTGTAATGAGAAGCAATGAAAGTAATTTATTTACATGTAACACACCACAAAATGGTGAGCCTCTAAACACACTTCTGTCATTCATCTGGAAATGAAACAGATGAAAACAGATGAAATTGCTACCTTGTTTCTTAATGCTTCAGGCTTCCACCTTCATGGGAAGATAAAATCTTTATTGCCACATACTACATCATATAAATAGTATTAAAACTCATTGGTAATTTGCTTTTTGAAGGCAGACACTCACTTATATACTCTTTTTAAATAACATATTATACACCAAATGACAAAACTTTTTATCATGTATCATTTATATTACATACTGCCAGGATACCTCAAATATCATGTCCCTAAGTGCCACAGTGTTGTATTTTAGAATTAATATAGCTTCTAATTTATTTAATGCTGTTCTAAAGTCATCACCTCTGGGTAACTTTACTGAGGCTACTACTAAAAAATATGAAATAATCAAAACTGTCACCATGTTTTGATAATACATGTGCAGCTACTGGACTTGATAGAAAATCCCATGCTCAAACTTAATATTTTTACCATTTATGCTCTGTTAGCTTTCATGTGCTTAAAAACTCATACTGCATTTCATTAACATATACTCATTCAAAAGTATTAAGGAAAGTATAAACTTTAGCTGGTACAGACATGCTGTTGTGTTTAAAAAGAAAACTTCAGTTTGACATAGCCTCTCCCTAGATGAACCTTTTCTTCTAAAAATGAACTAATCTCTGGAGTGATCAGAATAAGAGAAAGTTGTAACCTGATAAACCTATATTTTCTTTACTAGACGTTTAACTATAGGAGAAATATTGTCCTATAAGGTAAGCAATTTATGAAATGTTGGAGTGAATAAATATTGTTAAAATGTATACTGCACGAAAATAGCAAAAGAAATGTTAGTATAATTTGTTTTCATTTCTATTACCGTATGTACCTATGACACAGGTGTGCTTTATGTAGGTATGCAAACATGTGCACAAGGATTCAGAAGCAGCCCCACTGCCCACAGTAAGAGCTGCAATAAAAAGGGTCTGTTTACATGATGCAGTATTTTGCGATTCAGAGACACATTAGCAATAAGGAAAGATCCCATTATTGGCTAATTTGCATGTTTCTGAATTGCTGTTAACTACTGATCTGATGTTACCCCTTTCATTCTTCCTCGCTTATGGGTTATGGATCTGATCCTCTGATCCAACTTGGCCAAATACTGTAGACTTCAGATCCCACTCTGAAGTTCCTCCCTCTACCCATAATGCCCTACTCTATCCCTATTGATTCAGATCTTGTTTACCGCCATCGTGGTTAGATGCAGGTTCCGCTCCCGATCATTTGTGAGAGAGTTTTTTCTCTTATATTATCTCCTAAAACTTTTATATAACTTGAACTTTTTCTTATTTCCTCCCTCTTAGCTGTTGTTAGCATTAGGAATATCTTTCTGCTAATCTCTTTTTTTTACTAATTGTTTTTGTAGTAGTCTGTGTACCATTGTTGGTACTCTTCTTACTTAATTTTAAAAAAGGTATTTCTTCTTATTGTCGTAGTTGGTAACCTTGTGATCTGAAGTAATTAACTTCATTTTATCTGCAACCTGTGGGTATTCGGATCCATATTGGATCTGAGCCGGCCATTTTTCAAGCATCTGCTCCAAGCTCCTCCCCCTTACCCATAACCCATCACCATCTCCTACCTTCCCTCAGATCTCGTTTGCTGCTTCGTGCATCAGCATCGTGATCTCTGTAGCTGTAAGTGTTGGGTTGTTAGTAAGTGATTTCTGGTGGCTTTTTTGCTCTATTTAGTGAGAGTGTGTTGTTTAGTTTCCTGTCCTCCCCATTCGCTGTTTGTCAGTTTAAACTTTAAAAAAAAAAAAAGTTTGTTGTAAAGTAGTCTAGTAAGGCCCTCCCTCTCCCTTAGGTGTGTGTGCTAAAGTGTTAGTTTTAGTAGGTTGGCTGTGTGTGTTAGTATTATGGCTGATCAGCCAAAGCCTACCTTCAAAAAATGTGGCCATAAGCTTTCACCAGCCGATGGCCACACTCTGTGTGTTATTTGCCTCTGTGATCCCCATCTTTCTGTTCAGTGCCGCGTGTGTGCCGGGTTTAACCCCAGGGCCTTAAAAGAATGGAAGACCAAACTGGTTGCAAAAGGCCTTCTACCTGTTTCCTCCTTGGATTCATTGGCCTTAGCTCCTCCAGCAGTTGCTCAACCTCCCCCTCAGGCTGGGACTCACCCTCCCACTAGACCTGTTGAAGAGGAGGCCAAAGGAAAGGACAGGAAGAACAACGACAGAGACAAGAGGGGGAATAGGCCCCTGAAATGGTCTCCAGAGTGGGAACCCTTCTCTAGCCCACCTTCTAAAGTATCTTGGCCTACATCTTCTTGGCTCCACTCACCGAGGTTCTCCCCGGAGCTGACAGAGCCCTTGGATCCGAGGCCATCATCTAGGTTGTTGCAACGGCCAGCCAGATCCGAGTCGGTCACCTCCTCGCGCTCCACTCGGAGTCTATCGGAGTTGGATATGGACAGGATGATGAGGAAATTCATTCGGCCCCAAATCCAAATGGGAGTCTTGCCAATCCCCTCTCCCTCTGGAGTGGGGACCTCAATGCCCTTCTTTCATCCAATTTTTCCTTCCCCAATCCGGCCTGTGGTTTCGGGGTTTATGGATCCGAGGATCCTTGGAGCTGGTGGTTTGGCGCCAATGGTTCCTCCAACCTCGACTCCGGCAATTACCTTGAGTTCCTCGGTTCAGACCAGTTCGGATCTGAGCAACTCTCTGGGCCAAGGACGGGGAGTTGGATCCGAGGGGATGGAGGTGTCTTAGGCTCCGATTTTGTCTGATCTGAGCCATTCCTTCGAAGCTCCGGCTACTCCTACCTCAGCCCCGATCCTCACAGCAGACCCGGGGAGAGTTTCCTCCTTGTTGGGTGCTAAGGAGGTGCGGTCTCCATTGGCATTCGACGAGATGGAGAGGGTTTTCTCCCAAGGATCGAGACCCCAAGCCGGATGAGTCAATGTTCCTGGAGGCTTTTGGCATGGGCCCATCTACATCCTGGGTGTCCCCTCCTGTGGATCCCTTAGTGGATCTTATCACTATGCAAGCATGGAAGCAGCCTGACACCATAGAGCCGATACCAAAATGCCAGGACAGGATTCTCTCTCCACCCTCAGACAGACAGGCCTGGTACAAAGGATCCCGAGTGGATGCAATGGTGGTTGCAGCAGCCACCAAGAGAGAACTGGCACAGGAGAGTTCCTTGGTCCACCCTCCGGACAAGGAGTCTAGGGTGGTGGATCAATTTGGGAAGTGAGTGTTTGCTTCAGTGACGTTTTCCATCTGAGCGCCGAACTATTTGGCACACATAGTTGGTAACCTTGTGTTTTTTCTTATTCTTCTCTACTAGCAAAAAAAAAAAAAACTCTATTGTTATATTTTTCTTAGCTTAACTGTTAGTTTTTCTTGGCTGTCATGTCTGAAAAACCTCTTGAGGGCATAAGATCCCAAACTCAGATGCCCACAAGAAGTGTGTTATTGCCTTGTCCTGATCATTTAGATACGGCCTCTACAGTCTCCTCTGATTTTAATCCCAGAGCTTTGCCTGACAGGCAACTTATGTTAAAAGGTTTACTTCCTTACTGCTTCATCTTCTGGGGCTCAAACCCCTTCAAAATCCAGCAAAGTAGCTTCTTTTATGCGCAAGGAAAGGTCTCTGATAAAGTCCCCCAGGTCTTCATTGGAGCCTAGAGAAAAAGTGAGAAAGGTTATGGACCCAACATCTTCAGATCCAAAGATTTCAGCTCCAATAGTCATCTCTCCTTCACCAATGACATCCATGCTGGATGCTAAGTGTTTGGTAGGTACATCTCATAGGAATACTTGGTAAAGCCTATTTCACCATCCTTGCCTGCTCAATTGTTTCAGACTCTGAATAAACATTCCAGGCCCCCTTCCACAGCATCTTCTAGGTCCTCCAGAAGCTTATCTGAAGTGGATGTGGATAGGATGATGCAAAAACTTCTCAGAGCTCAGATTCAGATAGGAGTCCTGCCGGCTCTAACCCCAACCAGATCAGTGAGTCTACACTCCAAATCCATTCTCTCTCCTTTTCTTATCCCATCCATGGTTTTGGAGACCAGGATCTGAAATCCCCGAGAGTTTCAATGTCGGATCTGAGAAACATTTCCTCTTCCTCCACTCTGACTATTTCCCAGACAGGTTTTGCTCCAATATCCTCGAATCACAATGGGTCTCGGAGCTGAAGTGTTGACATTGAGTCTGAGGGGGTAGGGTTGGCTGCAGTTTCGTCAGTTCCATCCCTTCCCCTTGGAGCTCTGGCCCTAGACAGTTCAGTTCTGATTCTTCCCTTGAGGCTTGGATTCAGGGATGGCTATGGTCTCCTTTCCTTGGAAGCATCGGCTCAGAGGGAGCATATCTGGGCTTCTGCTAGTACCTCAGCTTTTGAGGTGGTGGAAAGGACTCTTTCTCTCTGGAGAGAACCGTATTCTCATATTTGGCTCCTACTGCTTTACTCTCATTGGTTCCATGCTCTGAGTTGCTCAGGCCTACTCCACAGAGGCAGCCAGTTCCAATGGTTTTCCAGCCAGTTGCAGTAGAGGAACTTCCCCTCTCTTCCAACACCTCTCCAGAACACCCCATGAAAGAGGTCCCCCAGAAGAGGACATGGTAAAGGAGACACGTAGACTCACCCTTGGATTCTTGCAGAAAAGACACTGATATGATGAAGGAGAGGGATCCCCCGATCACCACTGGATGACATCTCTTTTGGAGATATTCTAGAGGTCCTAAAGTAGAAAGGTGGTTGGTCATCCCAAGCCCCTTCTCCCAAACAATCTGTGTTCCTAGAGGCTTTTGGTTCTGGCCCGTCCCCCCAGTGGATGAACTTTTTGATCTGGTTTCCCACTAGGCATGGAAGAAGCCAGATACTGTCGAGCCTATCCTCAAGCACCCTGACAAGTTCTTAGCACCATGCAGACACACCCCACTGTTGCAAAGGATTTCCAGTTGATAAGATTATTGGACAGATTTGGAAAGTGAGTGTTTGCCTCAGCTACCTTCACCCTGAGGTCACTGAACTACCTGGTGCATTTTACTAGACTTCAGAGAGATTTGACTAAGAAACTTTCAAATACTGTCTCAGAGTCCGTGTCTGCTGAGGAGTTAAAAAGAACATCCTCTCAACTTGCCCTCTTTTATCTATTTTGAATGCTTTGATGAGATTGATCACTTACACAGCTGAAGGTACCTCACGAGCAGCCAGTTCAGGCGTTGCCCTATGAAGACATGCCTGGATGCAACTATGCGGCTTTGCACAGCCATTTAAAACATCCTTTTTCAATGCCCCATTCAATGGCACTTCCTTGTTTGGGCCATCAATAAAAGATATTATTACCCACAGCAAAAAAGATGGAAAAACCCTGTCTGCCATAGGGATCAAGTTTTCAGCACCTCAGCAGACCTTTTCTAGGAACCAGAGAGGTGGTAAGAAAATATGGTTCCTTAAATCTGAAGGACCCTTCCAGGATTTGCATGGGGAAAACAGAAGGCAGAGGGGGGAAATTTAATGGTAGACATCGCCCTAGAGGCATGGGAAGCCTGCAAAACCAGAACTTGAGATATTCTTTTTCAGACAGGCCCTTTCAGCACTCCTGAAGTACTGCCCAACTGTCCTACTCTGGAAGCAGTCAGGGGTTGGATTTCTTTGTAACTAGATGCCTAGACAAACACCACAAAAGATTCATGGGTGCTAAGAATAATATCCCGAGTTATTGCATACCATTTTTCCTTCTTCCTCACTGTCAAAGGAGGAAACTTCCAAATGTTCTACCCAGTCAGTGGAAAGCAGCAACACAAGAAATCCAAAGGCTCCTAAACAAAAGAGTCATACAAAAGAATCCCCCCTTCAGACCAGATAAGATTCAAAACTTATTCATGCTTCTTTTTAGTACCAAAGAAAACAGGGGACCTGAGACCCATTTTGGATCTAAGGAATAGGTGTCCAGTGGTCCATTCTATATCAACCCCTTGTCTTTTCAAGTCAAACTCACCCTGATTTTACAAACACACATTTGCTGGTGGATACAATCAGATGATCCACAGTGACCACGGGAACGTCTTAACTGGTGTGGGGGGGGGCATTTCTTGGAAAGAACTGTCCAAGGCATGTGGTCCCCCTCAAGAGACCAAGTTGCATATCAATGTCCTAGAAGTGACAGCAGTCCTTTTAGCATTGCAGGCATTTCAGAATGCTCTTCCCTTAGGGACTATTCCATTTCAGACCAACAACATGTTCATCAACAAGCAAGGAAGAACCTAATCTTACCCCCTTTGTAGAGAGGCCATGAGGGTTTGAGAATGGGTGATCACATCAGAGATTGTGATACACATCCTGGGGAAAACCAATGTGCTTGTGGACAAACTAAGCAGACCCATTCTGATGCCTCATGACTGATCTTCAATCAGTCAGCAGCGAATATGATTTTGAGGCATTGGGGCCAGCCTTGCTGTGACCTATTTGCCATTCATCTCAACAACAAATGCAGCAAGTACTTCGCTCTGTTCCCCCCTTAGGGAGAGTCACCGAGATACTCTTCTTCACGCTTGGGCCTCGGGTCTCCTTTATGCTTATCCTCCTCTTCCATTGATTCCAAGATTTTTTGCAGAAAGCAAGCAGTCTGAAGAGCTCAGTAATCCACATTGCCCCCTTCTGACTTCGGCAAGTATGGTTCCCCTTTCTTTATCTAAGTGGAAATTTATTTTATTTGTAAAAATCGGCTTTATCTAAGTAGTGGAAATTTTGTTTTTATTACTCTTTCTGCAGTCTCATCTTCTTTATCCCCCATGGAGACTGGAGCCTACTCAGGATCTTCTCTCTCACCCGTCAGGGATTCAACACCCAAACATTCAGGCCCTCAAGTTAACCTCATGATTTCTCCACTTCCAGTAATAATTAGATAGTCCAGGGTCTCGTCCCCAGTTTGTGACATCATTTTGGGTTCTCAATAGGATTCTACCAAAAAAGTTTATAAAAACAAGTGGAAAATATTCTCTATTTGGGCATCAGATAAGGACATTGATCGATTTTCTACACCAATTTCAGCAATTCTTTATTTTTTGGCAACTCTTTTCAAAAATGGGGCTAGTTTGTCTACAATTAAACTTCATTTGGCAGCAGTTTCAAATTTCCACACAGGGAATAAATCTTTTTCCTTAGCATCCTCTAGATAGTGTAAAGCCTTTACGAAAGGCATTTTTCTTCTGAGACCACTGATAAATGATCTCTCACCACCTTGATATCTTACTGTGGTACTTGAAGGTTTAACACAAAAACCCTTTGAACTGTCAGACAAAGCTGATGTGAAATTTCTGTCATGGAAGATGTATTTTCTTGGCAGCTGTAACTTCGGCAAAAAGAATATCTGAATTCCAGGTTCTTTCAGCAAAAAACCCTTACATTGTTTTTTATAGGGTTTCTCTGTAGACTAACCCTTCTTTTTTACCTAAATCGGCTTCTAAAAGTAACACCAACCAATCCATTCACTTGCCAGTTTTCTTTCCAGATTTTTCCATTGAAGGAGAGTACATGCTACACCTCCTTGATGTGCACAGGCACATTTTTACCTTCACAGGACAAAACAGTTTAGAAAGTCAGATCAGCTATTTGTGTCTTTCTCTCCAAATCGCCTGGGCCAACCAGTTTCTAAAGTTACCCTAGTTAAATGGATTACAGATTGTATCTCGTGGATTTACTCTCAGAAGGGTATGACATTACCAAAGCCTCCCCAAGCTCATTCAGATAGATTCATGGTTAGTTCTTCTGCTTTTTCATCAAGAAAGTCTATTGATGACATTTGTGCAGCAGCTACATGGTGCAAGACTCCCCTTTGTTTCCTATTAGAAATTGGACATCATATCGAGAAATATTTTATTTATTTATTGCATTTGTTTACCGGAAAAGTCCATTGGGCCTAAAAGAACCCATTTTTAGTGGAGGCCCGGGGAGAAAAGCTCCAACAAGAACATAGACACAGAAAACATTAAACTTTAATTGGTACAAAAGTAGATACAATGTTCAGATATTGATTACAGTAATATATACAGAATATATACATTAAAGCAGGAATTTTGTTGGTTGCCAGATGAATCCAATCAGAGAGGTATTAACAGGGATGTATATAGAGCCTCCTTTGGTTCAGCAGTACTCTGGAATATCCTTCCATGAGGGCCACCCAAGGTCAATGTATCCGGGGACTCTGTCACGTAGGTGAGGAAGAATGAAAAGTACATCAGATTTATAAGTTATGTCCTCACCATAACTAGGCATCTGTGTTGTCCATTTTCATTCTTCCTTAGCTCCCCTCCCATCCGTCCCCCTTCCTTTTTTCTTCTGGAAAGACCTACTGTACTATGTTTGGAGCCTACAGTTCCAGTTTTGAGCCATGTCTTTTTTCTATCAGGCTATGTCTGTTTCTCTGCTATTTTTGGAAATAGAGCAGCCAACTTGATCTGAGGCATTAGGGATGGAGTTGGGCATTAAAGGTAGAGGGAGGATCTCGAGAGTTGGATCTGAAGTCTATAGTATGAGGCCGAGTCAGATCTGAGGATCAAATTTGTAACCTATAATGACCGTAATTTGCATAAGCAGATTACAGTCATTATGTAAATATTTCAAAGTATGTCCCCACAAATTATCACATTAATAACAAGGTCCTAAGCAAGCAATCAGTTGTGATGGACTTGGGCACCCAGGTTGAAAACAAACTGACATTTGACCACCATATCACCTCCGTTGTATGGAAAGGGTTCTACATGGCCCACCTCATTAGTAAGCGTATCTCATCCAGGGACAAGGTGTTCATAACATCCCTGTATTCTTCCCTTATAAGACCCATTATTGAGTACAGTGCCCCTTTCAGCATGTACCTCACAAAGCAGATGCAGCAGCTGGAGAGACTACAGAGGTTCCTCACCAGGAGAATTCAGGGCTTCAAACATCTACCCTGCACAGCTAGGCTAAAGGCTCTATCCCTCTACTCACTCTCCTACAGACTCCTCAGAGGTGACCTCTGGCTGGCATACAAAGCAATCCCATACCCCGTCTTGATGGGACTGCTACATATCTACAAGACTTGTGGGCATCACAAATTTGTGTCCTAGAGACTCCCCCTTCTGTGGAAAAGACTCCTGCTCCACGTCAAGCAGAGTACCTCAATAACTCTTTTTAAATGGAACCTGGATAACTGGATGGGGAACAGAAAATACACCCCTGGGATTCCACCTGTGTCCCTGCTGGACAGGTGCATCGGGTGCTGACTTGTCTGAACACGGGCTGAATTCTTGGTTGGGCCTGTAAGGGCCTCAGGGCCAATAGCCTAGTAACTTCCTATGATTCCTATTATCCTAAGCATGTATAATACTCTATATTTTATGCTCATTCATTTAAGTTGAAGTGACTTTTATTTTATGTGTGACCTGCATGAGTATGTATTCTGTTTAATTTACATGACTGTTCCAACAAATAATGTACAACCTATATTCTGTGGCTAATATATGCATCTGAAGTAAGTATACCCACCATCCCAAAGGCCCTCATGGGTACCTGGCACTGTCCCATTTTATAGCTGGATCCTCATATGTAGGCAGCCCTAAGGATCAATCAGCACATGTGCCACATCACTATATAGGCAAAAACCACTGTACCCAGTCCAACATGGAGCTCACACTGTGTTGTGTAAGACAGAGAAAACATGGAGTCCAGCAGCACAATCATGATTTGTTTCTCAGTTGCACACACCACATCTATCACCACCTTCATATGGAGATTTACAAGTGCCTTTATTATTGCCATACTGGCAGTGATGGACATAGTTGTGTAGGGTATGTATGGAGTGGCTGTGTAGGTAAACCATCATGATGTACATTGTCCACACCTGCATCTGGTAATGTACCATGCTCTTCCACCCCTTGCCACAGTTGGCCATAACACTCACCCTTCAGTGGTAGGACACCTCTTGGGTAGACTGTGTCCAGGTTGTGCTACTGCAGCTACATGCCATCCCAGTCACTGGGGGAGTCCCAGTCCTATTGCAGCACAGCAACATAATGGCCACTCATATTCTGTAGTAGCAATTGCACCCCTTCAAATGAGGATATTGTAAGTAACACATAGCTTCCATGATCTCAAGATTCCTGTCTCCACTGCAGGTTGTGGTCATATTCTGACACCCCACCCCACCCCATTGCAGGGTGGGATTGTATGATGCAGACTATCCATTACCTCAGGGTTCCCATTTCCACTGGTATTCCCCCCATTCACTGAATGTGTGTACACAGATATATGTCATTCTGTCTGTAGTCACCTGTACATGTGATGATGACAGTGGGTTACCTCACCCTCCCTCTTGTGGGCAAATTTGAGAATGTCTGGTAGTTGCTGCTGTTTCATCATACTTCCACTGAATGATGATGGTGATACACCTTCCCTGTTCTTTGTGTGAATGTGTGGTCTGCTTGTGACAGTATTTTGGGGCTGAAAAGTCTTACTCCTCTCTAACATTATTTGTAGCAAGAAAATGCTATGAGCATCCTGCTGGCTTTGGCCGGGTCATACTTGAGGGTTTCCCAGACATATCAAGGCAGAGGAACTGGACTTTGAGTATACCATGCAATTCTCTGTGATAGTGCATGTTAGTGATTGCATGGTGTTATAATGGCATTCATCCATGCTCTAAAAGTTCTGTATGTGTGCCGTAAGCTAGGGATCCAGGAGGTATCCAGCATGAACTAGAATATCGATTCACTATGTTGAGTGTGTGTGGGGAAGAATAAATTTGCATACACTGTACATGTAACTGTGTATATTGACATTAGACACAGCATGTAAACTTATCCACTGGATGTTGCTGTGGAATTTCAGTATGCAGAATGTGTCGTCATAGCTGAGGTCTGTCTCATGCATTTGAATCATATGAACTGCCTGAATGCTGTGCAGACACATGGTTATGATCCCCTGTGCATTACACACTACACACACAGAATGGTAGACCTTTCTGTGTTGAAACCTTTGTGACTGTGGGTCAGGTACAGCCTTTATTGCTACATAAGTGCAATATATGGCACCCAGCACCTCAGAGAGATTGACAATGCCATAGAAAGCATGCATGTTGTTGACTGTCTCCTGTGGTAATGTAGGGAACCATATTTATACTCCTTCACCTGTATAAATATTACGTTAAGGTTTTGTAGGATGTACTGAGTTTCCAGGAGCAGGAGACCTGTAGAAAAATCAACATTTTCCCAGCTCGTCTCTAAAACATTCTCATTTCTAGAACAGACAAATTTATACATATTTTGGTCTCCGCAGGTGTGGGAATGCCACACATTCCCATGGAATCCGTGTTTGGTGATGTATCAGCCAAAGCCCATGCAATGTCTTGATCATGAAAATTATGGTATGTCACACTGTGATGGTAACATTTCTCTTGGCTTGTGATGCTGTTGCTTGCATACTGGCAGGAACTGGTGGTGCTAAGGGCCATTGTGCTGCTGAACAATTACTGCCGCTGCTGCTCCTAGCAGTTTTGTTATCTGCAGTGACAACATTTTTGGTGTACTTTGCACTTTTGTAGAGTGGCAGACATTCCTGGACATTTTCCTTATACACACACATATATAAGTATATAATGTCTCTGTTCCCATCACATTCATTCATTCATTAATATTATTAGGAACTCATTTGCTTAAGTCATTTCCTTTGTACATCATTGCACAGTTATTTGCATGTTGTTTTCTCTTGTACACTTTGACCCACTGCACTGGAGCACAACATTGGACTGTGAATCACTTCAGTCTACACCTGTCTGCATGTGGCCAATTCTAATTCAGTGATGAACTGCTTAGTCTGCAACTTGCCTGTGAATACTGGTCTAAGTTATATTCACATGTACCTTTAGTCAAACATTTTCTTAAGACAAGCAAAAGTGTAGCAAGTTTCTGTTCTACTGACACTGATATTTTCAAAGTCTGGAGATCATTGTCAGCTGTGAAAAATGAGCCTCCTTTTCAAGCTAAGATGTTTTAGAGACTATTTTTAAACTAGCAACCTGCAGTATTTCCTTTCTTCAGGACAAGGTGCAACAGATGGTGTTCTTCTTATTACAGTTAATGAGGCAAAGTCCCTTACTGCCAGAAACCTGCTAAAAGTACTGGGATACATATCATCCTCTTGACTGATGGCTCCTACTGCAAGACTTCATGTCAGGAAAATTTATGAAGTGATTAGAAATCAGTGGGAGCAGAGTTCTCACACCAGGCAACATAGTCTCCCTTTGATCCCTGCTTTGGTAAGGAAATTCCACCATGGATAATCGAGGTCTCAAAGAATGAGGCCTTCCTTTTATCTCACTGACTCCAGGGCAAAAACTGCCAATACATGCCTTGAATATTGCTCGGGGAATACATGCGCTGAACACTCAAGACCTGTTCTCTTTCTCAGAGCAAGATCACATCAAATGCAAAAAGAAGATGGTAGTTCATTTAGCTGTTTCAGTACTTGAGTGTGTTAAAATCAAGTGTGCTGCATACTGTCACAGACGAGAAGTATATGGTACATTAACAAGCAAGATGTACCCATTTCCATATCCTTTATAAACTAGCCATGGCTGTCAATGACTGATTTATCTCATCAAGCCAACAAAACAGTCTGGTAGACACACTAAGCATGGAAAAGTCTGACACTTGAAAGTGAGAATTCTTTCAAATTCATATATTATGGGGTCTTCCAGTGAGTTATCTGTATGAAATACATCTAAATCATCGTGATCATCAACCTCCCCAGTTTTGCTTTAGATTCAGCAACTTTTCTATCAGTCATCCCTCTCCTTAAAGAGGGAGCAACTACAGACCCTGCAAATTATTGCTTCATTAGCCTGATTAGTCTGACATGTAAGGCTATGGAGCGCATCATCATGGACCTAATTAACAAGCATATAGAGAATCACCAAACTCTTGATCCCATGCAATTTGGTTTTCTGAAAGGTAGATCACACCTGCTCAACCTGGTTGACTTCTTTAAGTCACACACTAGAGCTGTGGATGATGGCAAGGCAGTTCATACAGCCTACCTTGATCTGGCCAAGGTCTTTGATACCATTCCCCACTCAGGAATTATTGGTAAACTCACCAAACTAGGCATCAACCCCTGTATCATTAGGTGGGTTGCAAATTGGCTCACAGATAGAACTCACAGTGTGAAATTAGTGGACTCCAAGTCAGACTGCAGACCAGTCATGAGTGGAGTCCCACATGGATTGGTCTTGGGTCCTCTCCTGTTTGGCATCTACTTCTCAGAAGTCCAAGCCAACACAGAGGGACTCTGGCTGACCAAGTTTGCAGACGACTGCAAGCTGGGAGCCATTATTAACTCCCCAAGTGATGTAGACATCCTACAGAAAGGCCTCACTGAGACCAATGACTGGTGTCAAAACCATGGCCTTAAGCTTAATGCCAAAAATGCATCATCATCCCCTTTGGGAAAAACTCATTTCCCACTGATTATCACATTGATGGGAGCCCACTGAACACTGAAGGCATTATCTGGGGACACAGGTTGACAGCAACCTCTTCTTCGACCACCACATTGCCAATGTGGTCAGAAAGTCCTTCTATGTGGCACATATCATTACCAATGGTTTTGCATCCAGGAAGAAAGAGTTCATCATCTCTCTCTACTCTTCCCTCATTAGGCCAGTCATCGAGTATAATGCCCCATTTGGCATGTACCTCACTAGACAGATGCAACAGCTGGAACGGCCACAAAAGTACCTCATAAAGAGGATCCTAGGCCTTAAACACGTTGTACACGGACAGACTGAAAAAACTCCATCTATTCTCTGTCTCATATCATCAACTAAGAGGCGATCTCTGCTTGACTTACAAAGCCATGTCTGACCCAGCTCTGGTAGAAATGCTGCATCTAAACAAACCCCAATCCCTCCACACCACACGCTCCAGAGACCTCAACCTCATTACCACAATCAACAGAACATGTTGGAGGGACAGGTTCATAACCCACAGACTGCCCATGCTCTGGAATAGACTTGCCATACATGTCAAGCAGAGCACCTCACTGGCCCTCTTCAAGAGAAATCTTGATGAGTGGATGGGAAATAGGAAGTTCACCCCGGGGATCACTCCAGTGGCTCTACTTGATAGAGGGACTTGGAACTAACGTTGGGCAGCACGATGCCATGGCACTTCTCTGGGCTAGGCTTTTAAAGGCTCCAGGTCCATTAGCCTAGTACACACCTATGAACCTATGAACTGTAGCCAACAGTATCTGTATACACTTCCCCCAACGCTTCTAATTCAAGGATTCTTGTAAAACAGAAAAAGCAGCACTTATCATTGGTACTCCTTACTCTCACAGATTCAAGTCACCCAGCCTGTGAATCTGTCATTTCATAGCACCCTTCTAACCCAATAAGGGAGTAAATTGCTGCATCCCAGTTTCACCTTTCATCATAATGGCACAGAGGATATCATGCTGTTTCCTTAGAGCTCCCAATTGAAATGTCAGCACTCATAATGCCGAGTGTTGACAGACTGAAAAAAACAAAACAAAAAAAAAGTTCAAAAATCCAGGAGAAGAGCAAATCTTGGACATCACTCTTCTCCTTTAAACTTCTTTTTTTGCAGGGGGGGCAAGCCCCCCCCCCTCATATTCACCAAACTTATATATACCATCTCCAACATCACCATACCTCAGAGAAAAGGGAATATTCCAGGAAATGCTCATCTCAGACCTGGTATGTGCAAGTCTGCTTTTTCAGCCATTCATTCTCCCAAGATTTCAAATGGTTACCTTCCTTATTCTTCTTTTCACTTAAGAAGTGATACCAGTTTCTGAAAGGAATAAAATGATCCCCAGTAGAAAAAAATATCTGCTGTACAAATGGAAGACATTTTAGTACCCAGAACACAGTATTGATCCAACCTCCAATTCAGTCCTTCAGATCTTACAATACTTCTCTAAGCTGTGTAATTGGTATTTCTACAATATTATTGTTGAGGACAGTTTTTAGTCCAGACTAACAGAAAGAATGATTAACATGGTTAGGGTATTATAACTTGCATGAGACACATGGCAGTCTTGGATTGTTACATTAGTATGATGGAATGCAGAGGAATCCACTTCTCATAGTAAACGAACAAGAAACATTCAGCAGGTTGTTTCACTTAAGCTTTATTTAGCTAGTCAAATAACAATATGGTTAATTCTGATCTGACCCATCCTTCAGTGAAGGTTCATCTGCTTGCAGTTTTCTATTTGTGTGATCATAATTTCTAATTAGTGGTTTCTGATATTGCTGTATATCAGTTTTTAATGCTGATTCTCCATTTAAGAGCTTCAAGGTATCTTTCCTCTGTGGTCTTTGACCACCACTTTGTGAAGGAAAAAGTGACAATGCCTAATTTTGAACCACTCTGCATGGATTCCTAAAGTATTTTTCTTAAAATATTGTTTTTCTGTTTTCAGTCACTTTAGTTAGAAGGACTTGTGAACTGCAAGCCCTATTGTGTAAGGAGTTGTACTCAGTTTCCCATAATGATAGAATCTTTCTTAGAACTTACCTTCCTTTCAGCCAATCCATACAACTTTCTACATTCTTTCCCTAGCAAGAAAATAAAAGGGAAAGAACAATTCATACCATGGATGTTGATAGGCAATTCAGACATAATATGGAAAATACAAAACATCTGAGATGGTTGACTCTGCGGTGTATGGGAATGAATACCTTACTCTAACTCAAGATGACCCAGGTTCATGTAGTGGTCTGTAAGCTGGAGAAACCAATCAGGGAGGGTGGGAGTGAGTAGCTATTGCCAGCTTGCCCATCCTGAGAGGAGGGAGACTGTCCAGCTTGCTGTGAGACTGATTTCTGTGGAGACAAGAGAATACAGAGTACAACATAAGGGCCCGGAAAGTGTATTTGACTCTTCCAGGTTGCTGATATGCAAGTTCTCATGAAAGCAAGAAGGCGTGACAGCTTTCAAGGAATGGTAACGCATGTCATATCGAAGAAAAACAAATAAAAAATAAATAACTGCATGGATAATGGTTTCCCATGATCAACTCTCACCTTATGGGAGGGAATGAATAGGCTAATGAGTTAACGGAGGCCTGATGGTTGACAAGCAGGGGAGATAAATAGTCTGTGATGGTCTAATCAGTTCTTTGTAACATTCATGAAGGGAAATCAGGGTCAAACAGTAAAAAAGGCATTTTCAAATGGCCAGTTAATTTTACCACTTACTCTTGTAACAAATACAGTAGTCATTTGAAAAGGGTGGTCACAAAGTGTTCCACCAGATCATGCACTTATCACACCAGACCTTTTCAGGAAGTTCTTTTCAGGCAACCTATTGTACTGTTTGCTGGACATCAGTTCACACATTCATTAAACCTTCTAAAACAAGCCTCAATTCAAGATGTTGAGCAGGATGTACTACTAAAGTCCTCCAGAGTCTTCTGCATTCTGCCTTAAACCGTTCACCTTATTCATGGAGCTGAAAGTATACTGGTTGGTACTCTCACAATCAGCATTATATTCCTGCACACAGATCTTTATGATGAATAAATTACTACTGTGTGAGATAGTACTGACCATATCAGTATGTGTTTAAATAATAAGTTCATTGTTGCAAAAGAGGCTTTCACCCTCCTTTCCCCTGTTACTGTATACTGTTTGGGTCTTTTCCTTTTAACATAGTTCTGTGCATGGTTACTGGCCTGAGTGTTGGTCTGACTTACCTTTATCCTACAATAACAGAACATGTATTGTTGCTAGTCAGTTACCATTATGGCTGTATTATTTTACTCTGTTAGTTTTTTTCTGATGTTTTAGTCCCTATAGTCTTTTCTGTTTGATCATTTGTTTTTGCACTACTTGGGAGGTTCCTTCTGTCTAGTTACTCCTGGGACACAAAAAGAACATATCAGCTCATGCACTGCACTCTTATTAATAGCTGGCTTTTTGCTAAACGTTGCAGCTTGAGACTGCACAGTCTTGTGCCCATAGTGAAGTCTTACCTCCAGTAACATTTAAGGTTTTACAAAATTTCTTGTACACACAGACCAATTGGTCAGATAGAAAGGACCATTTCCCATTCTGTCTTAGATTACCCTGGAGTGCCATGGATTTCTTTTCTCAGAACAGTCTTATTTATATTTGTTAATGAAATGGTCAACCACTGTGTAGACAAACTTCTCATATAATATGCAAATAATGCCAACATCGTCTTGTGTGACTCCAGCTCATCTGCTGTCAGCATTAAATTTAAAACAGCTTTCAAGTTTTGCAACTCTGGCATAACTTATAGGCCTTCATGTTAACATTGATAAAACCAAATATATGTTGTTTTTTCCAAGCTCAACCAGCATTGTCATGGGCACTTTCATCTTGACTCCAACCTCAGTTCATCTTAGACCATTTTTTACCCAGCCTTAACTAAACTGCTGGGATGTGTAATCAATAATCATGTAAAATTTGATAAATATATCAGATTTTATCTATAGAGCAACCCAAAAAACAAAAAAAAAAACTGGTAGGTTGCATGAAGCAAAGCTTTTCCTTACCAGAGTTTCCCAGTCTTCTGCTGCTGTTGCATACTCATTTCCACCTTTACTCTACCTTTTGCACCTTCGTTTGGATCTTCTGCATTCCTTATACCAAAAGGATGATCAGCTTTACAACAGGATAGTGTGCCTCACTGCTAGGTAAAGTGGTCAAGTTTATCACTCTGTCTCCCTAATGTAACATCAGTAGCTTGAATTTAGTCTCCATTTTGATCTGACTCAGCTAGAATTTGTCCACAAAACTCCAGTCTTTACAGTTGCCTTTCTAATGCAGTGTTGTTACATGGCATACCACCTTTAGATCAGTGGTAAGTAGTATTTTGACTGCCCTTTTACAAGAAAACAAACATGGTGATCATGCTACTCAGTGTACAAAGGAAAGCTTTTCAGCCAGCTGCTCTACAACCACTAGTATGGTTCTGAGGCCAAAACATTCAAGAATAAAGTAAAACGTATCTGCAAAAGAACTAAAAATGCAGTTGTAGTGCCAGTTGATAGCTAGTTTCAATCTTCTTGCTCTTTTTAATGTCTTCCTTTCCTCTCTTTCACTTTACTGTTAGAACTTCAAGGATAAACTTGCATATTATATACATTGCTACAAATGCCTTTCTCCAACATTTGTAGCCAGACTTTAGACAGCTGACTTTATGAACTTTTCAGAGTTGCTGGTCATAGTCATAGCTCTCATTTAATCTGTCTTGCAGTAATTATATATTGCATCCAATCTATTGTATCACCTACTGTGTTCTCTGTCTAAAAATTTCTTAACATACATGGCCGTCATAAATGGTATGCAATGCCTGTAAAACGTATGTGACATTTTCATTTCCATTATAACTTTTGTGTGTACTGTTTCAAGATTTTTTTTTATTACCAAGTCTTTTTAAAAGTTGAGCTGTGTCTGTGCTGAAGATCTACACTAACTTACCAATTTTCTAGCTTAGTTATTCCTTGAATAGTTCAGACTTAACTTCTTATACTTCCATGTATATTTCTGTTCACTCTAATAATTGTTTATCATTAACTGAAGTGTAATATGCTGGAGATTATTTCTTCCTGAACCTCTACTGAAAATGGATTTTCCCAGTAGACATTCCTGGCTAGCAAATTACCATGGACTAATATCCACCTAATAGATGTAATCACGATCAAAATTGTATTCCTGAAGCAGCAATTCTGTTATTATTAGACCGGGTCTATATTATATGAACGAAAGTTCATATAAGCGAATGCTCAATGAGAGAAAATCACAGACATCGAAAACAATATTGTGGGGGGCTGCACCCCCCCCACCCCCAGCTAAATATATATTCCAACTCCAAGATCACACTACAGTGAGGAAAGGGCAAAAACTCCAATCTTCACTGTAATGTGATCCCACAACATGTACCCCAATGTCCAGGAGTTTTGCTCATTAGAGTGTTCGCTTATATGAACTTTCATCATATAATATTATTATATCAGACCATGTATTGTTATAGTGAGTACCTCACACAACTACTTTTTAACATCTGTTTGCTCATATAAATTGTTTCACCTGTATTATAAAGTTCTTTATTCTTGTAGTTCACACTCTTATACACCCCTTTTTCCAGTGCTACCTTAACCTGCCTACTGGCTTTAAGTTGTTATGGTTTCATCAGATGCAGTTTTAATCCTCAAATATCATTCTTTCATCCATGATGTCACTCTCTGCATACCCACTTAATCTAATTTGGGTTGTGGGGCACACAGAGCTTATGCCATCATTCAGTGGGTGGAAGACATTGAGGTTTATCCTCAACAAAGAGCTAGTACATTGCAGGGTGCACACACGCTCTCATAGCGCAGATGCCTACAGGCAGTATACAGCATCATGAGTTCACCTATGGCATGTCTTTAGGATAGCAGAGAAAATGAGGTCAACTTGCAATAAAACCCATACAGACAAAGGGGGACATTCACACTGCACATGCAAAGTACCCAAGCAGAAAATAAACTGGAGAAATAAGCACTGTGAGACAACAGTGTTAACCACTGAACCACTGTAAAATATCATTCTTCTGTGAGGTACTTCCTTCTCACTGTAAGATCCCTAAATGTCTGCCTTCAGCTATAGTGGTTGTCTCATTTTCCAACTAATGATAAATTTTGTATGCTGGCATAAATATGCTTTATATGAATTCTAAAATGTATTGCACAAATCAACTAGCATAAAACTTTCAGGAGGTGTTTCCCTGTAAGACAGTAAAAGTATATCAAAGAGCACTAGCTCAAGCAGTACATGACTGATCTGCAACATACAGGGAAAAGATGACTGATTTAAATATCTGTATTTTGAGTAAACTGCAAATAAAGTAAGAGTGATATAACAGAAATGCTTAAAGTCTCAGAAATATGCTCAGCAAAAGTATACATTTTTCACAAAACAAGATTCTTTTAACTAATTCTTGGAAAGTTTTAGGTTTTAATAGCCTATATACAGTATGAACATCACCACAGCAGATTGCTGAATGATCCAATGTTGTCTGTTTTCGTCCGATTCATCTATGGGGTAGCCAGTGCTGATCGGATCCAACCTTGACACCGAATTTCAAGCTATTCGATTCCAGGGCTCTGACTCCTCCCCTACCCATAATTCCCTTAGCTCTACCTTACTACCTCAGATCTTACTTGCTACCTGAAGTGTTCGGGCATGCTATCGAGGGATCTCATCCTGTACTCTTTTTGGAAGACTTTATTCATATTCCTCTCTTACTGAGAGAGATTTCTCTCTCCAGTTTCTTTACAATTAGAATTATTAGTGTTAGAGTAGACTTTAGATTAAGTCACTAGAATTGTTAAAAACTGTAGGTCTCAGTGTTATGGTTAGAGTTCAACTTCTACAGTATTAAGATAATTAGAAATTTTATTGTTAAGTGTGTTGTGCTTACTTAAGACTATTTTTTTTTACTTTAGGTGTGTTATGTATACATATATATGCTCTTTTAGTTCCGTGTGTGTGTGTGTGTGTGTGTGTGTATGTGTGTGTTTTGAACCTTTTCTGTGGCTGAAGGTCAAGGATTCAAAAAGTGCATGGAGTGTGGGCACAAGCTGCAGCCCCAAGACCTACACTCCTTTTGTATATGTTGTTTAGGTGCCACTCACCTTGACACTTTGTGTCAGGCTTGTTCCTCTTTTAATGCCCTGCCTTGCAGATTAGAAGGGAGAAATTGATAGTGAAGGGAATCCTCCCTCTCCAGACAGGGTCTGCCATCCCTTCTTCTTCTTCTGCTTCTTCTGCTTGCACCAAAGACAAGAAGTCCAAGGAGAAAGCTGGCAAAGACAAAGAAAATGAGTTAGAGAAGACCGAACAAGACAAAACTAAAGAAAAGAAAAAAAGAAAAGGAAAAATGGAACTCTGAAAAGTCCCACAAGCGGTCCCAGGATCCAACATTACTTTCAGTTTCAGATCCTAAGTTTTCAAGACTTTTGGAGCCAACAGTCTTTTAGCACTGTACATCTCCTGTTTGGTCCGGATTCTTCCTAGAGCCAGTAAGTTCCAGACTGCATTCTCCTATTCTTCAGGAGAGGAGATACTCTAGACCATCGCTGGTGGTGTCATTGTCCCTATCACTGAGAAATCTGACCAAACTGGACATTGACAAAATAATGAGAAAGTTTCTCAGGATGCAGATACAATTCAGGATTCTCTCGGTACCATCCTCTGGGAATGTACCGAGTGCTGGTCTGTCTATCCCCCTTGTGTCTTTTCCAGAACTGGTACCCCCTTTGGTGCCAGTTGTCTTGTGCCCAGTCTGTCTCAGAGTGCCTTTGCTGGAGCTGGTAAATAAAGTGACTTAGACTCTGACAGGTTTCCTACCTCTTTTGGGTCTGACATGTTTGGATCTAGATGAGACTCACTGACGTTTTCTTGCCAGGGCTCTGGTGGATGGTTCAACTCTGAAGCTCTCAGAGCCATCTTGGCCCATTGGTTCTGAGGTTTCCTTTCTGTCCAAGGATAGGAGGGTGCTGGTGGAACCAGTAGCATCCTTGGCTTTTGAGGCTTTCAAGTGGATCCTTTCGATGCCAAGGGAAAAGGCAGTTTCATCCAGGTTGGCACCACCTGAACACAGACTGGAATTAGTTTCTGCTTCTCATCCTTCTATCATACAGGGATAGTTGGTTGCACAGACTTCCCAAGCAACCTGCTATATAAGCTCCCAGTCTGATTCTGAACCTTCTGATCCTCCCCAACAGACAGTTTATAAACAACAGACATGAAAACAGAACTTAGACTCTTCCCCAGAGTCCATCGCTGAAGACACTGACTTGGATGAAGGCAAAGGGTTCCCGAGATCCCCCTTGAAGACTGCACTTTCAGAAAGATCCTGGAGTTGATGGAACATGGAAGCCTTTGGTTCTGTCTTATCTTCATCCTGGGTGGTACCACCTGTTGACTTTGTCATTGATTTGATGGCTCAGTGGGCATGGAAGGACCTTGACATCGTGGAGCCTATCCCCAAGAAACCTGAAAGGATCCTCTCCACTCCTGCAGACAGGAAACACTGGAACCAAGGTCCTCTGGTGGATGTGATGGTTGTAGCAGCAGCCACTAAAAGGGATATGTCTGAAGAAAGTTCATTGGTTTATCCCCCTAATAAAGAATCTAGGGCTATAGACCATTTTGAGAAATGGACCTATGATTCAGTGACCTTTTCACTAACAGTGCTGAATTACTTAGCTCATGTCACCAGATTTCAGAGAGACTTAACTAAGGTGATCTCCAAGTCTCTCTTGGGTGTTCTACCTGAGGATGTTCAAAACACAGTGGACTCTCAGCTTTCCACCCTCCAATCTACTTCCGATGTGGCCATGCATCTGTTTTCCAGTATAGCAAGGGCAGCAGGTACTGGCATTACCATCTGCTGACATGTCTGGATCTGCTTATCTGACTTTGTGGAAAGCTCCAGGATGTTTTTCATCAGTGCTCTTTTTAATGGCTCTACCCTTTATGGACCCAAAGTAAAAGAAACATTGACCAGGAGTCAACAGGATGGTAAGACAATCTCTGTGGTAGACATTCACTTTTCCATGCCCCAAAAATCTTACTCCAGGAATCAGTGAGCTGGGAAGAAGAACGTGGTTCAGGAAATCACAGAGTTCTTATCAGAAAGCTCATAGCTAAGGAGAAGGTAATAATAATGGATGTTGCCCTAGAGGCAGAGTTGGACTGCATAACTAGGGTTTTCATGGACCATTTTCCTAAAAACCTTTTCAGTATCCCTGAAGGATTGCCTGACTGCTGCACGCTGGAGGCAATTGATGGCACTTATCTCTGTACCCACAAGCCTGACACAAAATAATTTCAGATTCTTGGGTGCTGAACATAATTTCCAGAGGTTATTCTATACCAGTTTCTCCCCCCACCTTCAGAAAGAAGAAACTTCCTGATGTCGCACCCAGTCAATGGGAAGTTGCAGCAGCAGAAGTTTCCAGGGTGCTAAAAAAAAATCCAACAGGTCCCCAGATAGAATCCAGAGCCTACTCAAGGTTCTTTTTATACCAAAGAAATCAGGTGACCTCAGACCCATTCTCGACCTGAACCATTTGAAACATTTATGTCAAGTAGACAAAATTCTGGATGGTCATGCTTCAGTCCATTAAGCTCCTACTTTGGAAGGATGATTGGATGTGCTCCACAGATCTCAAGGACGCATACTATCACATGAAGATAGAAAAGCATTCAAGGATATTTCTCCATTCCCCTACTGTGAGACAATCATTATCATTTTGGAGCCCTACAAGGCAGTCTCATCACAGCCCCCAGGGTGTTCACCAGGACTATGGTAGTATTGGTGGCACATCTGCACTTACTAGGGATCCAGGTTTTCCCATACCTCGATGATTGGCTCCTTACTGCTACAACCGCCAGCCTCTTATCACACTGTTGGGACCTTCTTCTCCAACTAATGCAGGATCTAGGCATCACAGTCAATCTGACCAAAAGCCAGCTAACAGATTGCCTGACTTCCAATATCCAGTGTGCTTTCCCTCTGCCTAATGGGAAACCAAGTTCTTCACTACCCTTGTACTCCAGCAAGACTGATTCTTCAGTTATTGGACCTTATGGAATCCATGATCCTCATGGTTTCACTTGCTGGATTTTTCATGAGGGTTCTTCAGTGGACTTTAGCAGTACAGTGGTCCCAAAGGTTGCATCCACTTCACACAAAGATAAGACCTACTCAAATTTGCAGGTGACACATATCTTGATGGATAATGTTTTCTTCTGTGGTAGATGAGCTTCCATTCCTAACAGGCTTCCTTGTTGCAGCAGTGATGATGGAGGCTTCCCTTCTAGGGTGTGGGTGGGGTATTTCAAAGGGAAGAATGCCCAGGGCACTTGGTCCCATATTGGGATCAATCTTCAGCGTTCTGGAGATGAGAGCGGTCCTCCTAGCATTGAAGGCATTTCAGGTGCATTCCCCAGAAGTGTGATCCAAGTGCAGACAGATAATATGTCTGTGTCTGGTACATCAACAAACAGGGAGGAGCCCACTTCTATCTCCTCCCTGTGTTGAGAAGCCATGAGAGTCTGTCAATGGGTGATGTCTTCACATCCTTTCTAATAGTAATGCATATCCCAGGGTTGTCCAGTGTTCCGAAGTACAAGCTGATCAGCTCTATCTTGATCCCTCACGAGTGATCACTCAATCCAACAGAGACAGCCTTGATCTTCAGTCGCTGGAGCTAACCTTGTTACGTCCTGTTCACATCTCACCTAAATAACAAGTGCAGAAGTTACTTTGCCCTGATCCCTCCACAGAGACAGTCACCAAGGGATACTGTAGTCCACATTTGGCCCCATGTATACTGTACACATTTCCCCCATTATCTTTAATGAACAGGTTCATACAGAAAGCAAGAATGTGCAAGGCCAAAGTGATCCTCATTGCCCCTTTCTGGCCTCATCAGACATGGTTTCACTTTCTGTGGCCTCTTCTACTGCATCCTTAATGGAAGCTGGATCACTATCCAGATTTATTAACACAACTGGCTGGTCTATCTCTTCTGGTCCAGAAAGCCATAAAGTTATCTACTTGGTTACTCCAATTCTAACATTAGCCAGAGATTGAAGGCTTTTCTCATCGGTTATTCAGATCCTGTCAGCATCCCAAAAACATACTACTATGAAAATATACTACAGCAAATGGAAGTGGTTTTCCATTTAGGCTGTTTCTAAGGGCTTAGACCATTTTCATCTTCATTTCTTCAATTCTAGAATTACTCTCAGAACTTTTTCACAATCGGTCCAGTTATTGAACTATTAAAGTTCAGTTGGCAGCCATCTCTAGCTTTCATATATGCAGAACACCTCTTTAGCCTCTTTGAGAGCTTTCATATAGGCAGAACAACACCTCTATAGCCTCTTTGAGACTTTCTAAAGCTTTCCTAAAGGGAACATTTCTTCTTTGGCCCCTTATCTGAGACTCAGCTCCCTGTTGGGATATTACAGTCATGTTGAGTTATTGACTCAGCCACCATTTCAGCCAGCAGCATCAGTAGACTTAAAGTTCCTCAATTGGAAAACAATTTTTTAGGTGGCAGTCTCTTCAGCTGAATGGATTTCAGAGATGCAAGCACTTTCCTGTAAACCACCATATATATATATTTTTTTTGTAATAAGGACAGGAGTTCCTTAAGAACTAATGCGTCCTTCCTTCCTAAAGTGACATCTGAAGCTAACTTAAACCAGTCAATGAATCTGCCAGTCTTTTTTTCCATGATTTTCAAACAAATGTGAATACATGTTACATATGCTGGATGTTCATCAGCAGCTTAGATTTTCTCTCCATATAACTAAACCTTACAGAAAGTTAGATCAACTGTTTGTGGCATTCTCTAAGACTAAACTGGGCAAAGCAGTGGCTAAAAATTACTCCATTTAGAAGGTTATCTGAATGTATTTTCATTTGTGTATAATAAAAAGGGTTTGTGTCTATAATCTAAAGAAAAGGTTCATTCCACAAGGACAGTGGCCACCTGCACAGCCTTTGCCAGTAAATTACCTATTAATGATATCTGTATAGCAACTGCTTGGTCAGCAGTCCATACACTCCTATCTCATTATAGACTGGATGAACAATTTAGATCTTGTTCATCCTTTGGCTCCACCATCCTCGGGAATGTCCTTCCTTAATACCACTTGGGTTTGTATGCTTGGGAATCTGACAAATAGCTGAATCAGATGAAAACAGACAACATTGGATCCAAAAGTTATGTACTTATTTTTTTGATAGATCCATGTTGTCTGATTTTTGTCTAGTTCAACATCTCTTCCACTGCCCTGTAACAAAATGTCCCAAATAGGACTCCAATGACCAGTCAAATTTGGCATTCCCTGTTGTGAGCAGTCAGTACTGCCACTGTGTTATAACCCTACCATTTTTTTCTATCATGCATTATGGAACTGGTCTTGAATGCAAATTATTTCACTAGAGTATAATTACATTGGCTTACTTTTGGATAAAATAATTCAGGGGGCAAACTCAGTCTGAGGTAGTAAGGTAGAGTTCAAGGAATTATGGATAAGCAAGGAGTCAGAGCCCTGGAACCAAAGAACTTCAGATTCGGTGGAGAGGTCAAATGCAGTCGGAACTGACAAGCTGATAGTTAATATGGATGAAAATCATTCAACATGGATCTATCATTATGGTAAGTACATAACTTTCATTTATTTTTCATATTAATTTTATGCATACTACGTATAGTTTACAGGTGTCTACACTAGACTGATCTTCATTATTAGATCACTGCTGGAGTAGCCTAAGCTACTGCCAAGGATCACATGTCCAGCCTGCTTGCAAAGCTTTAGGGCACCCTCCATGCACTCGTACATCTGTTGAAGCTCTGAAGCAAACCAGTATAAAGTAGATGTATGGGCACCAAATAACAGAACTTCCTTGATGTGGAAGCAGCCAGCAAGTCTCACTTACTGCTGCAACTACTCAGGTTTGAATGTTTGACATTTTTTGAGTAGATAGTTACCCAGTTAGGGACTTTGTTCCATTTTTTGTGAGAAAAGTGTACTTTTTCTCTTTGAATTTGTATTTAAAAAAGGGGGAAATGTTTGCATGATCACCAGATTCCCTATAAAGATTGTCATGTCTTACATGACTTGTTTAGAGGAAGAACACAATATTCAGTCGTATTCAGTCCTGTTGTATTTGTAGATCTTTTACCCATAAAACTGTCAAATATACACATATTTCCCTCCTGTTACATTTGGAAAAACTATGAAAGAATAGCCTTTTGAGTTATTTAAGCTAAAACACCAAGCAGCAGTAGAAATATTTCTAAATTAAATACCAAACAGTAGTAGAAAAATCTTGTTGCAATCAAAATTTCTTCACTTTTGCAAATAACAACTTTGCATTTTTTGTAACAAAAACAACAAATCTTGTTGCGATTAAAAAATAGCTTAACTTCTTAGTAGCAAAACAACAAATTTTTATTGGGTGAAACTTATATAAATCAGCAGATACACTCTGTACTTATGTAAAGAAACCAGAAATAAATCTTGTGTTTATACATATTTCAAAAACAAAGAAAAAAATCAGCTGTAATTCTATACAAACGTAAACATATAACATTATATGTTTACATTTCTATAGAATTAAATAGAATGATGACTAGAAAATGAAAATCAAAGTGCAAACAAGCTACATTTGAAGTTGTGAATATTGTAACAGAGATACAAGCAAAGGAAGTGGGATCTTTAGAAAAAGATAGGAGCAAATTACACAAAAATTGGAAATTGTGGAAAGAGTACATGCAGAACAATGTTTTGGAGTGAGATTTAAGGGAAGGCTGGACCTGAGCAATTTATTTAATGTTGAGTTGATAATTGTATAAAATAATGTATGTGATTTATAATGTTGTAACTGTGAACATATTAACGTTAACACATTTTGTTTTCTTTTATATAAATGTATGTTTGCCTATGACTTAAGTGATAAGCCAGTAAACATAAAAAAAGGCTTCAGTTATGACAGCTAAGGATATGTGGGAAGAAACTAAACAAAAGATAGTACAAAAACGAGAAACTGGTAGCTCTGGTTTATGGATACAGATAGTGAGACACAAGCTGTAAAAATGTTTTTAGCCCCTTTAGTTTTATGAACTGAACTCCTTCTTTGGTAGATTTCAGGAGAACACCACCATACCTTCTAAAACAAACACTGACAGAGAGGAGACAGTGCTCACCTTAAACTCAGAGGAGGTGAGACTTCAGCTTAAGAAGGTGAATCCTAAGAAGGCTGATGGGCCAGACAACATACCTGGCAAGGTGTTGAAGGGGTGTGCTGATCAGTTATGTCTGGTACTGACAGACATCTTCAATTCATCCCTTGCTATGGAGAAAGTTCCCTCACATTTCAAGGAAACAAGTATTGCCCCACTTCCAAAGAAACCCAACCCTGCCAGCCTCAATAACTTCAGACCGGTCGTCTTAACCTCAAACGTCATGAAGTGCTTTGAGAGGATTGTGAAGAAACATCTATCTACGGGTCTGCCTAAGTCCTTCGATCTGCTCCAGTTTGGATACCAGGCAAATAGATTGACTGTGGATGCTATATCAGTCGCACTACACCTTGCATTAAAACACTTAGAAGGAAGGAACAACCATGTAAGGCTGCTGTACATCGACTTCAGTTCTGCATTCAACACTGTGATACCGATGCAACTGGTGGATAAGTTCGTGAAACTCGGGATAAACAAGCACCAATTTAACTGGACTCTTGACTTTCTGATTGGTAGAACCCAATGGACATGCACTGGAAACAACACATCTCAACACATAGTCCTGAATACTGGTGTTCCCCAAGGTTGTGTGCTCAGCCCCTTGCTCTTCACCATCCTCACACATGACTGTACTGCAAAACATAACTCAAACCATATTATAAAATTTGCTGATGATACCACAGTTGTGGGTCTCATTAGTGGTGGGGATGAACATAACTACAGGGGTGAGGTGAACACTTTGATTGCCTGGTGTGACGGGAGCAATCTGGACCTGAATGTTAATAAGACCAAAGAAATGATTATGGACTTCAGGAGAAAGGCAACAGTTCACCAACCACTCACTATCAAAGGGGAGGTAGTAGAGAAAGTCAAAACAACCAAGTTCCTGGGCCTTCACATCTCAGTTGACCTCTCCTGGACTGTTAACACCAACCATATAGTCAAGAAGGCTCAACAGAGGCTTCACCTCCTGAGAAAGCTCAAAAAGGCCAGGCTCCCACTGTCTGCTTTTACCACTTTCTACAGGGGAGCTATCAAGAACAGCCTCACTAGCAACTTCATAGCATAGTTCGGCAACTGCACAGTTGCTGCGAAGACGAAATTGCAGATGTTGGTAAGGGTGGCTGAGAAAATCTTGGACACACACCTTCTATTCTGGAGCTTTTCTTTACAAGAGCAAAAAATACTAGCTGATTTGACCCATCCGGCCCACAAATGGTTATCACAACTTCCGTCTGGAAGGAGGTACCACAGCTTCTGCTGTAGGACTACCAGATTCAGGAATAGTTTGCATCCTACAGTTGTGAGACTTATTAACTTGGACACCAACCATAATACCTGACACATTGAAGCCTCTTTTTTTCATTTAATCCTGCTGTTCTGAGCAATTACCGCTAGTTTTACTATTAATATTGCTATTATTGTGCAATATGATGGCTATACTGAGTCACATCTAAGGTTAACAAATGCAATACGGTAACTAAACAGCTGGTATTCACTAGCCTTTAGTTATTCTCTATTTATTCTTTATCTTAACGGTGAAGGGGTTTGGTAGTGGGTATTTATTTATTGTTTATCATTGGATAATGGGTATTGAGTGTGTTGAGTGTAATGTGAACTACCTCTTACATGTCATATGTGTTTTTTTCTTTCTAATGTTATTCTCCGATACCGCTGTATCTATATTATTTGCACTGCATTTCTCTTGTGAGCTGACATTTATAATTTTGTTTAGGCTACGCTTGTGTGGCCCTAAATGATAACAAAGTTTATTTGAATTTTTTAATATTTTATATACGGGTCAGGCATATTTTTAGGAAAAAAAAACAGAGAAGTTGTGGCCAATAATTAATAGTGTCCTGTTTTAAATAATAGAAATGTCTAGGGCATCTGAGCCTAGTTTTGGGCACTTATGTGTTCAGACAAGATGGCATGTACTTGTCAGCATCAGGGAAGAAACTTTTTGCAACAGATATTTTGCAATATTTGACAAACACAAGGCAGGATTTTTGCCAGGTTGAAATTTTAACAGTTCACAGATAGCAACATTTGATGCATCTTTGATGGTTGCTAATGATAGGAGCATTAATAATAAAGGCCTTTATTGGAAAATTTGCTACATTCACACAAGACTGATGTTGTTATTGTTTGTAAAACGTGGTTAAAGAGCAATGACTGGAAACCAGTTCTGTTGGGGTCTAAATGTTTTTACTGTAACAGATATTCTAAAAAAAAATCAAGTGGAGATGTTATGATAGGGATTAAAGATAGTGATTACTACATGTTCAGTGATAACACCAATACTACAGATTGTATAACTGTGCCAATAAAGACAACCCTGGAACATATAACAGTTGTTGGAGTGTATACCATCAAAGTCAAGTGATGATGGCCTACAGGAATTCATACACTTCTTGGATGAAACACAAGAGGGAAGAATAATAGTGGCGGGGGATGTAAACTTACCTGAAACAAATTGTAATAATATTGATTCAACAACATTAGTAATGAAATTATTCACAACGTATGTTCAGGAACCCGCAGTGGTGCAGCGGTTAATATTGTCACCTCACAGCAAGAGGATCTCCAGTTCGATTCTCAGCTGGGGTGCCTTCTGTGCAGAGTCTGCATGTCCTCCCTGTGGTCACGTGGGTTTCCTCCAGGTGCTCTGGTTTCCTCCCACATTCCAAAGACATGCAGTAGGTGGACTGGACACTCTAAATTGGCCATAGGTAAGAGTGTATGTGAGAGTGAAGTGGCATGAATGAACTACTGTGGCAGGGCTAGCCAACCAGCGGTGTAAAGATTGGCTCAAGATGATTGTCACTCCTGAAGTGACACCACGACCTCATGTGCAAAATGGGAAAAAGGGGTTGAGGATGGATGGATGGATGGTATGTTAAGGAATAGCAATTGCTTCAGATTGTAAAAAAAAAAACCTACCAGTGAGTGGAACATACTTAACATTGTTTGTGTTCCTAAAAAATTACTGTTACTTCATGTCAAGTTTTACTGTTGTTGATGTGCAGTGATCATGGGGTTATAAACGTAAATTTGTTGCTAGATACTTCTGCCAAAATAAAATCTATACCAGTGTACAAAAGTTTAATAACAGATTATATGGAAGCAAAACAGTCACCTTGTAAAATTAATTGGAGTGATGCATTCAGTAGAAAAACTGCAGAAGGATTATGGAAAGTTCTGAAAGAGAAATTGTTTGAATGCAAAAAGTAAAAAAAAAAAATGTTTAACTTCAGGATCTAGGCACACAGCATCAAGAAGATATATTTCCATAAGAATGAGATACTTGATTAAGGAGAGAGAGAGAGACAAAAAATATAAGAAATGGAAGAGAGGTCGAACTACAAGTTTGAAAACTGAAATAAACAAGCTGGGCTAACTAAGCATAGTGGGAGACAGGATCAAGAAAAGTGTGAAGAAAATTTATATAAATATATTAAGCATAATAGGAAACTGATCCACCATAAATTAAATATCTGTTTTATTTCAAAACTGGTAAGTGCTTTCACATTGGAGCTTCTTCAGACCATCAAACAAACAAATACTGGTCCAGCACATTTAAATAGTGTAAATGCACCAATCAGTTTATACCAATTATTTCATAATAATTGCTAAAACACATTTAAAGAAACATCACATAACCCACATGACAACTTCTGGACTAAAAACCCTATAAATCATGGTATAATATATAATATAAAAAACATAATATAAAAACAGATATATATCTCTATGTTTAAGACCAGGGCAGATACTATTTAACACTTAATTTCCTGGACTTCAACATCGGCTTAATAGAAGCCCTTTCGTTCAAGCCTCTGTCTCTATCTGCCCTAAGACTCATAATCCACCTAACTTCTTTACTTTCAGTTAGGTTCCGTATATCACCTTCCCGCACTGTTGGTTTAACCAAATCCATCACTAGGAACCTAAACATGTGCTCATCCCCTTCTGCTATAATATGCTTCGATAGAGCATTGGTAGTGGTTTTAATTCTGATATGATAAACGAAACGTGTTCCCTTATTCTATCTTTAAAGGGCCTGTCGGTCTTCCCGACATAGAATGACCCACAGGTTACACACTTAGCCAAATAGACCACATGAGATGTTTTACAATCTGCACTGATTTCAAAATGGAAAGTTTGACTTGTGTCAGGATGTGTAAAGAGTCCTGTGGTATCCAAATGCTCACAAAAATTACAGCTACCACAATGGTGGGTGAACTTGATACATACATTAGCTCCACTCTTATCTCTTGGATAGCATAGTAACAGTCGGGGGAGGCAAAAACACAAGCTATCAGTAGAGAGACAGTTGAATCAAACTCTGAAAAAGATGTGGAGTCAAGTGGGGACTCACTAGTCTGGAATATATCAAAGAGAATTTTGAGCCATGATGAAACCTCTGTTTTAAATAGAGGATTGACTTTTATTCCTTCTAGGGCCAGTGACCTAACAGAGACAATGACTGATATCAAATGTTTTAGCAGAAATGTTATGCTTAAGTTGGAATTTGGTAATTGCTTAGGTGATACAATGAAATGTTTTAGAAAGCCTAGTCTATATATGCCCAACCCACATCCAATAGTGGAAGCCTTCACTAAAATGGTAGAAGATGATTTGTATAAATTCTATGATGGTAAACAAATGAAAACTTTGAATAAGAACATAAGATCTAACTTGAACTATAGGGAACGTTTAACCCTAAAAAGTCTACAGGAGGATGGGTCTATTATGATTAGGCCTGCAGACAAGGGTGACCCAATAGTCCTGATGGATAGAGGTCACTATGTTGATGCCATGGTTACTATGTTAAGTAATGATCATTTCTACGATCAAATTGATTTAGAGAGAGTACATTCCTTACAAAGGTCCATATCATTTATGTTGGAAGACTTGCTCAAGAGTGAGTTGATAGATTTAGAACTGTACAGATTTTTGAAGGTTGAATTTCCATTGTTACCTTGTATACAAGGTCTCCCCAAAATCCATATGGATGGACGGAATCCTCCGATAAGACCTATAGTTGCAGGGAGGGGGTGGGTCATTGAACCCTTCTCCCTGTATGTGGAGAAATGGTTATGACTTGTTTTGAATAATAATGTATACATTTTGAAGGATACAAAACAGTTCTTATTGATTTTTAAGATTTTGGGAACTTATTGGGAATGGATTCAGAGGTGTATTTTGTAACAATGGACGTACAGCCTCTCTTCACCATTATTCCTTATTTGATGGGGATACAGTCAATAAATGAATATTTACATAGGCATAGTGACTATGGAAATGCATAGATAGATTTGATTTGTCTTTTCTTGGAGACATTGTTGGAGAATAATGTTTTCACTTTTGAGGGTAACATATACTTACAGCGTGATGGCATAGCTATGGGCACGTCTTGTGCCAATAGCTACGACAACATGTTTATGGCATTCTGGGAGGAGGAGGTTCTGTTCAAGATGAACCAGTATTTAGAACATGTCAAGTTCTATCGGTGTTTCGTCGATAACCTCTTCCTTATTTGGGAGGGTACATGGGCTGATTTAAACCTGTTCCTTAGGCAAATAAATGGGACATATGAGTTTTTGAAATTTATTATGAACCACTCCCAAACTAGAGTTGAATATGTGCATGTGTATGTGGAGAGGTTATGCAATGGTCTAATTAACACCGGGGTGTACAGAAAATCATACTACAGGAATACCTATTTGTATAGAAGTAGCATGCACCCCCAATATATTTTCAAGAACATCATTAGAGGCCAATGAATGAGGGCCTCTAGGCTGAATTCATCGGAGGAAGGGCTTAACCGTGAGATAAATGCATTGAGGAACAGGTTATTAGACAGTGGTTATAGCCCTACTGAGGTGGACAGGAACTTAGATAGAGTTGGACAACTAAGGCAAGATGTAGCTAGACCATATTATTCTTATCATCCAGAGGCAACTGATTGCACTAGGATGTTGCGTGCTTTGATACCATTAAAGTACCAATGTATTACACCATAGAAAGTAACCCAATTATGGATATAATCAGGAAGAATTGGCGTGTTCTAACCACAGATTTTGAAGTTAAGTAAGTGGTAGGGGATAATCCCAGCTTTTTGTTTCAAAATAAACGCAATTTGAAGAGGTTACTATGCTATCCAAAAGATAAGAGTGGAGCTAATGCATGTATCAAGGGCACCCACCCCTGTGGTAGCTGTAATTTTTGTGAGTATTTGGATACCACAGGACTCTTTACACATCCTGACACAAGTCAAACTTTCCATTTTGAAATCGGTGCAAATTGTAAAACATCTCATATGGTCTATTTGGCAAAGTGTGTGACCTGTGGGTAATTCTATGTCGGGAGGACCGACAGGCCCTTTAAAGATAGAATAAGGGAACACGTTTATCATAACACAATTAAAACCACTACCAATGCTCTGTCGAAGCATACTATAGCAGAAGGGGATGAGCACATGTTTAGCTTCATAGTGATGGATTTGGTTAAACCAACAGTGCGGGAAGGTAATACACGGAACCTAACTGAAAGTAAAGAAGTTAGGTGGATTTTGAGGCTTAGGGCAGATAGGGGCAGAGGCTTGACTGATAGGGCTTCTATTAAGCCCACATTGAAGTCCAGGAAATTAAGTGTTAAATAGTATCTGCCCTGGTCATAAACATTGAGATATGTATCTGTTTTTGGATTCTGTTTTTTTATATTATATTTTATACCATGATTTATATGGTTTTTAGTCCAGAAGCTGTCATGTGGGTTATGTGATGTTTCTTTAAATGTGTTTTAGCAATTAGTATGAAATAATTGGTATAAAATGATTGGTGCATTTACACTATTTAAATGTGCTGGACTAGTATTTGTTTGTTTGATGGTCTGAAGAAGCTCCTATGTGAAAGCGCTTACCAGTTTCAAAATAAAACAGATATTTAATTTATGGTGGATTTATTTCATGGACTACATGGTTCGAGTACTGCTTTGCTGCTGATTTTGTTCATTATTTGCTTTTATTACTTAAGCAGTACTATATTTGCCCTGGAAGGTGTATTCCTGTACTTTTTATATAATAGGAAACTATTTTATAGATATATAAGATGTGGAAGGATTAAAAATATACAAATTGATAAACTTTTTGTATATTCTAAAATTTGTTGTCAGACACAACAGATTATAGACATATTTACAGAATCTTATGCAAAACAATTTGTCTTCACAAAGGGGGGTTATAAGTTGTCCTAGTGGTATTCAGATAACCTGAGATCTGAAATCAAATTAGATTATATTGAAAAAGAGCTATGCAAACTGGATCCAAACAAAGCCCGGGGAGGAGAATGAATTAGTCATAATGACCTGAGAACACTTCAGCAAGAACTTACAGTACTATTGTATGCAGTTATTAAACCTACCTTTAAGGGAAAGGGGAGTAGGACAAATCCGGACTTATACAAACCCTTAAGTCTACTTTCATGTATTTAAAAAATTATGAAGGTAATATTGGATAAGCTATTGTCAGAATTGGAAAGGTTGAAACTTGAAACCATATATCAGCATGCATATGCTGAAAATAGATGTATTACCACCTGTAACATGATGTTCTTTAACAATATAATAACAGCTATGAATGAAAAATTGTGCTGTGATGTAATTTGTATAGATTTAACTTCAGCATTTGACAGGGTCGTACACAAAACACTGAACAATAAATTAAAACAACTAGGTATTGATGTATTCTTGATAAGATGGATAGCTGCATGGCTTACAAATAAGATATGGCAAGTATCCTACAGCAATTGGACAGATGAAATTCTTGGTTACAGTCATGGTGGCCCACAGGGCTCTGGCCTATGCCCATACTTGTTTAGATTGTATCTTTCAGATCTGTGTTTTTCATCTGACGTATTCTATAGTATGCATGTAGATGACCTGAAATTGGGTAAAGCTACATGTGTTACAGATAGGGCATTTCTGCAAAAGAACTTGAGTAAATTGACTTTTTGAGCATAGGAGACTGACATGCTGATAAATACATCAAAAACAAAGAATATGAGATTTAGGAGGCATAAAATGACAGGTGAATATTTAATACAGCACACACTGATTGAAAATGTAGATTTATATAAAGAGCTCGATATATGGGTAGCTCCATCTTTGAATTTTTGTAATCATATCAACCGATTAGTTAATGATAATAATGACAGTTATAGAACTATAGGTTGTATAAAAAGATTTATAAAGTCTAGGAAATCATAAATGATGAAGTCATTGTTTGTTAGTTACATTAGACCCAAACTTGAGTATGGAATAACAATATGGAAACTATAAGAAAACAAACATGAATAAACTGGAAAGAGAATAGCGGAAATACAGGAAGGGCATCCATGGAGGTGAACATTTAAGTTATTATGAAAGACTAAAATATCTGATCTTGTACAGTGTCTCATATAGATATTTAAGAGACTTTATTCAGGTATATAGGGCATTTAGAGACACCTTCCTCTGGGAATGTTTAGGGTTATTACAAAGTAGTAGAGAATCATCGGAGAACCTATGTAGAAGATTCTATAGGAATGAGAAGTGTACTAATTGGTTCTCTGATAGAGTAGCCGATGCATGGAACAGACTACCAAATTTCATTAAAGCAAGCACTAGTTTAGATATTTTTAAGAAGAGCCGGGGCACTTATTATGGGAACAACTGTTTTGATGTATTCGCAGAGTAGAAAGGCATTAATGCCCATGCTTGAAATATTTGTATGTATGGAATTTATCCAGGAGGGGACGAGGGTGAGAGATAAGTGGGATAAGTTGATCCTTGCAATAGAACAAGGTGGTTTAGGATTAGTTGATTTGAAGTGATATTTTACAGCTACACGATTAAGGCCCATATGCATGACAGAAGCAGAAGGTTATAATTAAAAATGGAAAGGGATAATGATAAAATGGGGGAGATCAAAAAATAAAGGGAGACTAGGATTTTGGATGCAGATCCTTGAGAAGAATAATAAAAAACATACATAATATTATATTTGTTAAGTAGCAGAAAGTATTCTAAGAAATAAGCCAACATGAGAATGGAGAATTGAGGTTTGCCACTAGGGATGACTGCAAGTAGGGATACAGAAAATAGGCAAAAAATTACTTGAGAAAACTGCAAAGGAACCACTGCAGTGGGAACAAATAGACAGAAAAGGACTGGGATGAGACTAAGATGATGTTTGGACTTCAGGTTAGCGACTGCCTTCCCTACCAGGTAAAATTTTTAGTTGAATATAGAACAGAAGCTGCTATTAAAAAAGGAATAATTAGTAACACACATAAAGTATTGCATGATAAGTATAAGAATCAATCATAGGAGGTTATAAAAAACTGGGAAGAAAGACTGAAAATCAGTTTACAAAAGAGCAATGGGGGGGTCACATGTATGGCTGCTAATTATGCAGGAAAGTCCAAATGGTTTAGGAACTTTGCCTGGAAGTGTTTGTGTAGGCATTTTTATACTCTGAGCAGACTTTAAAGATTTTTTTATCATATAGATAGCAAATGTTGGAGGTGTGATAGAGAAGAAAGAGGTAAATGAGAACATATGTTTGGGAGTGTAACGAGATGTCAGATTTTAAAAATTCCCTTCAGAGTATTCTCTCTGAAATATTGGGTGAGCAAATGGCTGTAACTAAGGAAAAGATTCTTCTGAACTGGGACACATAATCTGAACTGCTTAGACATAGTAAGGCCTTATTAAGTTTTTCTGTTGGCTGCCAAAAACATAATTACTAGAAAATGGAAATCAAAGTCTAAACCAACTGTATTTGAAGTACTGAATATTACAAAAGAGATAAAAGAACTAGATGAGGGATCTTTAGAAAAAGGAAGGGACAAATTGCATAGAAATAAAAGGAACCTGTGGGAACAAAACATTGTCCTTACATTCACTGCTGCAGTATTCTTAACTATAAGGGGATCCCTGCCACAGAAGTGCAATGTCCGGCCAGTCTTCCAAAGACTTCTGAATTTAAATGCTATGCTGAACATCATCATACACACCCTGCGTAGCATAGGGCATAAAGATGACTTTCAGGCTTATCAAAAACAGAACTTCTTTGCTGGCAGTCTGAATGTATGTTGGTCTGTTTACCTGCGTCCATTTTCTGCCAGATGAATGTATTTTTGTTCTCCAGGGACTTCCTATGCTTGTTTGTTGTTTTTGCAAGATAAGTGCCCCATTGGGGATTTTGTTTTTTCTTGTTTTTTTGTGTTCCTTGAGGTTAATGTCAGCCAGGAATTGTAAATGCCAGTGTGGAAGACAGATTCCTCACACAGACTGCCACGATAAGTGTATTTTTTGCTTAGGTGCTTCGCATTACCATACATCTTGTTTTGTTTGTCAGGTGTTTGTTCTGAAAACCCTTCACAGTAGATTTTCTTCCCTTTCCTTGTATCTTGAGAACCAGCATCTTAGGCTACTCATTAAAGATACTATGAAAGGAATCTCCCGCCCAGAGGGTCAGCCCTTAGGGAAGAAGAAGGTGGAAAAGGTACGACCGGAATCTTCCACTGTCCAACTTCTGCCAGGTGTTTCTCCTGAGGTCATTATGAACCCAGTTGCTCACCCAGCTGTGTTGTTGGATTTCTCTGCCATGACCATGTTGGAGGCCAGTGAGGATCCGACTGGCAGCACATCTGAAGAGGCTTTGCAGGTATCCATCTCGGATGCTCAGAGGCAACCACAGTTAATTTTTTCTGAGCAGCCTAGGGAAGTTCCTCAGTTTTCAGCTGGGAAAGAAGTTCCGGCTATGGTTCTTGACTGTCATTGTGGATCTGAACTTTCTCAGGACATTCACTTAAAAATGAAACAAAACATCAAACATGTTTCTTCTGCTTCTAGGGATCCACAAAATGAATGGCAGGCTTTTTCTCAGGGGTTATTTTATGCCTTAATGTCCTTAAAGCCTCCTCATGGGGTTTCAGTTCCTGCCCCTCCTTGTCCTCTTACTCCTCTTAAAAAGCCTAGAGACCAGGATTCTTCTGAGGATGAGTCGGATTTTTGCTGCCGAATCCCTAACTTATTCTACTAAAATTCCTTCTCCATTGGACTGGGGGTCAGAGGAGGAAGAATCTATTGAATTTCCTTTGGGGACACACTCTCTAGGATGATGGATTTTTTTTTAAGTGGGATTGTACTCCGGTCTCTGATACCCATAAAAGGTACTATAAGTTGTTGCAGTTAGACTCTCCTAAACCTGCAGCTATTCCTCCTCTCTTGGCTGCTTTACTGGATGCTTTCTCCAATGCCACTCAGATGCCTGAGTCTCTCCCCTACTCCCAAGAAGTCTGGTTTTATAGGGTTCCTGAGGATTGTTCTTTTTTATGTAAATGTCCTGCTGCTGACCCTTCGGTAGTGTCCATAACCTCTGATAAGCCATCTCAGTTGCTTCCTTCATCCCAGTTATTGCTTTCCGACAAGGATAGCAGAACTATGGACAGTCTGGGCTAAAAGGTTTACACTTCTGCTACCCTAGCTTTTAGGGCTATTAATTATCAAACCATATGTCTAGGTATGTGTTGGCTCTTCTTTCTCAGCCGTGTCAACTTATTTCTGATTTTCCAGGCGCTGAGGATAAAACTTCTGTTCTTTCCTTGCTAGGGACTTCCTCTCAAGTCGTTCATCATTCTATTAAATGTAGTTATGATGCAGCAGATGCCTCTTCTAGGGCTGCTGTTTTTGGTTCAGTTATGAGGAGGTGTTCTTGGCTTAGGCTTCAGCCTCTACATGATGATATTAAAGCTAATTTGATGGATACTCCTCTGGATTCTAAACTTTCATTTGGGGTAGCTGCTGCTGGTTTGTTTAAGTCCCATCAGGATAAGGGTAAGGCCTTATGGGAACTTAAACATGTGTTTGTTTCTCCTGTGCCTAAACTTCAGAGAAACTTCGTCAATGGTACTTCACGGTGTGTAAATCCCGTCCTCCATTTATGGGCATTCCACAGCCTCCTCGAGAACATCTTCCCTTTTTCCCAGAGGTTCTTCAAGATATCTTGTTTCAGGGTACTATTCAAGAGGTGCCTGTGTCCCAAAGGGTGAAAAGGTTCTACTCCCAACTGTTTCTAGTACCCAGGATAGAGGACACTTGGAGACCTATTCTAGACCTGTCTCATCTAAACACTTTTCTAAAGCTGCCTTCCTTTCAGATGTTGTCCCTTCAGATTCTGTTTACTTTCTTGCTACCTCAGGCCTATATGGTGTCTCTGGATCTCAAGGATGCTTATTTCTATATTCTGATCCGTCCTCATTTCAGGACGTTTTTGCATTTCTCTGTTCTTACTGGCATTTTCAGTTCTCTGCTTTGCTTTTTGGCCTTTTACTGCCCCAAGGTTGTTCATCAAATGCCTTGCTCCTGTAATTGCCTTTTGCAGACTTCAAGGAATCCAAATATTTCCTTACTTGGACAGCCTGTTGATTCAGGCATCCTTTCCAGAGACCCTTTTGTAAAATCGTCATTTTGCCATATCCCTTCTTTAGAGACTTGGGTTCACAATAAATTTCAGAAAGTCTTCTCTGACTCCTTCTCAGGATCATGTTTTTCTGGGTTGCAGGATTCAGACGGTGCCAATACTTACATCCTACCCCCTCCAAAGGCCTTAACTCTCATTTCTTTCTTTCTTCCTTTCTTTCTTTCACACGCTTCCTCCTCTGGCTTCCATTAATGCCAGGGAGTTTCTGAGAGTTCTGGATTTCATGGCATCCACCACTCCAATGCTCCCGCTGGCCAAACTTCATCTAAGAAAGTTTTAGTGGTTTCTGAAGTCAGTGTGGCTTCAACATGCTCATCCTCTAGAATTTGTAGTTCCTTTTCTTCCTTGCCTCAGACAAGAACTTCTCTGGTAGATTCAGCAGTTGTGTCTGAATCCAGGCAAGGATCCATTTTCCTCCCACTCTTTCCTGTCAGGAATTGTTTACAGACACCTCAGACATGGGATGGGGGCGACTTTTGGCTCCCTAAAGGTACAGGGGGTGTGGTCGCCTTGTCAGCAGGAGGAACACATCAATGGAAAAATGATGGGAGCTCTTCTGCTGGTTCTTCAGGCCTTTCAGTCTCTCTTTTCTCCATGGACTCTCAAGGTATTCACAGAAAACACCACAGTATGTGGTATATCAACAAACAAGGAGGAATGAGATCTTATCTTCTTTGCCAGTTGGCACTTCTGGTATGGGATCTTGCTGTCATGTGCCAAGCGACTCTTCAGGCAGTTTATATCCCTTCCAGTCAGAGCATTATGGCAGACACTCTGAGTGGGTCCTTAACTCAGTCCCATGAATGGATGCTTCACAGGGATGTGTTTCTGGACATTATCCACCAGTGGTGTACTCCTCAAGTGGATCTTTTTCCCTCCTCTCTGAACAGACAACTTCCTCTGTTTTGTGCCAGAGTCCCAGGTCCTCTGGTATGGAAGGTGGATGCCCTCTCATTCCATTGGAAGGGGATGTTTCTTTATACATTTCCTCCCCTTCCTCTCATTCCAAAATTCCTGTTCAAAATTCAACAGGATGCTCCCAAAATCTTGTTGTTGACTCCCTTTGGCTGCAACAACACTGGTAACCTCTTCTTCTGCATCTAACCAGGGGCAATCGTCACAAGTTACCTCGCAGAGTGGATCTAATCATACAAGACAAGGGATCTCTTATCCATCCCCACCTGTCCATGTTTCAACTGACACTGTGGGTGATACGATTTTGATTCCTCATAGACACCTTTTTTTCTGAGGATGTGCTTCTAGTCCTGCAGGAGGCCAGAAAACCTACGACTAGGACATCTTACTTATCCAAATGGAAGAGGTTTTCTTTTGTTTCACTTTTCATGGCAAGAACCTTCTTTATTCAATTAAGGCTCATTCTACTAGAGCTGTGGCTTCTTCTGGTGCTTTTTTCAAAGGCTTAGATATAGATACTAATTCTATTCTTAAAGCAGCTACTTGGACTTCTGTGCATACCTTTACCAAGCACTACAAGTTGGATGGTATCTCTAGAGCAAGGGCTGGTTTTGCTAGTTCAGTTCTTCATGTTTTTGTAGGGGATTCTTCTGCCCCTTCCTCCTCCCTAGTTTCCTCTTGAGCTTTGACACTCTCCCATATAGTTAAGAATGCTGCAGCAGTGAATGTAAGGATATAGTACAGTTGTGTAAAATCTTAACATAATGGTAGATGTCCTTGCCTTCACTGCTACAGTATTCACTTCCTACCTCTATCCCTCTAGTACTTTACCTTCCTGGATGTACACATTAACTCTTGGGCTCCTTGGACTGGTGTTCCTCCTGGGGCATTCAGTTCTGTTTTTGGTAAGCCTGAACATCACCTTCATGTCTTACTTGACGTTACTTACTTGACTATACGTCATGTCTTAAATTAGTACTAGCAGATCAAACAACTTAGCAGGAGAGTCTTTGTTCTCTAATTCTGTATTAAAACACTGGAACCTACTTCCCACTGAACTCCTATCTCTGTCCTCAATAACACTTTTTAAACAGAAACTAAATCTATTTCTTAGTACTCACTGGTTATGCCCTTGTAATAACCCTGACTAACTTTCTTACTTTATACCTGTTACTTTTCACCTAATATTAAACTGCAGTAACTACTGACTTCTCCTTACCGATTCATATAAATCATGTTTTTCCAATTGAATTCTATGTATATATGTATATAGTAAACAACTTTTTGTATATTACCTTTACTATTTGTATTATGCTCATCATTAGTTTTGTACTTTTTTAATAACAGCTGCATCAAGCTTGTACTGCTACAACATTATTGGACTTTTTTAATAACAGTTGCATCAAGCTTGAACTGTCACAACATTTATACTATATTGTGTATTTGTGTTGGAGCTTTTCTCCCCGGGCCTCTACTGAAAATGGACATGTATCCAGTTAGACTAGCCCGGTCAACAAATGTAAAATAAATAAATAAATGTCTTATGTTACACAGGGTACGTATGGTGATGCTCGGCATACCTTTTAAATTCAGAAGTCTTTGGAAGACTGGTAGGATATTGGGCTTCTGTGGCAGGGAATCCCATATAGTAAAGAATATTGCAGCAGTGAAGGCAAGGACATCTACCGTTATGGTAAGATTTTGCACAACTGTACTTTTGTAATAATGTTCAGGAGGAGCCTGAATGAGGTTTAAGGGAAGGCAGGAATTCAGCAATTTATGTAATGTTGGAATGATAATAGTTACAAAGAAAGAAAAGCTATGTAATTTATAATGTATGTAAATGGAAATAAATGTTAATGTAGTTTGTAACACAGAAAATAATCAAAGCAGTGTGGATAAATGGTCCAAGAAAAAAACAAGATGAAATCCAATAAAAACAAGAAGACTAGGAACACCTCCATTCAAGTCCATTTAACTGCGGGCAACATTCCTGTGCCTGTCTCAGTGGGAATTCCATTTAGAAATTAAGCTTCTCTTCCTTTTCCCATCAGTATGGCCGGCACATGCCAGAGGTCGAGCAGCAGGGGCAGAATGAAGAGGAAAACGGCGATAGAACAATGGAACAACAGAACCATCAAGAAAATGTGGCAACCAATGAACAGTCATTATTTTGGAATATTTCTTCAAGGAATTTAACGCCTCATGAGTTACAACTGTTACTTAAAAGTATGACTTTTATACTAGCTAAAAAGACTAAATTAACGGATAGCATTATTGAATTAAAAACGGTTACGCGGAATATAATGCTGAAACTGCAACATGGTAATATAACCCAGAAAAAATTAATGCTTTTTGTAGAAGAAGTACATATATTCCATTAAATAACCCTATTGTAGATACGTTTGAAAAAATCTGTGAAGACGAAATTTTTGAATTATTAACTAATGGTGTTAATGGTAAGTGTTTTAGAAATCTAAATAAGGGTGAGAGAATAGCCCCAAAGACATTGCAGAATGATATAAATATCTACATTAAACCTGCTGACAAGGGAGGACCTGTGGTTATTATGGACCACAAGTTTTACTGTGATGTGATGTTACACATGTTGAATGATGTTAATGTATATGATAAAATAACTAGGAAACATGTTGATAATATGATTAGAAGGATTTATGACACTTTATATGATTGTCTTTTATGCCATACTATTAGCCTTGAACTTTTTAGATTTTTTGTGATAGATGAACCCACAATTTCAGTAATACAGGGCCTTACCAAGATCCACAAAAATCCATGTTGTCCCCCCATGAGACCAATAGCTGCAGAGAGAGGATGGTCTACTGAGCCACTATCAGTCTTTGCAGAGAAATACCTGAAACTGGGAGTAGGCATATACTCAAGGATACTAAACATTTTTAAATGATTTTTTTTCAGTTCACTAAAAAGTACATGGACATTAAAGACTGTCGTCTTGTTACTTTTGATGTACAATCCCTTTTCACCATGATACCGAACAATGTGGGGGTTAATATCTCAGGAATTATTTAATTGAAGATGGATACTATGAAGCTAAATTTGTGGATTTGATTGCCTATTGGTGGAACTGATATTAGAGAACAGTGTGTTCATCTTTGAAAACAATATTTACCGACAGAAGGATGGCGTAGCTATGTGCACTCCATGCCCATGTGCCAATAGCTACATCAACATTGTTATGGCTAGCTGGGAGAAAGAATATCTGCTGACCGTAAGGTTTCAAGAACAATTGATTTTCTATCGTAGGTTCGTTGATGACTTGTTTGTTGTGTGGAATGGGGATGAAGCATCACTCACAGAATTTCATGATATCATGAATTATACTACTACTTTTTTAATATTTACCTCTTGTAGTTCATGCTATGAAATAGAATTTATAGATATGAAGATCTTGAAAGACACAAAGGGTAAGTTTGATACTAGGCTATTTAGAAAGAAGTGATTTATTTATTTATTTTATTCATTACATTTGTTGACCGGGTATGTTCGACTGGGCCAGGGGCTCATTTTCAGCGGAGAACCGGGGAGAAAAGCTCCACAGTAATATATGACAATATACAAAACATAGTTACAGTAAACAGTACAACAGAATTATTTTACATCATCTAGAAACAGTACAAATCAAGGTACCCTTAACTAGTGGAGACCCAGGGGAAAACTCCACAGTAGTACAAACACAAACAAATAGCAGTAAATATAAAACAATCAACAGTACTGTACCATTATAGTTTCAGGAACAATCCAGTAGCAGTAAATATAATAATAATACAATCAATAGGACTGTACAAGAGAAAAAACAGTAGATAGTATATAAATTAAAGTTTACAAAAGGGATGTTAGATGGATTGGTGATAAAGGTAACTAAGGGTGGAGAAGTGGATTAACCTGTTATAGGAACACATATGTTCAAAGATAGAGTATGCACCCCACTCACATATTTCAGAATGTCATCAAGGGACAGGGCCTCTGAGTCTCCAGATTAAATGCTAGTGAAGAAGGGTTTCACCAGAAGTTGGATAACTTAAAGAATAGCCTTAAAGAGGTTATAAGGGCAAGGAAGTTGAACGTATATTGCCCACAGTACCCATTTTAAGACCTGAAAAAGGGAAATCTTATTTTTCTGATAACTCATCACAAGATACTAATAGAAGTAACAGTCTGAGGACATTGAGAGTCCCCTTGACCTACACCAGTAACATAAAGATGATACAGAACATCTTCAGTAGGAATTGGCATATCCTGTGTATGGATACACAGGTTATGTCGGTAGTTCGATCTACACCCAGATTTTCTTTTAAAAATAAAAAGCACTTAAAAGAATGTTGTGTTACCCTAAATCCAAAGTCCCGGCTGTAACAGGTGTGCACAGTCTCTAGGAACCTGTCCCTGTAATAAATGTAATTTCTGTGCCTTGTTAGACACCACTAGTAGATTTAAGCACCCAGACACAGGTAAAACCCTAGTGTTTAGATTACATGATATCTGTAATTCCATTCATGTGGTATATCTTGCCTACTGTAAGACATGTTTATCTTTCTATATTGGTAAGACTGACAGGATGCTAAGGGACCGTATAAGAGAGCATGTCTATAACATCAACAAAGGCATAGACACCAATGCACTTGCCAGACATGTCTTACAGAATGGCTGTACATATCAGTTTACATTTATAGCTATTGAGACTATTCAGCCTAATGAATGTGGTGGGGACATTAGGAATAGGACAGAAACTTCAAAATTAAAGTGGATTATCAGGATGCAAGTTACTAAGGGGAGAGGTCTTAATGATAAGACCTCAATCAAAGCTATATTACAAGCTAGGGATGTTATTAGGTAGAATTTAAAAAATATATGTATCTTTAGTATATGTACTTCCTTGCTATACATTTTATATGATGGCATCTGAATTTGCTTTTATGAGATGTTTGCTTTAATAAGTGTTTTAAATATTTAATGGGAACAGTCATTTTATTGGTTGTTTCATATTTTAAATGTGATGAGTTTTGCTGTGTTAATTTGTCTGATGAAGCAGCTTGAATTGCTGCGAAAGCACTCAAAGTTAAACTAAGTTTATATTATTTCTTTTTGCTGTGGTTTTGTCCTTTACTTGCTTTTACTGGATTTTATATTTTATGTTTTCTTTTCTGTTAATGTATATTTCCCTATGTCTTAAGTGATACTTTAATAAAGGCATTAAAATGCTGTCTCAGGTAGTAACAGAGCCTGTATCACCAGATCAGAGAGGAAAATGGGATTTACTCAAGAATATTTCTGGTGCCAAAGAAAGAAGGAACATGGGAGACCAGTAATGGACCTCTCATTTATATGCCTGCACATCAAGATTCCAAAATTCAAAATGCTTTCTCAACAGTCTCTGTTACTGCTCATTCCTCCTGTAAGTTTTCTAGTAAGTAAAAGATGCTTATCATCACATTACAATTTATAAGGACTTCAGATGCTTTTTAAGGCTTTTACTGGACAAGCTCACCCAGATTCTGCCATAACTTGCTGTGATGGAAAGTTTAGGTTTGTTTTTGCTTACTTGTATTTTGTATTGTTTCAGTGCCTTCTTCTGTTTTTTTTTTTACATTGTAATTTATTTTCTTTACATTGTGTTTTTTTTTTTTATTTTATTTTATTTATTTTACTTTTGTTGACCGGGCTAGTCTAACTGGATATATGTCCATTTTCAGTAGAGGCCCGGGGAGAAAAGCTCCACTACAGAATTATATAAATTGATACAAATAAGTACGTAAAATACATATTTAAAAAAATTAATTAAACATAGAGACCAATAATAGTGAATATACACTGCATAAGAGAATACAAAATTGACATGATGATAACAGGATTAATATGTGAAAGCTTAGGCAATATTAGAGAGTAAAGACACATACTTAATATAAAAAGACAGGGATGCATATTTTGTGCATGTGAAGGTGGTGGTTGAGCAGGAAATATTAGTCAGGATTAGTACATGGGCAAAGCCATTGTAAAGATAGGTAGATTCTTAGTTGCTTTTTGAAAAGTGGTGTGGATGTTAGTTTGTTAGGAAGCTTGTTCCAAGAATTACCAATGGTATTATTAAATAGACAGTCTCCAGGTTTGTTGTTAGATTTAAGGGTGGCAACTAGTAACCTATTAGCTGAGCGTAGGGTTGTTAGATTTTTATATGGGCTAATAAGGCTAGAGAGTATGGATGTATTTGTAGGATGATACAGGATCTTATGAGTAATAGTTAGTTGTTGGAGAAGAAGTTGGTTTTGCAGTTCCAGCCATCCTAATTTTTTCAGATTTTGGCAATGGTGGGTCCGGAATGGGTAACCAGTAGCGAATCTGGCAATGTTATTATAGGAGGTGGCCAGCTTGTTTAGATTATTTTTGGATAGGTTAGTATAGATAGGTGAGGCATAGAGAAGAGTGGAAATTAGTTGTGTTTGGGCGATTGTAGTCCTGGCAGAGGGAGTAAGGAAGGTTTTTAGCCTATAAAGGGAACCAAGTTTTCTATTAAGTGGTTTAATGGTTAAGTTTATGTGGGGGTCAAAACTAAGATTATTATCGATTGTTACACTTAAAAGTTTAGTTGTGGTATCAGGTACTATTACAGTGCTGTTATTTGATGCTACTGAGAAGTAGATAGGGGGAGACTTTTGGGTAGGGGTGAAAAGTAGAAGTTTTTTTTTTTTTTTTTAGGGTTTAGGAGGAGACAGCATTTGGAGAACCAGTCTTCCGCTAAGTTGAATACTTTTAGGGTGCTAGACTGTAGTTCAGCTTGAGATGCTGCAGTACAGATTAATGTAGAGTCATCGACATATTGTATGCAGGTGATTTGAGGGAGAGATGAATTCAGATCATTAATAAATATAGAAAAGAGGAGGGGCCCAAGAATAGAACTTTGTGGGACTCCTAGGGAGATAGGGAGCTTAGTTGATAGGTTATTATCCCAGAGGACTGCTTGTTGTCTGTTTTCTAGATATTACTTAAACCATTTGATTGTTAGAGTGTCTACTATAAGTGATTGAAGGGTGTCTAACATTAGGTGGTGATTCACCATATCGAAGGCTTTGGAGAGGTTTAAAAGGAGAGCTGAGGAGAGCACATTGTTATTACAATTTTTATTAATACAGTCTGAAAAGGATAGTAGTGCGGTTGTGGTACTATGAAATGGTCTGAAGTCATGTTGGCAGTCAGCTATAAGATTATTTAGTAGGAGATGATCAAGTAGTTGCTGATGAATGCATCTTTCCATGATTTTAGCTAAAGGAGAAAATAGTGCTATTGGACTGAAATTGGAGAGTTCAGTTGAGTTGCCTCCTTTGTGTAATGGGATAATATGTGTAACTTTCCAGAAAGTTGGGATAGAACCTTCTGTAATGGTTCTATTTATTATGATGGAGATAGAGTAAGCAAGTACATCAGCTGCCATTTGGAGAAATTCAGCTGGGAGGAGGTCAGTGAGGGAGTACAAGGTTTTAGTTTGTGAAGTAGGGTGTGGATGAGAGCTGTTGGAACAGGCTGCAGTTTTAAGGCAGGAGGTATATTGGTTAGTGAGCATGTCTTAGAGATGCTAGTGGAAGAGGGTATTAGCTAAGGACTGAACTGTTTCAGAGAAAAATTTGTTAAAAGTATTGGCTATTTGGCTGGGAGTATTCAGAGTCAGATTGGATGGGGTAGGTGTTTTGGAGTGTCCTGGGTGGAGTAGGCTGTTTATATCTGTCCAGAATTTTTGTGGGTTTTGATGTTGGGCTTGCTGAAGTTTCTGGTAGTAGTTTTTTTTTTATCTTGGAGTATTAATTTCTTTGTAGCAGTTTTAAGCTGTCTAAAGGTTTCCTGATCAGTTGGGTTTTGGGTATTTCTCCATTTGGACCAAATTCTATTTCTCTGAAGCATTTTTTGTCTTGTTTCTTTTGTTAGCCAAGGTGCTGGTTTATTCCTAGTCCTAACTGTGCGAGAGGGGGCATGGTGTTCTAGGATTTGTAGGAATTTAGTGTTAAAATAAGAGAAAGCTTCGTTAAGAGGTAGGTATTTTAGAGGTGACCAATTGTATGCTTTAAATTCTGCTTGGAAGCTAGCTGGTTTGAAGTTTTTTTGTTGTGGGTAGTTCTAAAGGTTGCTTGGTTGGATATAAGTTAGTTATAAAGGTAAGGGAATGATCACTAATATCATCAGGATGTATACCTGTTTTATAAGAGAGGGGATTGCTGTTAACTAGTATTCAGTCTAAGGTGGCTTGCTTATTGCTGGGTTTATGGGTTCTGGTAGGTGAGGTGATAGTTTGATTGAAGCCATAAAGGTTTATGTGTTTAGTTGGTTTGCCAGAGGTACAACAGCTCCAGTCTATGTTGAAGTCTCCAAGGAGTATAGTTTCTTGTGGGAAGGAAGTTGATAGCCAACTAAGGATATTTTCAAGAGTATTACTGTTATTGCCTGGAGGGATATAGGTGCAGATTATGTTTAATGATTTATTGGTGTTAATCTGGAGTTTAAAGATTAACATTTCAGCATTACTGGGTGAGGGAGGTTATACATCTATTGATAGCACCTGTAGTTTAGATTTATACAGTATAGCAACCCCACCACCTTTTTTATTTAGGTGGTCGAAACGCAGGATGTTGTAACCTGGTGGGATTATATCATTGTTCTTAGTAACAGGTTTGAGCCACATTTCTGTTAGACATAGGATGTCAAAGGAGTGTAAGTCTAGGAGGGCATGTAGTTGGGTAATTTTATTATTTAGGCTGCATACATTGAGGTGGCCTATGAGAAGAGAGTTATGGGAATTAGTGAGAGTGTAGGAGGTGTTGGGAAGGGATGAATTGGGATCAGAGATGGAGGTGTTTGGACCTGGGTTTGGTTGAATATCACAATGAAATAGTAGATGCTGCAGAGGAGTATGAGAGTGTTTTAAGAGCTTACATAAAAAGGGGATAGATTTTCTAGTCTGGTGATACTTTATATGGTACAGTCTATGAAATTGTGGTGGATGGTAGGCTGATGAGGATGTAATATTACTATGTATCTGTGGGGCTAGATTAGTACATAGAATTGTTTGTTTTAGGGGGTGATGAAATCTAGAGAGGGTAAGATAGTCATAGGAAGTAAGGAAATATGATAAAATTAGAGGGGTAAGGATTAAGAGAAAGAGAAGCTTGTTAGCGAGTCCTAGCCTGCCTATAATGGCCATGGCTGGAGTGAATGATAGAATCCGGGGGGGGGGTTGTTAATAGATAGGGTGGAGTTGCTGAGAGATACATTAAGTGGAGGGTGTACACATATGAAAATGGAGGTAATTGGGAAAGTGTTTACTGAGATGAAGTGGGTTGGGTGAGTGTAGGATGAGGGTGTGGCTTGAGAAGTATAAGGTGAGATGCACTGGGGGTGGGTGAGATTTGGGGGTAGGGTAGGGGAGCGCAGTGAGCCCGCAGGGCGAACAGAGCTGGTTTAGGCAATTGAAAGACGAGCTCACCGAAACAATCAGAGAACCCTTCAAAATACTACTAAACACTTAGTAGTTCCAGGTAAGCTCATATAGGTAATAAGTAATAGGGATAGGGGACTGCATTAAGGAAATTAAGGTATGAAAAAAGGTCTGGATAGTTTACAGATACAATGCCAGATAACTAAAAAGGATTCAGCGCGGTCAAGTTATATTTCATAAAAAATAAAGGTCAGGAGTATTTGGAAGCCTATTGAAGCTTAGGTAAGGGTGCCACCTAGTGGCGAGATGGAATAAATTACTGTTCAGCTATTCTGGTAAAGCAGAGAACAGAGGACACAGCTGGTAGATCTGAGTAAAGGAGGAAGCAAAAGTCCTATAGGATAGATAGGGGGTAAGGCTGCTGGGTACTAAACTCAGGTGGGGGATTTAGTACAAAAATATTGATTTACCAGAAATGGTTATTTTATTCTTCAGAGAAAATAACAATTTAACTACACAGCTTAGATGCTAGGTCAAACATACTTTCACAGATCCTTTAGAAGGAGGGTAGTTTGAGTGTAGGTCAGCAACTTCCTTTAGGATGTAGTTGAGATGATTGACTTTAGTTTTGGGGGGTCCTTGAAAGGCAGGCAGGTCAATACAGAAGTCTTACAGCAGGATAGGAGGTTACAAGTTTCACAAATCCTTTAGATGGAGGGTAGTTTGAGTATAGGTCAGCATATTTAATCTAGGGAAAGAGACCACAGCTGTTTCTCTTGTAAGTCACCCAAAAATTAAGTTCCTCCCCACCCTCCTACCCTTGTGCTGTTGTATGTTTAAACTCAGCTGTTTTTCTAGATGCCTGAACCTTATGTTAATTTGACCACGTATCTCCTTCCCTCTCCTCTTTCATTGGCTATTGTGAGTATGCACAAAATTATCATTTTGTGAAATCACTGCCCTTCAGCTATTTAAATTTATTGTCCATCGCACTGTATTCCATAGAAGCAAAGTACAAAGTGCCCACTCCCCTCCAATCTATCTTGCTCTTTTAAAATGTGTGGCTGTCCCCTTGGATAACTAACGCTTAAGTTACCTTGTGTTTTATACTTAACTGCTTAGTACACACTGCAGCTGTTAGGATAGTTACTCATTTCTTTTACATCATACCTTCAAAATCTGCAACACCTATTTCAAGACCACCAATTATTGGAGTGCCCACATTCTGCTTCTCGGTAGTCATCTTGGGATTAGTGCTTCTTTTTTTGCTGCTGGTGAGAGAAGGAGCATGTGGACATTATATCCTAGAAACTGCTGATCACTGGAAAGCCTAATAACTGCTTCATAGATGCCAACTTGGAATTCATGCTTATATTTTGCTCTTGGTGAGAGAAGGAGCAGAGTGCAATGATTCCTGACTGTTTCTGATTGGACACTGAGTGTCTGTGGTTGACCTTCCTGACTGGCCTGGTTGCTCTTCAAGGCATCTACTGGAAAAGGTTACAACAAGCCTACAGACCCTTGCATCATCTGGGACAAGACTGTTGATCACCAAAGATCCTGTGGCCTGCTTCTCATCTTGAGTTTGGTGCTACTGTTTTGCTTCTGGTGAGAGAAGGAGCAAAGGAGCTTCATATCCCAGCAGAGTGAAGCTGTGGGGGGACCAGCACTGTTAGTAGCTATTCATGCAACTCACTCCCCTCTTTTCATCCTTTATGAAAGCTAATTATTTCCTTTCAGTAAGTACTGCTTGCTTTGCTGCTATCTTAACCTAACTTCAGAATATCTGTCTAAATACTTCATTCACAAATCATAAGGGTCTACTTATTAGTTTCTCCTCAAGTGTTTGGCAGTGTCCTGTACAGAAGCAGACACCTAGAATTAACCAGGGGTGGCTCGTGCTATAGGACTGCAGCCCCCCACCTGTACAATAAACTTGAAAAATAAAATAAAAAAAAAAAAGTCACGGACTCCACGCATGCGTGCTCATTCCAGAGCTCCAGACTGCTCTGTTAGGCAGTCCTGATAGGAAAGGCAGGAAACTCCGCCCTTCCAGCCCAGAGGTCTGTGCAGTGATGACCGCACAGACCGAAAGGTCACCGGACTGCATCGCCGGCAGGAAAGAGGCTCCAGCCTACTACTCTTGTGGGACTAGCCATCTCTCGCAGGAGACCCATGCGCAGGTCAGGGGATTCATGGATCAGCGGCCATTTTGTGGACTTAGCTGCAGAGGATTCGCATTTTGTGGAGGACAGATAGTGGATTCACATTTTATGGAGATATGTGTGTGTGTGTGTGTGTGTGTGTGTGTGTGTGTGTGTGTGTGTGTGTGTGTGTGTGTGTGTGTGTGTGTATGTGTGTGAAATGCCCCAGGTACTACATGGTGGTGGGTAAAGAATAAGGCTTGAACCCTGTACCTTGAGCCCAGGTGGCAAGAGCCTGAATTCCCTACCCACCACCATTTGTAAAAAACATTGCAGATTTTTCCCTCATACTTGTTCTATTCCTCATAAAATCTGTGGTTTCTGTATTTGTGTCCTTGCAAAGCTGGTAGTGCATTGGTGCAGTGGTAGCATTGTTGCCTGACAGCTACAGGTTCTCTGGTTTGATTCTTGGCTGGGGTGCCTTACCTTTTCTGTGAAGTCTGTATGCCCTCCCTGTGTTTGTTTCTTCTAGTGTCCTCCCATCTTACAAAGACATGTGTCTTATCTGGAGTGTTTCTCCCTGGGCCTCTGCTAAAAAATAGCTTTTGTTCCAAGTCAGACTTTCTTGGTTAATAAATGTTAAAAATGACACGCATTTGAATATCAGACTTCATATTCTTCAGAAAGTGCATGGTAATGCAAAAGCTTTTATTCTAGCAATTTTCTAAGTGTATAAGATGGATGTTTGAAATTTGCCCCTATTTTTGGGATTGTATTCCCCCATTATTGGCTTCATCCAGTTTTTCTGTGCTAAGGTTGAGAGCTATGGTAAGAACTGAATTCACTGAATATGTTTGGGGGCTATATCCTGCCATTACTGGCTTTGTCCGGGTGTTTTTTGATTGAGAGCTATTGTGACAACTGAATTCACTGAATGTTAGGGGGCTGTATTCACCCATTATTGGCTTTGTTCAGGTGTTTTGTGCTAAGAGGTTGACAGCTGTGCTATAGTGAGAACTGAATTCACTGAATGTTTGGCGGCTGTATTCACCCATCATTGGCTTTGTTCAGGTGTTTTGTGCTAAGAGGTTGACAGCTGTGCTATGGTGAGAACTGAATTTACTAAATGGTAGCCATTTAAGTTTCCGTCTTCCTCTTTCACAAAACAGCTGATTTGGCATAGTGGTATGTTGCTCTGACTGTTTTGTACAGGGTCCTGGGTTTAAGGCTTGGCAGTGAAATGTATGGTGGTAACACAGCATTTTATTCTAGCAACTTTCCAACATTATACAAGCAATGTTTAAAATGTGTCCCTGGTTTTTGGGCTTTTGTCCCCCCCCCCACAATAAATTTTGGCTTTTTCCAGATTTCTTTGTGCTGCAAAGTTCAGAGATACAGCTGAGTGAGTAGATTTTACAAGAAGCTGAGAGCTGCAGGGGAGCAAAAGTTTAGTGCTGCTTATGCTGAGTCTGCTTGCCTTGTTAATAGCACAACAGGTAGTATACTTGCTTTTGATGCAGAAGGCTGTGGGTTCTACTCCCACAGTAGATAGATGCATTGCTGATACTGTACTTTGCAAAGGGGGTGGATGCTGCACTTCTTTTTGACGAAGATACCTAGTAACTATGAACCTGTTATTGTTTGCCATCCATTCCCTACTGCAATATTGCTAGCTTATCATTTTTTTAATGTAAGATAGGCAATTTATTCCTCAAGGGTAACGGGCACTTTGTAGATGAAACAATGAAATACAAAGTTGTTTGCTAGCAGCAGCCTCTTCATTAGTTACAGATCTCTTTAATGTGGAATTATTTAGATGACTTTTACTTTAGAGATTGTGCATATGTACTGATATTGGTGGACTGTAGAAGTTTGAGTAGACGTTTATGATGGAAATGTTCTGAATTGGGCAGTTTTGTCATTACTGGTGCATGCATTTTGTTTCATTGTTTACTGGAAAAATTTCAAAACAAATTTAAAACACCCTCTAAAACTGTACTGTATTGTACAAGGAATATAATTTAATACAATCAGGAAGGTGTATGAAAGAGCATGTGTATGTTTCGTGTGCAAGGGGCCTGTGATTTGAAAACAGTCCAAACCCAAAGTTAATCTGCCACTGGCAAAATGTATTTTCTTTGAATGTGGGTTTCAATGCTGTTTCAGTGAATGTGAGTTTTCAAGGGCAGAGAAGTTTTAATGCTAAGTCTGTTTTCATTGTGAGACTGCAATGCTTTGTTTAGCAGATATGATATCTATTAGTGTTTGCGCTGTAAAATGCAAAATAAAACTTTCAAATGAAGTCCAAATCATTGCAGAAGTAAAGCAGTATGCACATTCGTGTTTATGGTTTTTGTTTTTCGGCTTTTCCCGGTTAGTGTTTATGGTAAATGGGGTGAAATAGCCAAGTAATGGTTCATTGGAATGGCTGTAGGGGGGGAAGCTCTATTCAACCATGATTTTGTGAGGGGGGGGGAAGGGCAGCAAACTCAGACAGCCCCGGCTGAACTATACCTCTCAACTGTCCAGATTTTTGCAGAATGAAGAGATTTTTTTGCTTATTTTTGGTTTGTTCCTCATAAAATTTGTGGTTTTCAGTCAAATCATTTAGGAATGAAGTCACTAAATAATGACAGACACTGAGTTTCAGACTTCATAACCTTCAGAAAAATGCATGCTAAATCAAGACCTGTTATTCTATCAACTGTCTCAGTTTATACAAGAGTAATTTTTAGTACTGTTTATATGTGCCCCCAATATATTTAGCCTTGTCCAGATTTCCTGCATTAACAGGTTGAGAGGTACGTGCAAATAAATTGCTTTATAGAATTAGGCATATCCAAACCTCTCAAGTGTACCCGATTTTGGCTCAAAATGTTGCTCTTCCCCTAATAATCTCTCCGCAAAATGGCAATTTTGGAAGAAAACATGGAGGGTTTACAATTAATAAGTAACTGTAATAATCAGTTATAGATTGCTTTTATTTCAGAAATGCATGTAGATTCTTTTATTTTGTCAGCTGCTCAAGTTAGCAGTACTAATATTAAAAAGTGTCCCTTCTTTGCAGGTTCCCAGCTGTATTATGTGGCTATTTTATATTTTTGAATCACATTTTTGGTCCATTTTTCATAAAATTGTGTTTTTTTGGCAAATTAGTGTCAAATAATTAAAGACTGAAGTTAGAAAATAATGACAGACATTTCAGTTTCAGATTTCATACCCTTCAGAAAATTCATACTAATGCAAGACCTACTATTCTATTATCTTTCTAAGTTTATAAAATAATATTTAAAAATTGTCCTTATTTTCGGGCCTTTTTCCCACTTCTATGTATGGCTTTGTCCAGATTTCTTGCTTTGAGGTTGAGAGGTATGACAAATGTGTCAGGGCCATCGCAGTCAGCCAGAGACATTTCAAATTGTGACATACTTGTTGCACCCCACTCCCCTATGTAGTGACTCTGGATGTGTCCAAGCAAGGCAAGGAACATTATCCAGTGTAAATGTGCAGACTATCCCCCCATCCAAGGTAGATACAAGTACTACAATGGCTTTTCATCTGTCCTTGATTTTGCAGAATGTTCTGGTTTCTGTCATATTTTTATACTGTTGATTTATGCTTATTATTCAGAAAGTGCCTGTTGCTCTGTGTTTAAGTAGCAATGCTTTAACGACCATCTGGTAAGCTTGTCTGAGATTGTAAGATGCAAGTAAGTTTTAATAAGCATACTTTTAATGAATTGCCAACATTGAAAGCCTTTCCGTTGTTGCCATGCAGAGAATACTTACATAACTACATAACATATAAGCCTTGGGTATTGAAATGCATATGACAGGATTTGTAATAAAGGACAGGATTACATTATTTTAAGAGCTCATTACAGGCTTTACCCGCAAATTAAACAGAATGCCAATCTATCATGTGTGGTCCATATCCTGTGCAGTAATCCTTTAAGCAATGTATGTTGAGCTTGTTTCCTGTTTGCTTTTCATTTTTTACTTTGATCATGTTTTCCCCATGAAACAAGTAGATAGTTGTTGTCAGGCAGCAGGTCTTTTTTGGATAAGAAACATTTTTACAAGTGGGGGTATCACAGAGATTGCTACTTTCAGCATGTTACTTGGTACTTTAATAAAACTGAATATAAATTATAATTAGAACCGCAGTGCAAGGAGAAGTGGTTTGAGTTGAGTGCTGCTTGTTTTTTATACTTGATTTTAACTGGCATTCCAGTAATGTATTTAAAAAGTAATTTATTTTTTCATGCCTCACAACCTTTTTGTTTCCATCTAGATATTAAGTAAGCTGCCATGCAGCCAATGGATTTAAATATTTTTTTTCTTCTACACTTTCCTTTTTTTCTTGATTGGACTCTCATAATGATAGTTTGGCACCCAGGGCAGCGTATTTAATTATAGTTACAGTTTTTGTGGTTTTGATCATAGCTCCTCCCCTTTCTAGTTGGCCACACCCATTCCCATTGACCCCACCCATTCAGCTGTCTCCTGCAGCCCCCCTTTGATTTGAAGTCACCAGCCACCACTGGAATTAACATTTTTCCTGTAAAAGCACGATTGAAAATTCACCAATACCTAGTTGCATACAGGATAACTAGATTGCAGTGACAAACTCTGCCCCCAGAGTTGCAAACCACATACTCCTGACATTAATTTATGTTCTCACTCCAACATTCTAATTAATAAAAAGGGTCTATTGCCGTGGATATGAACTTTCCCACTATCTCCGTTACCAGCTTGGTAGTTATGGGCATCCTGAGGCAATGCATAAATTACCTCATGTTTACTGACAGCCAGTTAATTCTCAAACAAACTGATATGGTATGTGAAAGATGTATTTACACAATGTCACTGGAGGCAAAGCACTTACATAAAAGTACACCTAATGTTAATTAGGTTGTCAGGAGTATACATGCTGCACACATCACACACACAATTCAAAACAGGCACACAGACTCACATATGCTGAGGCACTTAAATGCACACTTCCTAAACCCCATAAACCTCCTCCTGATGACACATGACAAATACCCTCAACAGCCCCAAATGCACTTTTCAAAACAGCACCCTCGTCAAAACATACAGCCACATCTGATGGAGCCTCTACTTTTAATCCCATAATGCAAGGCACCACAAAATCCAACATTCTGGTCATTGGAGACTCCATTGTGAGACACACTGGTATCCCACTCACTAGGCTGAGTAAGGAGAAAGTCACAGTCAGTTGCTTATTATGGGGCCAGGATCTGCCACATTACTCATGCATTCAAGTCATTGAACCAGAAGTACCAGTATAACTCAGTCATAGTCCATGTGGATGTAAATGACCTGAGATGTACCTCCCTAGACTATATGAAGAGAGACATCATAGAGCTGTTGGAACATGTGTCCCAGCCTGTATGAGCCTACATTGAGCTGCATTTTACCTTTTCCAAGGATGATGACACAATATGAACAAAAGATGACTGACTTTAATGAGTGGCTTAATTTCTAGTGTCATTCTAAGTTGGTATAATATTTGTCTGCATGGAAGAAGATCATGCTGCTTTGCCTGGGATTGCCTGCACCTCTCTCCTATAGGCTTTTGAATATTAGCTAAAACATTGTCCTCCTCCATAGTGCCTTTTTAGCCAATGTCAAACTGAAGGCACTGCCATCATAGCAAATCAAAAGTAAGAAAATGTAAAGGTGTTACTGCCTAATGCTAGGAGTCTAAACAAAAAACTCCACTTCCTAGAATCTCTCCTTACCCTAGAGAATGCTGATATCTGTGGGGTCACTAAGACATTGTTTAAAGAAGTGGAGAGGTCACCGACAGGTTATAATCCCTTCCACACATTTAGACTAGCTACTACACAGACAGGGACTAAAGGGGGAGGTGTCTCGATTTATATCAAAATAAATATACCCCAAGGCTGGTCAAACAGGACAATGCAGTTGAGCTTCTTCACGTTCAAATCACCATATGCAAAATCCCATGTCACTTCCTTGCAAGCTATAGGTCCCCCCTGTATCACCCAGGAAACCCATAACATGTATTTAAACTTATTGGAAACACTCACCACCCAACCAAGTATTATATTCGTGGGTGACATGAATTACACCTTTATTAACTGGGAATTATATATGACACCAAATGTACAGGCACAGAGAATCCTGGATTTTGTAAACAGAAACTCCCTGGAGCAGGTTTTCAATATACCAACAGAGGTGCAACCATATTTGATCTGGTCCTCACTAATATGGGATAGTGCTGCACAAGGCCATGGAACGGATTATCATGGACCTCATTAACATGGACATTGGCAACCTCCAAACTCTCGACCCCACACAGTTTGGCTTTGTCAAGGAGAGGTCATGCCTGTTAAATCTGGTTGACTTCCTTGAGACAGCCACCAAAGGGATGGATGAGGGGAAGATGGTGCCACCGCCTACCTTGACCTGGCCAAAGCCTTTGACACTATTCTCCACTCAGGCATAATAGATAAACTCTTTCAACTAGGTATCAAGCCATATGTTACCAGATGGGGAGCAAACTAGCTCATTGATAGAGCCCATCTAATGAAAATAGGGGAAGCCACCTCAAGCAGTAGACCTGTAACAAGTGGCATACCCCAGGGATTGGTCCTGGGGCCTCTGTTATTCAGGATATACTTCTCTGAGGTGCAGGCCAAAACCAGTGGGCTGTGGCTGACCAGGTCTGCAGATGACTGCACGCTGGATGCGGTGATCAATTCCCCAAGTGATGTGGACGTGCTCCAAGAGGGTCTCACCCAAACAAATGACTGGTGCCAGAAACATGGCCTCAAGCTGAATGCCAAAAAATGCATAGTCATCCACTTTGGGGAGAGTGATATCCCCACAAATTATCACATTAATAATAACGTCCTAAGTATGCAATCTTTAGTGAGGGATTTGGGCACCCAGGTTGATAGCAACCTGACTTTTGACCACCATGTTGCCCCCGTTGTACGGAAAGCTTTCTACATGGCCCACCTCACAAGTAAGGGTATCTCATCCAGGGACAAAGAGGTCATAACATCCCTGTATTCTTCCCTTATAAGGCCAATTATTGAGTACAACGCCTCCTTTGGCATGTACCTCGCAACGCAAATGCAACAGCTGGAGAGACGACAGAGGTTCCTCACTAGGAGAATCCAGGGCCACAAACATCTGCCTTACATAGATATGCTAAAAGCCCTGTCCCTCTACTCAGTTTCATACAGACTCCTCAGAGGTGACGTCTGTCTGGCATACAAAGCATTCTCAGACCCTGCCTTGATGGGACTGCTACATATCCGCAAGTCAAGCTCAACTCAAGTAACCCATACACGTGACTTCAACCTGGTCTGTGATATCAATAGAACTTGTTGGCAGGACAGATTTGTGTCCCAGAGACTCCCTCATCTGTGGAATATACTCCCTCTCCATGTCAAGCAGAGCACCTCTTTATCCCTTTTTAAGTGCAACTTGGATAATTGGATGGGAAACAGAAAATACACCCCTGGGATTTCACCTGTGTCCCTGCTGGACAGGGGCTTTGGGTGCTGACTTGTGTAAACATGGGCTAAATTCTTGGCTAGGCTTATAAGGGCCTCAGGGCCAATAACCTAGTACCTTTATATAATCCTATGATCCTACACCCCCCTAGTGTAATATCTTCTTTGGTAAGGTCAGACCACAAAATGGTGCCCTTTGCAGTAAAAATAAAACCTGAAACTCCAGCTAACCCTGGAATGTTCAGTAGCTAATCTAAGGCTAACTTCCTGCAATTAAGGGATAACCTGGCAAAATTTCAAGCCCCCATAAACCCAGGTAACACTGCTGCCTATGTGGAACTGTTCATAGAAACCTTATACAATCATGTTAATAGCTGTTTAGAGGCAGCTGTACCCACCAGGAAAAAGTACAGAACTATCTCGAAACACAAGCCACACTGGTGGAATCACAACATCAGTAGGCTGTATAACAGAAGGAAGAAAATCTTGGCAAAAATTAGGAAGTGCAACACCCAGCAGGATAAAAGAACTCTCTTCAAACTACACAAATAACTCAGAGGACAAATAAAGTCTAGCAAAGCCAAATTTGGCCCCCCAGGCCAAGGACAACCACAAGGCATTCTTTAGCTATAACCATAGCCTGAAAGGCAATACACAGTTGTGTGCAGAACTCATTGTTAATGGAGACACCTATACTGATCTAGATGGTATAGCAAACCTACTGGCCAGCAAATTCAGATCTAACTTTACCTCTCTCTCCCTTTCAACCTTCCCTTAGGAAATACCTTTAAATATAATGCCCCCCTGCTATCACTATGGAAGAAGTCCTTAATGCTCTTTCTAAGGCCAAGAACACTGCATCAATGGGCACAGACAATATCGCAGGGTGCCTTCTAAGTAGCATGAAACGTGACCTATCAGGCCCTCTGGAATTGCAGTTTAACTGTAGCCTCCAAACAGGCTTCATACCTCTTGAATAGAGAGCAGCAGCAGTCATCCCAATGTACAAATCTACAGACCCTGGAAACTACAGACCCATAAGTCTCACTAGTCTTATATGCAAAGCTACAGAAATAATTATCCAGGAAATGATCAATAATGACATAGGAAACCTTCAGACACTAGACCCAACCAAATTTGGTTTCATCAGGTGCAGGTCATGCCTACTCAGCCTGATGGACTTCTTCGAGAAGGCCACCAGAGCAATGAATGAAGGCAGAATGGTTCACACTGTTTACCTTGACCTGGCCAAGGCATTTGACACAATACCCCACTTGGGCATCACTAACAAACTCAGCAGGTTAGGTACAAACCCTTATGTCACCCGGTAGATAACCAGCTAGCTCACAGACAGGACCCAGGAAGTTAGAAATGGGGAGTTCACCTCTACAAAGAGGCCAGTCACAAGCAGAGTCCCTCAGGGGGTCAATCCTGGGACTGCTTTTTTTTAGAAATTACTTGTCTGAAGTCAAGGCCAATGTCAGTGGCCTCTGGCTGACTAAATCTGCAGATGATTGCAAACTAGAAGCTGTCATTGACTCCCCCACTGACACAACTCTTCTCCAGGAAGGGCTGACACAGACAAATAACTGGTGTCAGAGCCATGGACTAAAACTAAATGACAAGAAATGTATCCTTCGGGAAGTCATCCACCCCTGGTAACTATCATATTGACAACACACCTCTAACAGCTGACCCAGTAGTTAGGGACTTGGGGACATATATAGACATTAAACTAGCCTTTGACCATCACGTATCTACAGTAGAGAGGAAATCATTCTATGTTGTGCAACTTATAAACAAAGATATTGAGCTAGGTCCAAAGAAGTCATTGTTCCACTGTATTCTGCATTCATCAGACCTGTCATTGAGTACATTGACCCCTTTGGTATGCACCTAACCCAGCATATCCAACAGTTGGAACATCCACAGAGGTTCTTCACCAAAAGAATACAGGACATAAGTAACATGTCCTGTGCAGACCACATCAAGGCCCTATCCCTGTATTCTGTTTCCAGCAGGCTCCTGAGGAGAGATCTTTACCTGGTATTTCATATTCCAGTGCTAGGTTTTGTAAAGAAAGAGATTCACTTTTAAGTAAATCTGCTATCCTGTCCAGTTCTTCCTTTCTCTGCATCAGTTTCTATTCTGTAACCACAGATGCATTAGATTTTGTATGGGGAGACTGTATCCAAAGGGGTGAAAGTTCAAGGTTTGCATAACTATCAGTCTAATAAAAGCACATAAACATCAAAGAAGTGATGGCATTATAACATGCTATCAAATCTCTAAACTGTCTCTGGACTCATGAACCTCTGTTTGTCATCATGGACAGCACCACAGTCATGTTGTACATAAACGAGGGGAACTGGATCTTATCCCCTTTTGCTGATTAGCAGTGTTAACCTGGGATCTAGCCCTCCAATTCAATCTATTACTACAGGCTGCTTATATTCCATCTAAGAATAATTTTATTGAAGACAAACTGAGCAGGATTAGGACAGATCTCAATGAATGGATGATAGGGAATTCATCAAGCAGCTCTGTTTTTCTCCTTTCACAACAGGCACTTAATGAAGTTTTGTAACAGGACTCCTTGCATAGGCCTGGAAGGTAGATGCCTTTTCTTTCTCATAGACTAGAATGTTCCTGTATGCTTTATAATCCTTTCCTTTGATAGCAAGAATCCTTTTAAAGATACAGTAGGACTCCCCAAAGACGATGCTAGTAACACTCTTTTGGCCTAGGGAGCAATGGTTCTCCCTTTTTTAAAATGGCAAATGGCAACTACAACAAAGTTCTTCACAGGATGTACTTACTCACACAAGACAGGGATTTCCTGATACACCCCAGTATTCACCTTCTTCAGTTTATAGCCAGGATGATAGAATCTGAGTGTCTTTTAGGCAGCTCTTCTCTGAGGACATGCAGCAGTTATTAAAGTAGGCTAAGAAACAGTCTACTAGAAAATCATCTATGGCTAATTGGAAAATATTTTCTAATGTGTGCCATAGCAAGAAACAAGACCCCTTTAATGCTCATACACACATGGTTCTAAAATATTTGTGTGAATTATTACCCTCTGGCTTTCTCACTTAACATTAAGATTCATCTTTTGACCATTTCTGCTCATCTGCCTGTAGTGCTTCCCTTCCTACTTTATCTGAAGTGAGACAGTTTCTGTAAGGGGCATTATTTATCTGTCCACCTAGAAAGCAGATGGCTTCTTCATGGGATCTTAACTTTTCACTGTCTTTTGAACCAGCTCACAAGGCTGATTTAAAGTTCTTTCCATGGCAACCAGGGTTATAAATTGCTCTAACGTCTGCAAGAAGAGTATCTGAATTGCAAGCTCTTATGATGACTCGGCCCAATCTCATATTTCATAAGAATAGGGTATCTTTGATGACCAATCCTTTTTTCATGCCTAAAGTGGTTTCAGAGTTCATCCTGAATCAATGTATGTTTCTCCCTATATTCTTCCCAGAAACAAAAATATAAGTGATGGGAAATTCTGCATATTCTGAATGTTTGCAGACAACTCTGATACTATATTGACAGGACAATGGGCTACAGAAAATATGATTATTTGTTAATTTCTTATGAAGGAAGAAAGAAGGGACAATCAGTTTCACAACTCAGTATATCCAAATAGTTGCCCACGCTATTCAGTATTGTTATTCATGTCATGGCAAGTCTCTTCCAGGGAAAGTCAGAGACCATTCTCCTAGGGCAAAGAATATCTATGCTGCTTTTTGGGAAGGGTGAAATATCATAGAGGCAGAAACTTAGTCTTCTATCCATACTATTACATCCAAACATGGGCTAAATTCTTGGCTAGACTTATAAGGGCCTCAGGGCCATTAGCCTAGTAACTTCCTATGATCCTATAAAAACTGACTGTTTTTCTAGAGCTAGGGAGCTAGGACAGGATTTGTTATAACTATTCTCTGGGGTTTCCTGGACTCTTATACTTTTTACTCCTCCCTTTCCTTCAAAGCTTTGGTATGCACCCCATAAAGCTTAAGCTACTGCAACAGTGATCTAATGATGAACATTACCATAATAGTAGATGTTTGAATAGATTACTGGTTCAGTACAAATACCCTACACCCTTTCTCCATTTTGTGTGTTGCTTTGCCACAGTCAGGACCTTTATCTTTCATTCTTCTCGTAGTACATATTATTATCAGGGTTCTATCATCCCTTTTTCCTGAGGCAAGAAAACTCTGATTTTTGGCACCCATGCATCTACTCTAACACTATCTTGCTTGTGAACTCCAAGGGATGTACAAGCATGTGTAAGATGACATAAATCTTTGGAAACTGGCCAGATGTCTATTCCTTGGCTGGCTGGATATGGCCCATATAGCTTAGGCTACTTCATCAGTGATCTATTCAAACATCTAATGTTATGGTTGGTATAGAGAAGGGCAGATTAGATGGCTCCAAGAATTCCTTTTCCTGGGTAACTGAGCTTTCTTTTTCCAATTAAGTAATAGCTCATAGGTTCATAGGTAGATACTAGGATATCTGCCCTAGGGCATTTATAAGCCTAGCCAGAGTGTATTTGGATTCCGCCTCCCTATTAGATTAGCCTACTGTGCCTCTGTAAAGTAGGTCACAGAAGGTACCCTTTTTAAGATTAGTTTACTGTGCCTCTGTCTAGCAGGGACACAGAAGAGATCCCAGGGGTGAATTTGCGATTTCCCATCCACGTGTCCAGATTTCGCTTGAAGAGGGTCAGCGAGGGGCTATGTCTAACATAAATTGGGATTCTATTCCAGAGTGAGGGCAGCCTCTGGGAAATGAATCTGTCTCTCCAGCATGTCCTATTTATTTTTGTGCTGAGGTTTAGGTCCCTGGAGCGTGTAGCTCTAAGGGACTTGGATTTTTTGAGGTGGAGCATGTCCATTAATTCTGGGTTTGACATGGCTTTGTACGTCAGGCATAGATCGCCTCTGAGTAGGCAGTAAGCAACTGAGTAGAGCTGGAGTTTCTTTAGTCGAGCTGCATAGGACATCTGTTTGTAGCCCATGATCCTCTTGGTGAGGTACTTTTGGGGTCTCTCCAGTTGCTGCAGGTGTCGGGTAAGGTACATCCCAAAAGGGGCATTGTATTCAATTATGGGCCTGATGAGTGACAAGTAGAGGGGCACAATGACCTCTCTTGATCTAGATGCGAACCCTTTCGTGATAAGGTGGGCTATATAGAAGGTCTTTCTAACCACTTTGGCAACGTGATTATCAAATGAGAGATTACTATCTACGTTGGTCCCCAAATCTCTAATTACTTCTTCATTACTTAATGGATTACCACCTATGTGGTAATTTGTGGGCACCTTGTTTTTCCCAAAGGGGATGACTATGCACTTTTTAGCATTTAGCTTGAGGCCGTGGCTCTGGCACCAAGCATCCGTCTCTGTGAGACCCTTTTGGAGGATGCTTGTGTCAGCTGGAGATTCGATTATGGCCCCCCGTTTGCAGTCATCTGTGAACTTTGTCAGCCATAATCCCCCGTGTTAGCCTGAACCTCAGAGAAGTATATACCGAACAAGAGAGGTCCCAGAACTGAGCCCTGTGGGACGCCACTTGTAACTGGTTTGGATTCAGACATGGCACCTGCGATTCTGACCATGTGAGTTCTATCTCTGAGCCAGTTTGCAACTCATCTTGTGATATAGGGGTTGATATTTAAGCTGGTAAGCTTATTTATGATGCCCGAGTGGGGTATTGTGTCGAAGGCTTTTGCGAGGTCCAGGTAGGCTGTGTGGACTACCTTGCCCTCATTATGGCTTTGGTAACTGTTTCAAAGAAATCAACTAGGTTTAAGAGGCAAGATCTGCCCTTAACAAAGCCGAATTGGGTAGGGTCCAGTGTGTGGAGGCTCCCAATGTCTTTGTTTATGAGTTCCATGATAATATGCTCCATAGCTTTACAGACCAGACTAGTCAGGCTTATGGGGCGATAGTTTCTGGGGTCTGTTGTGGCACCACCTTTGTGGAGTGGGACCACTGTAGCTGTACGCCATTCTTTGGGTACATATCCTGTAGTAAGGCTAAGTTTGAGCAGTGACTTAATGTTAGGGTTCAGTTCTTCTTGGAGCTCATGTAAGACACAGCCTGGGACACCATCCGGTCCCATAAATGCTGTGTTTTTTGCTTTGGAGAGGGCAGCTTTCACCTGTGCATATGTGATGTCAGGGAGGTTACAATCAGTTGGGATAGGCATTTGCTCCTTTGGGGGGGAAGGGGTGGGAGAAATTTGCGCTGAATCTGTCTGCCAGGATGTTGGCTATGTCTGTAGGTTTGGTATATTTTGTACCGTTATGCAACAATTCAGAGCATATTTGGGAGTTTCCGCCCATGTTCCTGACATAATTAAAGAAGGCCTTGTGATTATCTTTAGTGTCTAGGGCAATTTTTCTTTCGAAACTGGCCTTTGATGATTTTATGAGGGATCGAAGTTTCTTGTTAATACTGATCAGAGATGCCTTCCCTTTTTGGGATTTTGCTCTGTCATGTAGTAGCTTCCTCCTTCTGTTGTATAGTTTATTTATGGCCGGGGTCCACCAGACCTCCTGTTTTTGGAGGAGTGAGTCTTGGTTTTATTTGGGATAGCATGATCCATGCATTCCTGCAGGTGCTCATAGAATGCATTTGTAAAGGATTCTGCAGATTGGGCTCTATTATCCTCTGGCCCAGGGGCTTTGAAGGATTCCACCTCAGTCTTGAGAAGTGCAAAGTTGGCTTTTGAGAAATTCTTTACAGTGATTTCCTTGGCTGGGGGTGGGGACAGGATATGGATGTCCAGGGAAATTTGTTTATGGTCTGATCTTACCAATGAGGGGTTTACTCTGGTGTGGAACATAGAATCCCCATGTTGGTGAAGACCAGGTCCAATATGTTGTTCCCTCTTGTGGGAGTGGTGACCAGTTGTTCCATTGCGTTAGAGTTTATAAATTCAAGAACCGTTGGGCGAGGGTGTTTGGGCTTGAGTAGTTTTCCCAGTCAATGTTTGGGTAGTTGAAGTCACCCAATAACATAGTGTTTGGAGAGACCTTCATATTCTCCAGTGTTCTCAGGAATGCCAAGTGGGGTTCCTGTAATAGGGAAGGTGTTCTGTAGCAGGCTACAAACTGAAAGGCAGTTTTGCCCGCTGTTAGTTGCACATGGATGGTTTCCGATGCTTCGTGCAGTGCCACTAACCTGGAGGTGTAGGTATCTTTGATGAATATAGATACTCCCCCTCCTTTTGTGCTTCAGTCCGAGTTTTGGGGCTGAAATGCATGGAATGAGTTATAACCTGGTAGTGCTGGGGTGCTCTCAGGAGCCTTGAACCAGGTTTCTGTTACTGCACAGACATCGATTTTCTCCATACTGAGGAGAGCCTCGAGTGCGTGCATCTTGAGGTTCAGACTTCTGGCATTGAGTAGCATTACCTTTAGTTTTTTTTATCCTTGGGTTGTCTATGGAGGTGGGTTTGTCCTTTGAGCCTTGCCTAAAAAAGGCACTATGGGGGTGGCAAGAGCCTTGGCCAGTATACGAAAGCCTAAGAGTGACAGGTGCAAGCCGTCTCTAGCGAAGCAACGTGGCTTGTCGAGCATGTCATCCCAGGCTGACAGACACTGGATCCCCTTTGAATGACACCAATACTTTAGCCAATTGTTGAAACTGATCATTTTGTCTTTATACTGTGGCATCATTCTTGGTGAGGGCAAGATGCTACTCAAGGTCAGGGTCATACCAGCCTGGGCTACATGGTCAGAGAGCTCCTCTATGTCTCTTTTCATGTAGTCCAGGGAGGTATGTCTCAGGTCATTCACACCAGCATGGACAATGACGGAGTCATACTTGTACTTGCTTTGGAGTGATCTGAGTGCTTGCGTTATGTGGCGGATCCTGGCACCCGACAAGCAGCTTACAGTGACCTTCTCCTTGTTCAGTCTGGTGAGTGGGACGTCAGTGTGCTGGACAATAGAGCCCCCTATAACAAGTGTATTTGGTGTGTTGTTTGGCTTTAAGGGCTGTGACTGTGAGGCACACTGATTTTGTGAGATATGTGATTCATGGGTATTGTTGAGGGGTGGCTTTTGCTTGGATATCTGCTTAGGAGGTCTTTGCTGTTTAGGCAGATTTTTATTTAGAGCATCTGAGTATGTTTTTGTGTGTTTATGTGTTGGGTATGCAGATGCAATAGGTCTGTGTGAGACTGGATTTGTGGTGTGGGTGGTTACCTTTTCCTCCTGACTGACTGTGCCAGTCTTGGGTTGAGAGAGCTCTGCCTCCAGTTTGGCTGTGGAACTGCATCTCTCACATGTATTAGAGTTTGTTGGAAGGAGGAGAGGGTTGTCTGTGTACATAAGGCAATTGTAACATTGCCTCAAAATTCCCAGATTCACCAGCTGGATTGGAGAGTAACCTTGAAACTGACCCTTGGACATACCAGATTAGTATAGGGAACTGTTTTTTTACTGATGAGATTAGGGAATGGAACTGATTTTTCACTTGATCAGGAAGGACCAATCAGGAGCCTAATACTTATGAGAAGTCAAGGAGGGTGTAATGCTTTAGTTAGTTAGTGTTTCCTTATAAGAGCTGAGCAAGTGCAGGGCTTTCGAAAGAGAATAGAGTGATTACTTTGAGAGTTTGAACAGTTCTAAGGGAAAAAGTGGAGAGCAGACTTTGTGGAGCCTGGAATAGTTTAAACCTGTTTAGGCGGCGCTGCCTGACGCTGCTCAGTGCGCAAAACCGCGCAAAAAGAGAGTTGTAGGGTTTTAAGAGAGAGAGAGATCAAGGAGTTTAGAATTGACCAAAAATGGCCAATAAAACTACAGCTCCTAGGTAGTAACCACTCCTCCAGGTACAGGCAGGCTGTTCAGTGTTAACCACTCCCACAGAGACTTCCCTTTAGCCCAAGCAAGCACTGGCCTTCTAGAAACTTCCAAACAGTTCAGAACAGCAAATCTGTAACTGAACTTTCTTAACTTTCAGAAAGTGGGAAAAAAGCAAGATTTTTTTTTTCTTTTTGTTGTAGTTTAAAGGTAGCAGAGATACACAAGCAGCAAAATAATCACAGTAGTGCAATAAATGACCCCACACTTGAGTGCTAGGCCAAAAGCAGGAAAAATGCAGTTTTTAGAGAAAAAACGATTTTAAATTAAGTGCAACACAGGAAATGCAATAAACAGGCTCTAGATGTGTTCCAAGTACTGTTACTGTTACAGATATAAACTTTAGCAAGCCGGAAAATGTCAGAAAGTAGGCGGCAAAGCAGTAAAACTTAACAAAAAAATCAGAAGAATATACTTAAAATAAAAAAACTGGCTCCTTTTCTTCTCTCAGCGTTTTCTCCCCTTGGTAGGTGCTTCAGCAACAACTAGCAAGCCTGAAAAGACGCCAAAACCATGAGGCAGCCGGGGTTTTAAGAGAGACAGATCAAGGAGTTTAGAATTGACCCAAAATGGCCAATAAAACTACAGCTTCTAGGTAGTAACCACTCCTCCAGGTACAGGCAGGCTGTTCAGTGTTAACCACTCCCACTGGTGAACACAGAGACTTCCCTTTAGCCCAAGTAAGCACTGGCCTTCTAGAAACTTCCAAACAGTTCAGAACAGCAAATCTGTAACTGAACTTTAACTTTCAAAAAGAGGGGAAAAAGCAAGATTTTTTTTCTTTTTTGTTGTAGTTTAAAGGTAGCAGAGATACACAAGCAGCAAAATAATCACAGCAGTGCAATAAATGACCCCATACTTGAGTGCTAGGCCAAAATCAGATAAAATGCAGTTTTTAGAGAAAAAAATGATTTTAAATTAAGTGCAACACAGGAAATGCAGTAAACAGGCTCTAGATGTGTTCCAAGTACTGTTACTGTTACAGATATAAACTTTAGCAAGCCGGAAAATGCCAGAAAGTAGGCGGCAAAGCAGTAAAACTTAACAAAAAAATCAGAAGAATATACTTAAAATCACAAAACTGTCTCCTTTTCTTCTCTCAGCGTTTTCTCCCCTTGGTAGGTGCTTCAGCAACAACTAGCAAGCCTGAAAAGACGCCAAAACCATGAGGCAGCCGGGGTTTTAAGAGAGACAGATCAAGGAGTTTAGAATTGACCCAAAATGGCCAATAAAACTACAGCTTCTAGGTAGTAACCACTCCTCCAGGGACAGGCAGGCTGTTCAGTGTTAACCACTCCCACTGGTGAACACAGAGACTTCCCTTTAGCCCAAGCAAGCACTGGCCTTCTAGAAACTTCCAAACAGTTCAGAACAGCAAATCTGTAACTGAACTTTCTTAACTTCCAGAAAGTGGGAAAAAAGGAAGATTTTTTTGTTTTTTTTTCTTTTTGTTGTAGTTTAAAGGTAGCAGAGATACACAAGCAGCAAAATAATCACAGCAGTGCAATAAATTACCCCACACACTTGAGTGCTAGGCCAAAATCAGGTAAAATGCAGTTTTTAGAGAAAAAAACAATTTTAAATTAAGTGCAACACAGGAAATGCAGTAAACAGGCTCTAGATGTGTTCCAAGTACTGTTACTGTTACAGATATAAACTTTAGCAAGCCGGAAAATGCCAAAACGTAGGCGGCAAAGCAGTAAAACTTAACAAAATAACCAGAAGAAAATACTTAAAATCACAAAAGTGGCTCATTTTCTTCTCTCAGCATTTTCTCCCCTTTGTAGGTGGTTCAGCAACAACTAGCAAGCCTGAAAAGACCCAGTACATTATTTTTAGAGAGGAAGAAAAAAGATACACACCCCACATATTGTATGGAGCTAAGATTTGCATATATTTTATTTAGTGAGAGCAATATATGAAAATTAAAGAAAGACACTATTTAATTATCAGGGGCATTGTTAATCAAACAAAATCCTTTTTTGTCATCTAACTGTGATCATTAGATAACATGCAGATTTCAGCCTCATTCCTTACAGTGGACTGTGCTCCTGTTCTCTTTCTGTCTGGATAGCATGCAATTGGGGGCAGAAATTAATTCTGTTTCATTTAAAGAAAACATAGTTGACTTGCTTGTAAGGTACATGGGGTATACAGTATACAAAATAAATGTGAAAAAAATGTAGCAACCAACTTGAGTGATGTTGTCATTTATACTATTGAATGTCATGAGTGACAAATCATTTTAAGGATGGGGCTGTAACATGAAACTAGGAGGGTAGAAAGTAAAGGGTAAGGTAAGGATGCATTTATTGATACATACAGTGATGGAATAGGTGGCCAGAAGAAGTACTAGCATAAACAACTTATGAAAATTCAGTGGGATTAGGGCAAGTGCACAGAAAGAGACCCTGGCAACATAAATAGATGGTGAAATTTGAAATTAAGCAAGCACTTAGTTTTTATGGAAGGTAGAGGTATGGGCAGATTAGATGACTACAAGTATTCCTTTTTTGTGGGCAAACTAACTTTAAATTGAAGTATGTTACTTTGATCATTATTTAATCATGCATATAGTGTTGACAATTCATATAGGTGACTTTCCAAAATCATGACAGGTGTAACATCACCAAAGAAACAGAATTATATAAGGCTGCACTATACAGCCATTTAATGTCTCAGAAAAAAGCTGTCTGAGCACAAACAGCACAAGTAAAAAGGCTTCACCATAAAGGCATTTATTCTTTCATAAAAAACAGTCTCAGCAAAAACGGTGTCTCACCTGGGAGGTGCGAAGTCTGAAGTCCCACTAAGCTTTCTTATTTACTTTATTTACCGGGAAATTCTGACTCGGACAGAGCCCATTTTCAGCAGAGGCCTGGGGAGAAATGCTACAGATGCATGTCTTTGGAATGTGGGAAGAAACCGGAGCACTCGGAAGAAACCCACACGAATGCAGAGAGGACATGCAACTCAGTAAAGAAGGCATCCCAGCCGAGAATCAAACTGGAGAACTTGTTTTTGTGAGGAGACAATGCTAACTGCTGCAACACTGCGCCACCTGGTGCATGCATGAATGCATCAAAACCAAACAGAGTGCAATTTTTAGGAAAAGTACAAATAAACAAACAAAACAATATAGAATATAAATAATTAAATTGCATTCATCTTATTGAATGGGACCGCATGTATATTAGTATTAAAAAAAAAAACAACAACCAGTGGTCAGGCTCAAACCTTTCTGTGATAGTACTTTTCCCAATCAGTGACAGGCACCACTAGACTAAGAAGCAGCTTTCAGAACTCTGCTGCAACCAAGTTATTCGGCCTTAGTGGTGCACAATTATATATAGTGCAGTTTTATTTACTTATATGATTCTTTGTCCATGTTATTTCTTTTATGATTTTGGGGAGTGGCTTATGTGAATTGTCGATGCTGTCTGTACAATTAAGTGATGATCGAAGTAACATGCTTTGATCAAAAGTCAGGAAGCCCTTTTTCTGACATAGATTTTAATGTTTTGTGTGTGGCAGTTTGCATTTTCAGTGCATGCCTTGTTTTTTGTTAAGGTGTCACATGACTGGTGTCATCTACTCGTAAATTATATAATGAAACATAGGAAACTTGTGGAAGGAAGCATGTTAATGTGCTGTAATGCAAGCTGCTATTCACAATTTCATTGCAGGTTATGAAAAAGCCTTTTTTCAGTAAAGTGCATTTTCACCAAAAGTTCAAAGGCCTTATATAAATTTTCCCCTTACCAGGGGTGGTGTGAGTGGGATGAACCACTTTAAATGGAGATGTAGCCAAGAAAAAGTTTATTATATTACGTAATGGTATAGAGCTTCTTGTATGAGAAGTATGTAGAACCTCCCCCACACACACTTACAGTAAAGAAGAACAAAATGTTGAGGGCTTCTTTCATATATATTTGACTCCATTTTTGTTTGTGTTTTGCTGGAGAAATAGAGTAAGTAACATTACATTGCAGCATTACATGTTATACAAAGTATCATAGACTCAGAAATGCTCTGAAATGGTTTGCTCCGTGCATGGGTCCCCTCAAATTATCTATGGTATGATCCTAGTTATTTTCATTAGGGATACTATATAATTATTGACCATGGGATGGGTAAGGCCAATCTATAACCAAATGCTATAGGTTATTTCGAGCACAAAAAGTGAAGTTGGCTAGGCTTAACTCATTACAACCGAGTGACGCCTCCAGGTACATCTGCAGTTAACGTCTACTGATGCCTCTAGGCGTCAGATATTGCTTGTTCATATTTGCATCAATAATTCCAAAACCATGCTATGTACAAGGTTTTAAAAGATCTCATTTTAAATCTTACACAATGGCAAACTCAACTGCATTAATGACCTCTGTCTAGTGCAGATAAATGTATATTAACTGTTGTTTTTATGATATTAATTTATATAGATATAATTTTCACATTTCTGTAAATATCTCAACAACCAGGTAACACAGACAGAACTCCTTAGCCAGATATGAAAGCTCTCAGCTAGGTGAATAAAATATTGCTGACAATATGTATGTAACCTGAGTTGTTGCTGAGATATGGTAAGTTGTTTACAAAATAAATGTAATAGTTACTCTCCTGGATTCAAGAAAATCCATGCAAGAATAAGAGTATTCTTGCACGGAGTGTTTCGTGTCCATTTAGCACAGCAGCTCACCTTGAATATTCATGAAGGCATGCTGCTGTACTTGCTATACGGACACGAACTGTGAACGAGTGCAGGGGCGTGTCCAAGTAGTGCACGGACACTGAACACTCCCCCTGCACTCAGAAAGTGCTGTACGGCACTTTCTAAGCTGAACTGGCATAATATTTGAGATTTTATCTAATATATGCCAGTATTTCAGTGTCCACGGACACTGAAATGAAATAACGATCATTTCAGTGTCCACGGACACTGAAATAAACATCGGCAACAAGACAGCAATACAGGGGTGTGTGACAGATTCTGTGACACACCCCCTGCATTGCTAAAGTGCCTTACGACACTTCTGCAACCTGCTAAAGCAGGAAATGTGTGCAAATGCACACGTAACGGGGGATAAATCCCCCAAAAGTGATCAAACACACATATAGCCCTCACAAACACAGAAAGTTGATAGAGGACAGGTCATGCATTAGCATGAATTACGGAAGGGTAGAAGTCTGAAAGCATATGTATGCCAATATTCCCATACAGCACTGCATGTTAACAAAGGCACAAATGATGGGGGGAATAAGTAATAAATTAGGGACATGCCTGAAAAATTGCTCTCACATACTTAGAAAGTTGATAGATAACAGGATATGTATTAGCAGGAGTCCTTGAAGAACAGAAGCCTGAAAGCCAAATGACTGCCATTAATTCATGATTGCAGTCCTCATTGAGTTGTCAGAACACCACAAGACTCACTTATATAACATAATAATATAAAAATACTATAAACTTTTATTTTTTACAAGCCTAAGGAATGTTTATGTGTAGCTAAGTGGGTGTGCGCAGTATGGCCATCTGCTTAGCATAGCTTAAACATCCCCTAGGAGATAAGTGCAAATATACATGTGAAATTTCTAACCTGAGAGAGTGTAGTGGCTAGAGTCCTGCCTTTACATGCAGGTGTTCACAGTTTGAGTACCAAGACAGTCAACTTATTTTTCCATGGGAAAGTAGTGCTAAAATTATTTTTGTAAACTTAAATTCTGTAGCAACTGTTTTTGTCAACCAGGGTAGTGTAGCACGTCCAAAAGTGAGATGCCAGTCTAGAAAAGCTCTGAAACCCCCATATAAACACAAGTGCCCCATACAGTATATTCACACAAGAATAACCCACTTACAACTGCCTTAATCACTCTGTAGCCATCAGACCTTGTTCTGCGCAGAAACAGAATAGTCAGCCCTATTAAGTCTGGAACCCAGGATGCTGCTATACCATCTGAGTGGTGAGAATCTGTAATTCTTTAACAAGCATATCATGCATTCTGGTTATTTAACAGTAATGAAAAAAAACATCATTCCCAAGTCTCAAACCCATGACCCAGTACACTATAGCGAGAGCAATGTACCACTACACCATCTTAATTGTAGGAATTAATGTTTTTTTTCAAACATATCATGCAATAGAGGCATACAACATTAGGGAGAAAGCTCTGTGGAATCATTCATGTGCTGTATATAGACGTATACACACACACACACACACACACATATATATATATATATATATATATATATATATATATATATATATATATACATACACACACACACATATGTCTGTTGAAACATATATATGAAATAGTGGATAAATCTAGATATACATATATAAATATATAAAGGAAGGGAAATACATTTATATATATATATATATATATATATATATATATATATATATATATATATATACACACACACACACACACACACACACACACACACACACATATACACACACACACACATATAGATGTATGTACATAACATGCAGTGCAGTCAGACCATAGAACCATCCCTCTCAACCTCTTAGTGCAAGACACCAGTACAAAGGTTATAAAAGGGGGGGCAGATATAGGGATGAAGACATTTGCTACAGCAACAGGGTGTGTTTCAGCAGACAGTTACTGAAGGATATAAGGATGGAAACTGAAATGTTATGTCATTATTTACTGACATAAATCCTTGGATCATCACAGTGATTTACCAGACGAATACAAATCAATTGTGGAACAGAACAAAAGTATGGGCCAAACATCGGGACATTCTGTGAAAATCCTGGCAATGGAGAGGTATGCTCAGAATCCCTTAGTCAGTGCAATGGATCTGGACCAAACCTGACAAAGTGAGGGGACAAAGGCATGAAATTAGGGACAAATTTTTCAATAACAAAGTTATTTTTGTCACCAAAGTTAGTGTAGCTGGTGTAAAATGGAAGTGTGAATGCATATATAACACTTGAAACCACCCATGTATACATATGTCCCATACAGTATAGTTACACCCCTTGCTACTGTAATGGAAGCACATTTTATATGTTATAACATATATATAAAGAAATATATATCAAAATACAATATAATATGATATTATAATAATATTATAAGTATATAATATTATGATATATAGTAATCAGCCCTGCCAAGTCTCAGACATGTAGTGGTGTCATACCTCCTCACAACCATACCTCTAAACCTTTTAGTGCAAGAAATATGTCCAAAGGCTGTCCAAATGGGGGGACAATGGGCCCAAACTTGGGACATATTTTAAATATTTCTCTTATAAATGTAGAATGTGGCCAAAGTGAAAGGGTTTGTTTCAGCATACATGTTCGGAAGGATGTGAGTTCTGAAAATGAAATGTATGTCATCATTTACTGTCAGAAATCCTCAGATCATCACAGTTATTTACCTGGGATGTAATAATAATGAATTTGTGGAACAGACCGGAAATATGAGCAATAAACCTGGACGTACTGCAGCAATCCAGACAGTCGAGAGGTAGGCCCAGAACCCCTTAGTGCAACGAATCTGGACCAAGCCTGACAAAGTGGGGGGAGAAAGGCATGACAATAGTGGCATATCTGAAATACTGGATTACATAAGCTGACACAGTTGCTGCAGTAACACCAGTTAGAACAGTATAGTATAAGGACAGTGTGAACAAAAACATCTCAACATGTTTGCCACTCACACCCTCCCCCTACATATACTGGCCCAATTCACAGTGTAGTATGATGCCTGACCGTGGTATGGGACATGTCTCAGTTTGCACCTACAAACATATACAGCCGATAGACCACCAGAAACAGGAACAGCATGCACAGGCAGATAAAAAATGAGCTACAACACATACATTCACCCTCCCCTCCCTACACAGGCCAAATAACATTGACACACTACACTGCTACACAATCCTGACAGTCTGTCAACAATTGCCAGAAATACACAGAACTCTCGACTGTACAGAGTCCCACAGAATGTCCGGGCTTTCCCCTCGTATATATGGCCTCTTCCACATAACATGTCTGGCAGTCTGATACATCACTGGGATGATATCAGGAATGCAAGCACTAAATCATATACCATACCTATCAACCTCTTACTGCATGACATCTGGACAAAGCCTGACATAATTGTGGGACAGAGGCCCAAAAAAATGGGCATATTTGAAATATTGCTGTTATACACTGAGAAAGTTGCTGGTGTAACAGGGTTAGTTATAAAACTAGAAGTAGAAGATGGAAGCAACAGACACCACAGGTACCAAAAGGTGTAAACCTTTATTGAGAGCTTTCGACTCTAAATAAAAGACTTCTTCAGAATGAATTAAAAAAGATGTGCAAATGTGTAAATACAAACTCCTGCCAGTTCATTGGTTAACAGTAATAAAGTACCACACTCTCCCAATGTCATGTGTATCCTGACCAAATCATTAGACTGTTAAGCATAAAATACATACAATATGAAAAATGAATTAAATGCAATCAGCTGATTCGAGTTTTAGTAAAGGACAAAGAGAAATGTTATCATTCAAGCCAGGAAAAACACTGGCATTCATTCTGACCTGCCATTTCATTTCCAAACATTCTAAATAGTCATCATAAGGCCCACCCCCGTTGTCCCAACTCAACATGGTCAATGACACAAAATTTAAAGGAATGATTAGGGTGGTCTTTAATGTGCCTAAAATGGCTTTCTTGTCATTATGGTTACTTATGTCATAGATGTGTTGGTAAATTCTCTGTTTATTGGCCCTTTTTGTCTTGTCTACGTAAAATATGTCACAGGACTGGCACACAGCTACATACACTACACCTTTAGAATAACAAAAATACTTTTTCTTGGGTTTGACAACCCCAAATTTCTTGATGTTAGCCTGTTTTTTGTCAATCAGAAATTTGCACTAAGGGCATCTTCCACATTTAAAACTACCACCCTTACCCATTGATAAGGAGTTTCTCGCCAACATTCCTTTCAAGGAGACCTCCTTCTTATAAACAATAGTGGGTGTATTTTCCAGGAGAGTAGATATTTCTACATCAAGGCTGAACACATTCCAGTGTTTGTTGATGATATTACGAATTTCATAAAATTCAATATTAAATTGCAACACAAGGGCCCTCTCAAAACTCTTCTCATTATTCAAAAGGCATATAGGTTCATAGGTCCAAAGGTAGGTACTAGGCTATTGGCCCCTGGGGCCTATATAAGCCTAGTCAAAAAGGTACCCTGGCTTTTGCCACCCAAGAAAATTATTTTCCTGTGCCCCTGTCGAACAGAGCCACAGAAGCGATCCCCAGGGTGAATTTCCTATTTCCCATCCAATCATCAAGATTTTTCTTGAAGAGTGCTAATGAGGAGCTTTGTTTGATATAGATAGGTAGTTTGTTCCAGTGTATGGGAAGTCTCTGGGACAGGAATCTATCCCTCCAGCATGTTCTGTTTATTGTGGTGACAAGGTTTAGGTCCCTAGAGCATGTAGCTAAGAGGGATTGGTATTTCTTTAAGTGGAGCATGTCCAACAGTTCTAGGTTTGACATAGCTTTGTATGTTAGGCAGAGATTGCCTCTGAGTAGGCGATATGCGACTGAGTAGGGCATCTGTTTGAGGCTGGTAATCCTCTTTGTGAGGTATTTCTGCGGCCTTTCCAGTTGTTGTAGATGTTTTGTGAGGTACCTACCAAAAGGGACATTGTACTCTATAATGGGTCTAATCAGTGATGAGTAGAGGGGAACAATTACCTCTTTTTTCCTGGAGGAGAAACCTTTTGTGATGAGGTGTGCCACGGTGAAGGATTTCCTGACTACTGTGGCGATGGGATTATCAAAGAAGAGATTACTGTCCACCTGTGTCCCAAGGTCTCTTATCACACTTTCAGTGTTAAGTAGACTACCGCCTATGTGGTAGTTCATGGGTACAGAGTTTTTACCAAAAGGGATGACAATGCACATTTTGGCATTGAGCTTGAGGCCATGGCTTTGACACCAGGCATCTGTCTCAGTGAGGCCCTTTTGTAGGATGTCCACATCGTTAGGAGTTTCGATTATGGCTCCTAGTTTGCAGTCATCTGTGAACTTTATTAGCCAAAGACCTTCTGTGTTAGCCTGTACTTCAGAGAAGTAGATACCAAACAGGAGACGACCCAGGACTGAACCCTGTGGTACTCCACTTGTCACTGGTCTGAAGTCGGATTTGGAGTCTGCTACTTTCACAGTGTGGGTTCTGTTAGTGAGTCAGTTGGCAACCCATCTTGTGACATAGGGATTTATACCTAGTTTAGTGAGTTTATCTATAATTCCAGAGTGGGGGATGGTATCAAAAGCCTTGGCGAGATCTAGATAGGCTGTGTGAACCACCTTACCCTCACCTTCAGCTTTGGTGATTGCTTTAAAGAAGTCTATCAGGTTTAGGAAGCATGATCTGCCTTTTACAAACCCGAACTGGGTGGGGTCCAGAGTTTAGAGATTACCAATGTCTTTGCTTATAAGTTCCATGATGATACGTTCCATGGCCTTGCAGACCAGGCTCGTCAGGCTAATGGGGCAGTAGTTCCTGGGGTCTGTGGTGGATCTCGCTTTGTGGAGTGGGATAACCATCACTGTGTGGCATTCAGTGGGCACAAAGCCTGAGGTGAGGCTGGGGTGCCAGTTCGTTCTGTAGTTCATGTAGAATGCAGCCTGGGATGTTGTCAGGTCCCATGGATTCTGTGTTCTTGGCTTTGAAGAGTGTGGCTTTTACCTGTGCAGCTGTGATTACAGGAACTTTGCATTCTTCCGGTATAGAGATGGGCCCTTTAGGGGGTGAGAGGGGGGTAAAGTTAGCACTTAACCTATCTGCCAGGATGTTGGCAATATCAGTTGGTTCTATATATTTAGTGCCATTGTGCTGTAACTCAGAGCAGATCTGAGTGCTGCCATTGAGATTCTTGACATAGCTATAGAATGTTTTGTGGCTATCCTTAGAAACAGTGATGATGTTGTTTTTGTAACTAGCTTTGGGGGATTTTATGAGGGATCTCAGCTTCTTACTTAGGCTGACCAGGGAGTTCCTCCAATCATGGGGATTTACTCTCTTTTGCAGCAGTTTCTTTCTTCTGTTGTAGAGTTTGTTTATGGCAGGGGGCCACCAGACTGGCTTCCTTTTTTTGGAGGATAGCATCTTGGTTCTGTTAGTGATAGCATGATCCATGCAGTCATGTAAGTGCTTATAACGTGCATTTGTGTAGGATTCAGCAGTCATACCTCTATTGTCTTTCTGCATGGGTGTCGTGAAGTTTGCCACTTCTGTCTTAAGAAGCGTGAAATTGGCTTTGGAGAAATTTTTTATGGTGGTTTCCCTAATGGGGGGTAGGGGTGGGATGTGGATGTCTAGGGTGATTAGCTTGTGGTCAGATCTGGCCAATGAAGAATTGACTTCTGGTGTGGAACACCAGTCACCCATGTTGGTAATGACCAGGTCTAGGATATTCCTGCCCCTGGTGGGGGTGTGGATAAGTTAATCCAAGGTGTTGGAATTTATGACTTCCAGAAAATGTTGAGCAAAAGAGTTGGTACATGAGTAGTTTTCCCAGTTAATGGTGGGGTAGTTGAAATTGCCCATTATTAGGGTATTGGGTTGTATCCTAATATTTTCCAGTGTATCAAGAAATGAGAAGTGATAATCCTGGGGCATGGTGGGGGATCTGTAGCAAGCTACAATTTGGATTGCGGTTTTGCCCAGAGTTATTTGCACTTGAATAATCTCGGATGCATTATTCTGAGCAACTAGCCTGAAGGTGTGGATATCCTTAGTGAATATGGACATGCCTCCACCTTTAGTGTTTCGGTCCAGGTTAGGTGGACGAAAGGTGTGGTATGAATTATAGCCTGGTAATGCAGGGGTGCTCTCTGGAGCCTGTCACTGCACAGATGTCGATGTTCTCCATTTTAAGGAGTTCCTTGAGTGAGTGCATTATGAGGTTTAGACTTCTAGCATTGAGTAGCATTACCCTCAGGTTTTGCTTGCTTGTACCTGTTACATTTCACAAGTTATCTGACTTGTCTCCAACCTATTAGCCAAGAGTGTACAACATATACCTTCTAATCTCTTCTTTTTGACTTCCTCCATAATGTTCACTACAAACTGTTCTGAGTACACTGTTTTGGTCAGCATTCCCTGTAGTACTAAACACTCATTTAAAAAAATTAATCTACATCAGAAATCATTCTGGCAATCTGACGTATTGCCCTTTGTAGAAGTGAGTTTGAATACATAGATTTCCTATACAACAGAGAGGAAAAGTTTTTTTGCTATAATCCTTTCTTAAAGTAACGTCAAGATAATTAAGGCTGTCTTTGTCTATACTCATGGTAAACTTCAAAAATGGGGTAGTATTATTGATGTAATCAAAAATGTCCCCAATTTTTCTTCCCCGTACTTCTATAACAGTACTATACCATCCAAATAATGCCCATATAATGCCATAAACCCTTGTAGGATTAATTCAAAATAAAGAGGTCCTCCCAGTGTGACAAAACTATATTGGCAAGTACTGGGGCACAACACGCCCATATAGCAACCCCTTGTATTTGCCTTAACAGTTGGGTTAGTTGCAACATATCTTTTCTGAGGGATATGAGGTCAGAAACACAAATGGATGTTAGCAGTTACTGACTGCAGTCCCTAGAGTATGCTACTGATTTTCCAAAGACAAAAAATGTCTGAGGAACACACCAAACATAGTAGTCCAAACTCTGGCCATTCTGCGGATAGCCCTACAGATGAGACTTATGTCAAACACATAACACTGTCAGAGTTAAAATCACGCAGAAACTGCATGTCCACACAAACCCTGTTAGACAAGCATTAATCCAAATGTATAACAGAAATACTTACATTCTGTCTGTATGTCTGGAACATTCTCCCCCATTGTGTTGGCCTGTCTCCACAGTTTTGGTTGTAAGAGGTATTTCCAAATACCCTCTGTGATGCTGTTGTTCACACACCTCCATGAAGTCCTCCTCACTGGCAAGGAAAAGGGCCAATGGTCACATGAAGTACTCAATTATAGGAGTGTTTTGCCATGCCATTGGCTATATGAATAACAACACAGCTGTTCTGCATGCAATTAGCAAGTGGGGGACACCAACTGGTGCACAGGCCATCAGCTGCTAATGAGCATTACCTGCAAAAGGCAAGCTGCTGCATATGCAAAATAGACGTACACCCTACATCCATGAGAGAGAGAGAGAGAGAGAGAGAGACAGAGGGAGAAACATTGAGGAAAAAAACAGCAGGATATAGCCACCTACACTTAGAAAAAAAAGGTATGTCAAACAAGTAAGCATGTAATGGACTGCAGTTGGGGGTATGTAAGAATAGGAAATAGGAAGTTTAACATATATGTCTCAACAAGACCTGCTGTACTGATATATTGATGATCAGAACTGATGGCCATAGCATGTGGGTCTGTCTGCAGTGACATAGATCAGGCCACTGAGTCACCCCGGGAAAGGATAGCTCACATATAACTACTACTGATGTGTGTGTTGAACAATACTCACTGTGTCAATGCTAGGCCAGCTACTGGGATGTCATACATATCCATATCTTACTTGTGAATACAACTATGATATACTTGTTTTAGTCAAATATGTGAAAAACCTATACATGGTATTTGCATAGTACAGTACTGTTGCAGATGTGTGTGTTGAACTGCATGTGATATACTGAGCACATACCATGTAACTGTCCAGTGTTATGCACACTGACCATATGTGTGCCTCATATTTGTAGTCATGTACTCATAGAGATGTGTTATGGCTGGCAAATCCTTGGCAAATCTGTGAAGACTGACATTACAACATCTCATTCTTTTTCCTCTGGCTGTTCCTATTAGGGGTCGCCACAGTGGACCGTCTGTTGCCATTTTGGCCTGTCCCCTGCATCTTGCTTTGTCACACCAACCACCTGCATGTCCTCTCTCACCACTTCCAGAACCTTATCTGAAGACTTCCCCTTTTCCTCTTACCTGGAAGCTACATCCTTACCATCCTTTTCCCAGTATACTCAGCATCCCTCCTCAGCACATGTCCAAATTGATATAATCTTGACTCTCTGGCTTTGTCTCAAAACCATCTCACATGTGCTGATCCTCTCATATACACAATGATAATCCTGTGCAGCCTCGTCTTACCCACTGCAAATCCTAACATCTGTAACTCTGCCACATCCAGCTCTGACTCCTACCTTTTTGTCAGTGCCGCTGTCTCCAACCCATATGACAAAGCTAGTCTCACTACCCTCTTGTAGACCTTCCCTTTCACTTTTACTGGTACTTGTCTGTCACAAATCACTCCTGACACTGTTCTCCACCCTCTCCATCCTGCATGTATTCTCTTCTTCACCTGTCCTCCACAGTCGTCATTACTCTGAAATGTTGATCCCAATCAATTCAACACATCCGCCTTTGCTAACTATACTCCATGCATCTTCAACGTTCCGCTATCCTCCCTCTCATTCACACACAGATATTCTGTCATAGTCCTGCTGGCCTTCATTCCTCTCCTCTCTAGACCATATCCCCACCTCTCCAGATTCTCCTAAATCTGATCCCTACTCAATGTCATCTGCAAACTTCATAGTCAACAGGGACTCCTGTATGATCTTGTCTGTCAACCTGTCCATCACCATTGCAAATAGGAAAGGGCTCACAGCTGATCCCTGATGTCATCCCACCTCCACCTTAAACGCATCCGTCACTCCCACCGCAGACCTCACTGCTATCACACCACCCTTGTACATATCCTGTACCACTCTTACATATATCTCTTCCACTCATGACTTCCTCATACAATACTACAACTCCTCTCTAGGCACCCTGTCCTATGCTTTCTCTAAGTCCAGAAAGACACAAAGCAGCTCCTGACCTCCTCTGTACTTCTCCATCAACACTCTCAGAGCAAACATCGCATCTGTATTGCTCTTACCTGGAATGACACCATACTGCTGACCACTACGCATCACCTCCCAGCTTAACCTAGTTGCCACTACTCTTTCCCATAAATTCATGCTGTGATTGATCAATGTTACCCCTCTGTATTTACTGCAGCTCTGCACATCAACCCTATTCTTAAAATGGTAACCAAACATTTTCTCTCCACTCCTCATGCAACCTTTCACTTTCCAAGATATCATTAAACAATCTGGTTAAAAACACCACTTCTGTTTCCCCTAAACACCTTCAGGCTTCCACAGGTATGTCATGCGGACCAGCAGGCTTTCCAGTATTCATCCTCTTCATAGCTATCTTTACTTCCTCCTTGATAAGCCATTACACTTTCTGATTCACCATACCCACATCATGCAACCTTCTCTCTCTCATTCTCTTCATTCATCAGCCTCTCAAAGTACTCTGTCCATCTGCTGAACACACTCCCCTCACTTGTGAGTACATTTAATTCATTATCCTTTATCATCCTTATCTGCTGCACATCTTTCCTAACTCAGTCCCATGTGTAGCCAATTGGTACAAGTCCTTTCATCCCTCCTTAGTGTCCAGCCTGTCATACAACTCTTCATATGCCACAATCTTAGCCTTTGCCACCTCCCTCTTTGCCATGCACATCATCTCCTTATACTCCTGCCTACTTTCCTCATCTCTCTGACAATCCCACTCTTTCTTCCACAACCTTTTTCTCAGTATATTGTCCTGTACTTCCTTAGTCCACCACCAGGTCTCCTTGTACTCTTTCTTCCATCCACATGTCACACCAAGCACCTTTCTAGCCATCTACCTTACTAGCTCTGCTCTACTTACCCAGATATTTGGTAAATCATCACTGCCACCCAGTGCCTGTCTTAACTCTTCCCTGAACTCCACCTCACATTCACCCTTTCCCAGTTCCCACCATTTGATCCTTGGTGCTGCCATTACACTCCTCCTGTTTTTGACCATGTTACAGACCAACATTCTATGCTGCCTAAATACACTTTCCTCTATCATCACTTTACAGTCTGCAATCCCCTTCAAACTGGCCCTCCTACATTGGATATATTCCACCTGTGTGCATCTTCTTCCACTCTTGTATGTCACTCTATGCTCCTCCCTCGTGTTATAGTAAGTATTCACCACAGCCATGTCCATTCTTTTTGCAAAATCCACTACCATTTCACGTCTGCATTCCTTTGCTTAACACCATACAGACCCATCACTCCCTCATCCCCTCTGTTCCCTTCACCGACATGCCCATTGAAATGTGCTGCAATCACCACTCCATCAACCTTGGGTATAGTCATCACCACATCATCCAACTGACTGCACATTTCTCTTTCTCATCCAGCACACAACCAACTTGCATAGCATATGCACTAACAACAGTCATCATTACACCATCGGTTTCCAATTTCATAAACATCACTCTATCAGACACTCATTTCATCCTCCAAAAACTCTATTGGCATACTGTTCCTTCAGGATAACACCTATCCCCTTTCTCCTCCCATCCACACCATTATAGCACAATTGTGACCTGCCTCCCATACACCTAGCCATACTCCCCTTCCATCTGGTCTGTTGGACACACAATATATCAACCTTCCCCTGGCCATCATATCAGCTAGCTCTGTCCCTGTATCAGTCATGCTGTCAACATTAAAAGTTCTTACCCCTCACTACCACATTCCTAGCCTTTCTTCTCTCTTCCTGCCATATGAGTGGTGTACATCCTCCAGGGTATGCCTGTCAGTGCAAAGGCTGCTGTGCTATTGAATGACTCAAGTGTGTTACTGTTACAGCAATATTAAGACATTGTCACTAATTTTGTCCCATTGCCCCCCATGTATATGTGGCATCCTACAGATGTCCTGCACTAACGAGTTGACTGGGCCACAAGAGTGTGAATACAGTGTGCCATACTGACATAGAACAGAAATGTATATCAAGTATTACCTGTGCACATGTCGGTATGTGTAGGTGTATATGGCCGCCTCATAACAACAGACATGGGTTACAAAATGTCAATTAATTAAGCTGTACATGTTGTACACATGCATAATCTTAGTTACTGTGCATCCAGCAGAGTGACATTTATACAGGTACTGGTTGTTGTATCGCCCTGACACAGCCATGGGTACTACAATAAGCATGATTATCAGTTTGAAATTGGAGAGGTGTCCTACTGTGTTATGACTTTGTATTCATGCCTACTCCAAACAGCTATATGAACACCTACATAGCTATATGGAGTCAGCAATACCTTACTTGTAAAACCTGCTTCCACCAAAGTAGAATAATCCCCTTTGCTGGACGGCAGCAATACACAAACCACAGACTTGGTCCCTATATTGGTTGTACAGGGCAAATTAGGAGCAGGCACCAACCTGGCATCAAGTCAGCCATTGTCTGAACAAGCATATAAGGTCACAGGTGGATTACTGTACGGCTAACTGTGAGTACGAATTGGACACATCCACCAAGGCCAATCACAAGGCCATCTTCCCATATGTCTGCAATCTTAGAGGCAACAAACCAACCCAACCTGTAATGGTGGTCAGTCAGGCCACATACACACAACATAGCTATAGCCAACCTGCTGCAGATAGGGTTAAGGCAAACATCACCCCCCTGGCTCAGCAGCACTATAGGTGGATATGCACAGCACATGCACCCCTCCTCTCATCACCAGTGAGCAAGTACATATTGCCTACTGAAAGGCAACAAACATAACTATCCATGGGACATTATAACATCACCGTCCACATCCTACATGAACTCAGGCATGTGTTCCAAGCTCCATTACACACTGTAGTCAGACCAAGCTTCAGCACCATCCACACCCCATCCACATGGAAGATGGCCACTGTCACCCGTCTACACAGACCTGAATGAGGAATAGAGGATTATGCAATTAACTGGCCCTCATTGGGGGGAATATGACGTATCAGGACCAGGAGTGCACTGCAAGCTGATATTGTGCTGATAGATTACAGGGATATGGTGTAGTTGTGAGTGGTGGCTACTGGTATTCAATGTACATGTGCAGGTTCTGTACATACTGTTGCCAAATGTATGAGGTCCTGTGATGTGTTTCCTTGTTTATGTCTTCCAGGTGCAATGTTGCATCAAAGAAGGGTAACATTTTCAACGGTTGGGACTACCATTATCATCGTAGCCATACTACAGCACCATGCAATTATGTTCGGCCGCAGCCAGCAACATCTTCGGGAGAGGAACTCCCTGTGGGATGACCTTGTCCACAGGGTAAATGATGTCAGCCTGCACGCACGTACATACGAACAGGTCTGGCATTGTGCAGCCGACCTCATACGCCATGCCCGGCAAAGGGCTGCTGCCATGGCCAGGGACCACACAGCCAAAGGTGGGGCCCAGCCATGTAGCCTCCACTGACATCCACTGAGGAGCTCCTTGCCAACCTTGGGGCACTCATCCCAGTACATCAGGGTACAGACACCCACATGCTGGAGGTGGGTTGCACCCAGACAGTGGATGAGGAGTGTGCAGGCAAGGCCCCAGTGGAGATTACTAGACTAGTGTAGCAGACATACTTGTATCTGTAGAGTGTCTACATGCATGTGTCAGATCAGCTTGCAGTTGTGGATGGGGTTTTCTAATGCACAGAAGTGCACTTCTATGGTGAAGGACAGCAAATTGTGTAGTATTGGGGGTTGTACTGTAAATGTGCAGACATGCTGCATCCATCCTGTACCACTCCCACATGTGAGTCTGCTGACAATACCTCTCTCCCACAACTACCTAGGTCCCTCTGGTCTGCATGTGGGTCAGCAGCCTGAAGCTGGTGAGTATGGAATTGTTATGTTGTAGTTTGCCAATACCCCAGGCATGTGAAGGGCATGCAATCTACCATGCACACAACTTGTCAGTCATAGCTGTATTGCTTTATGTGCATGTTCACTTGTGGTGGGGTTAACTGCACTGCATCACAGTGGTCAACACAGGGGCCTATCTGATGAGAATGTAACATTCCTGTAGCATACCTCATAACCTGTCAGTGCAAGACTTCTGGACAGAGACCAGCAAAATGGGGGGACAAATGGCCTAAGGTAGGGACATGTGTGAAACATTATGCTTATACAGTGGATATAAACAGTGTACACATCCCTGTTAAGATGCCAGGTGTTTGTGATATATGCAAATTGAGACCACAGTATGTCAGTCCACACCTTTTCCAATCTTTAATGTGACCCATAACATGAACAATTCACTTGTAAAACCAACCAATCTGTTGGGCACCAAATATGGAGTATACAAACCTTACAATAAGCTGGATGAATACGTGTGCACACCCTTCAGATAATATTTTATTGCAGCAGCTTGTGATTTACTGACAGGATTCAGTCTACTTGGGTACACACCTGCCATCAAATAAAGGCACTCTGAGTAACACCAAACAACAGTCTGCTGTCCAAGTAGGATATTCATGACATTTTCTCAGTTGCCTGCAACAGCAACAGCCATGGCTTGCAGACAGCTTACAAAGCAGCAAAGGGATCTCATATTTGAAAGGTATCACTCAGGAGTAGGGTACAACAACATTACCACAACATTGCATACACCATGGAGCACAGTGGAGATAGTCATCAAAAGGTGGATTGAATATGGGACAACAGTGCTGTTGAAAAGAACCTGACGCCCCTCCAAAACTGATGAAAAGACATGTCCAAACCTGGTCAGGGAGGCTGCTAGGGGACATACAGCAAGACTGAGGGTGTTGCAGGAATCTCTTGCAAGTACTGGTGTTGTGTACTACATATGAGAAAAATATCCCATTTTCTGCATAAGTCTGGCCTATGGGGTAGGGTCAGAAGTTGGAAGCATTTCCCCACACCAAAAATCATCCAGGGGTGGATATAACTTGCAATACAGCACATCAAGTCTCCCAAAGGTATTTGTGAAAATGTGTTATGGTGTAATGAGACTATGGATCAACCTCACAGCTACAATACCAAACGTTACGTGTGGTGCACAAGCAACACCTCTCTTCACCTAAAGACCACCATCCCCATGATGAATCACACTGGTGGCATTGACCTGCTGTGGGGATGCTGTTCTAAAGCCAGAACTGGGCCTGTAGTTGAACAGTTCAAAATAACACTAACATCTGGCCCACATCCATCAGGCATCTGCAAGAATGCTGAGGATGGGGAAGGATGTCAGCCTTCAACAAGACAAAGACCCAAAGCATACATCCAAAGCTACCTAAGAATGGCTCCACCTGAACACACTCATGGTTAATGATTGGCCCAGCCAGAGCCTAGACCTAAACCCGACTGCAAAACCCCAGTGTGACCTGATGAGGGCTGTGCACATGAGCTGCCCTTGCAATATGACAGAGTTGGGGGACCTTTGCAAGGAAGAGTAGCCAAATAATGCCAGGTCAAGATGTGCCATGCTGATAGATACCTTCCCCAGAAGAGTGAATGCTGTAAGTCACTTACAAGGTGCTTCAACAAAGTATCATGTTAAGGGTGTGCACACTTATGCAACTACCATATTGTACATATTTCATTCATTATATTTTACATGTAACACATTTGTTTATCAATTAGATTGCACAAGTCATATGTCACATGAAAGGTAGGTAATATATTGGAATGCATTATTGCAGTCTCATCTTATATATTACAAGAACATGGCATGTTAACAGGGTTGTGTACACTTATCATATCCACTGTAAGCTTAGAAGTTTGGTGGTGTAACAGGAATTGTGTGACCACACATTTAGTGCTGGTTTACAGATCTGAAACTCAAGTGTATGTTATTAATCAGTGCTGTCACTCCTCAGATCATCCAAGTTATGTATCAGACAATCACAGGGGTTATGAGAAACAGAGCAAACCTATGAGCCAGACATCTACACATCCTGTGAGGATCTGTACAGTTGTGAGGTATGTTCTGTAGTACTTGCCACTGTGCTATACAAGTGAACAGCAATGATGTGTACATGGGTGCAGTCTGTGTTGGGGAAGGCCATCACCTTCAAACACTACTCACATATTCCAGAGCTCTATATTGTTAGTTACATGTATTAAAACTGGCTGCAATGCATGATGTTGAGGGCCATGTGTCGTACATGTCACCATTTGAGTAATGTGAGGTCTGTGTAACAGATTTGTGCCACCTCACCTGTAAGTGTGTGTGTGTGTGTGTGTGTGTGTGTGTGTGTGTGTGTGTGTGTGTGTGTGTGTGTGTGTGTGTGTGTGTGTGTGTACCAGCCAACCTCAAAGTGCAGGTATTAATGTACATATGCTGTCTTCCCCTCACAGGTGGTGATGGGGTTTGGGGTCCCTCCTGCTTGGAAACTGATGTCATTGTCTCTGCAGACCCTGACAATGATAGGAAAAGTGAGGTACAAGTGCAGATGTCAGGGGCTGAATCTTTGCCATTGGTTGGCATCCCACTCTTGTCCACACCATCCCCGTACACAGTGACAATGCCCACACATACCCCATCACCAGTGGCCACAGATGATGGACAGTTGGCAGGTGGTGGCATGGAACAGGCTAGTGTGGTGACTATGGCAGGTGTCAGTGTAGACACTGGACATAGCCAGAGTGCAGGCGAGGTCCCACACAGGCAGATAGACAGGAGTGCTCACAGGAGGGCTGCTGCTCATCAAGCTGCTGTCACAAGTGCCACAGCAGGTGTCACCAAACATGTGTTTTGGGCTGTCATAGATGCACAGGCACGTAGTGAATGCTACACCAGACAAATACTCATGGTGGTGGATGCAACTCTTCTTGATTTATGGTGACATACATGACCTTGTTGAGGCCACACATCAAAATACTGATGTCATGAATATATGGTGGGGTGAGACCTTGACAATCCTCGACCATGGCATGTCTGCGCTAGAGCATGTGGTGGGAGATGGGCATTGACCATGTGGATGTAGGTCAGAACCAACAACAGCTGAGAGTCTATGGGGCTATGCACCTTCACACTCTTGTAGTGGCAGTGACACCAGCACTACTGAATGGGGGTTGTTGCCCACAACACACCAGAGCAGGCCTTGGGCATATGTTCCTAGCTGGTCCCATCAGGGGCATGGATCCAGCAGACAGCAGTCACCATCAGGAAGCAGTACTGCATCCGGCCTTGGGCTTGGTGGTGCCAATGATACCCCTGGCAGGACCATTTCCCATGTCCATGGCTGGAGGCAGTGAACTGGACGCCCTGCCATGTACAGTCCACAGCTGTCCAACATACCCCTATGTAGGGTAGCCACATGGCATGACTGTGTGCATACATACACACACACACACACACACACACACACACACACACACACACACACACACACACACATTTGTATCACAGGCAGGTCACCTCCAGATACCCACAGCACCTCTGCACAGCCCATCTACTGGATACCTCTCCAAACACACATACAGTGTCAACCATATGTCCCAACGTAGGCCTCTGACAAACCCACACCACACCCTGTGCATATGATGATACCTGTGCCACATCCCTGTCATCTATAACATCGATGCAGGGACATGCTAATATGGTCTGATGCACAGGGTGAATATAGTACAGTGCAGCTATGTAACAGTATGTAAGGTGCTGTCTGCTTGCATTTGTTATGGGTACACATACAGGTGTATGTACCTTATTAGCCAGGATGCATTATTACTGTTAGTACCACCGACTGAATGTAGTCTGACATGCTGTATTCTGTTTGTGTTCCTGGGGTCTGCAGGCTGTGGCCATGCAGACTTTCCCAAGAGGGAGTATGGCTGAGTGGAATACACTGACTGTGTCATAGGCAAGGTACAGCTTTATATGTAAATGTACCAGGTATGTATGCATGCAACAGTGTGTGAGGGACACTGTTGTCAGACAGTGTGACCTTGCATACATACCCCTTGTCACAGACAGGTAGCCTTCAGACATGTCACCTCAGTGTTGTGTAGTACCACAGGCTCATACATACAGAACAAGTTACTGCAGTGCTGTCAGCAGGTCCCTCACAAGTGTAGCCATTACATTAACTGCAACAGATTAACCTTTCAACACCTGTTGGCCCTGCCATTTCTTTCCCATACACTCAACCCTGATGCAGTTGATGAGGGCATGCATGATACTGTGTATGACAGGTTTGTGGTATGTATTCCTGAGTTCACTGGGTGGAATAGGGAGACAAAATGGTAAATACTTTGCATACACACAGTAAGGACTGACATAGGGGATGTGCATACAGTAACACAAACACAGTTGGCAATAGACAGATTAGTAAACCTATATTTCAACTTTGATGTACTGTAGTACTACATACACATGACATGCTCCACATAGATAATATGCATGGGACATAACACACTACCTCTTATAACACGTAATGTTCTGAATGCCTTCATGGATGGTGAGATAACCCACTGGAAATAGCATGTGGAGTCATGTATTGCTCCTACAAGCCTGGAAAAGTGATAGGGTAGCAGACGTTGTATCAGCATGATGTTTCAGTCAGGTATGATACCTGATCCTGGCATGTGTGTCACTACATTTACTGTGGCCGATTTAGCAACAATATCACATACATGGGCATTGTTAAGGGACACAGACCACATATAGGTTGAAAACATCTGGATATCCATACACATATGTACAGAGGACTGGTATGGACTGCAGAATGGTTTAACATGCTGAATGTGAGGCAGATGCCATTACCACAATATATAAAGTAATGCCATCGGGAGGTGATAAACAGGCGTGGATGGTAAACACATCAAAATGGTATCAGCCAAACAGGATACAATCTTCACCCAAACACACACACACAAAATTGCCAGTATTGAGATTAGAACCTTTACCTATCTAGTTATTACTATTATAGTGTTACACAGTTATCAGATGCACCATGGAGCTTACATGATTTCACGTAGTCCCAAGGTACTTCTAAGATGAATGACATCAGCAGGCCTAGTAAAGTAGGGTGATGGGAAGTTTACAGGGGTGTACACAACTCAGAATGGTATAACCCACACAGTATATTATTCCCACACACACACACACACACACACACACACACACACACACACACACACACACACACGCACACACAGTTGCCAGTATTGAGATTAAAACCCCTACCTACCTAGTTATTTCTACTATAGTGTTACACAGTTATCAGATGCACCACGGAGCTTACATGATTTCACCTAGTCCCAAGGTACTTCTAAGGTGAATGACATCAGCAGGCCTAGTAAAGTAGGGTGATAGGAAGTTTACAGGGTGGTACACTTATCAAAATGGTATAACCCACACAAAACCATGCTCAGCATCAGCTGACAATATTCCTTCCACTTTTCTTCTACTAGCAGCTGACTCTCTTGCTCTCCCTGTATCTATCCTAATTAATCTCTCTATCTCTGAATCTAAAGTCCCTTCCATCTGTAAAAAATGCTACACTCTATAAACAAAAGAGGTAACTCCTCTGATATCTCCAACTTTAGACCTATCACTATCCTCTCCCTCTCTAAAGTACTAGAAAAATGTATTCATAAACAAGGTATGCAGTATCAAATACAGGAAGATCTGCTTACACCCACTCAACATGGCTTCAGACCCAAACATAGCACCACTACAGCTCTATTATCCTTCCTCAACACTGTCTTTATAGCCATGGATGACCATAAACTTATTTCTTGCCTATTCTTGAACCTAAAAAAGAATATGGAACAAGTGCTGAACAGTACTATAACACCAAACCAAAAGCACTTGAAGGAAATAAGGCTGCAGGCAATAATTCGGTAAATTTAATCAGGTACAAAAAGGACGTTAACGCCAACAACACTCCACACTGCGTTTTCGTTTACAAAAAACTTCATCAGACAATCATGACACTCCATACTAACTCCTTAAATACAACTCACTTAATTGACTAGCCATCAATTAAACCAACATTTAATCACTGCCAGCTGCTCTATTTAAACATGAATATACACAATAGCAGCAAAGCTCTGTTTAACTAAAAGAAACATCATAAAAAAGGAAAGAAACTTTTCCTTCTAAATGTTGGACAATCTTATATATATACCTGATCAGTCACTAAATAATACACAAACATTAATACAAATAATTAATAATGCACAAATTCTCAACCACAAAAACAAATAGACATAAAACTGTATAAAATTCATAAGAATTAATGATACATTGGTGCCATCTAGTGGAAGAAACCATCATTTGTATGAATTTTTTAAAAAAATAGTAAGAACATACTATGCAATTTCTGAAGTAGTTCACAAAACATTCTATCTATCTCACTACATAAATAATTAAATATATTAATTAATTAGATAATAATACAAATCCATATATAGAAAACCAAAATACATACATTAAAATATTTAATAAATATTTCAAGACTTAGCTAACCTCATTCCAATAAATACATAAATATATATAAAAATAAATATATAACAATCAATATAAAAAACCACAGGGGGTAGCTATGGGGGCAAGATGCGCCCCGACATATGCGAACATTATTCTCTCTATGTGGGAAAATAAGTTTATAATAAATTCCAGTTTTAGACAATGTTGGAAATTATATAAGCGGTTCCTTGATGATATGTGCTTTTTGTGGATAGGCACAGAGGTTGAATTTCAAATATTTTTTGAACATATCTCACAATCAACTAGTTTTTTGAAATTTACATTCCAATGTGATAGGAATGAATTAAGGTTTCTGGATATAAATGTGGGTAAAAGCGAAAATGGTTTCTTCTCGAAGTTATATAGAAAGGCAACTTTCTCTAATTCATACTTAGCATTTGGAAGTGCACACCCTTTCCATCAAAAGAAAGGGATTGTGAAGGGACAGTATGTTAGAGCATGTCGAATGACTTAGAGAGAAGCAGATTTCAATGGAGAATGTGACATATTGTATAAAATGTTTATGGAGAGAGGGTACCCATCAGGACTGGTTAAAAATATTGAGAAAGAAGTTAGGGAAGGTAGAATGGGGAGATTTGAACCCATCTTAGGTAGAGGTAAAATGAAGGCCCCACTTAAGACTACTACTGATCAGGTTGAAAGAGAAAACAATTTTGTAGTTGATTATAGTGGGCAAGCCAGTAGGATTAGGAAAATTTTGGAAGAAGAATGGATGAAATTCAGTGAGTTATCAGAACTGAACTACCTTTTTGAAGAACCATTGAAGTGTACCTACCGTAAAGGTAGAAATTTAAAAAACATTCTTGAAGGAAACAAAGGGATGAATAAAAATAGAAGAACTAAAGTGGGGACCTTTAAATGGGGGAAATGTTCGCAATGTCCGCATATTTGCGTAAATGATACAATTTATGTAAAGAGTAGAGACATTTTAATAGAGAGTAAATTTTTCTCTAACTGTGATACATATGGGATTCTATATATTGCCCTATGCAAAGCATGTGATTCATTTTATGTTGGGAAATCCGAAAGGAAGTTAAAAAATAGGATTTACGAACATTATTATGAAATAAGAACAAATAATTCCAAAAATGCTTTGTATAGACACAAATTGGATTGCCCTTTGGCCACCTATAATTTTTTTGTTTTAGAAGTAGTAGAAAAAGACATTAGGGGTGGCCATTGGGAGACATCCATAGAGTACAAGGAGTTATTATGGCAACTACATCTGGAGGCTAATAAACCTCCAGGCCTTATTGACGTGATTTCAATAACTCCAGTACTCAAAATGAGGGCAGCTAAGCTTTGAAGTACTTACATATATATAATAATAAAAAATTGTTTTTAAGTACATAATGTGGTTTTTTATATTGATTGTTATATATTTATTTTTATATATATTTATGTATTTATTGGAATGAGGTTAGCTAAGTCTTGAACTATTTATTAAATATTTTAATGTATGCATTTTGGTTTTCTATATATGGATTTGTATTATTATCTAATTAATTAATTTATTTAATTATTTATGTAGTGAGATAGATAGAATGTTTTGTGAACTACTTCAGAAATTGCATAGTATGTTCTTACTATTTTTTTAAAAAATTCATACAAATGATGGTTTCTTCCACTAGATGGCACCAATGTATCATTAATTCTTATGAATTTTATACCGTTTTATGTCTATTTGTTTTTGTGGTTGAGAATTTGTGCATTATTAATTATTTGTATTAATGTTTGTGTATTATTTAGTGACCGATCAGGTATATATATAAGATTGTCCAACATTTAGAAGGAAAAGTTTCTTTCCTTTTTTATGTTTCTTTTAGTTAAACAGAGCTTTGCTGCTATTGTGTATATTCATGTTTAAATAGAGCAGCTGGCAGTGATTAAATGTTGGTTTAATTGATGGCTAGTCAATTAAGTGAGTTCTATTTAAGGAGTTAGTATGGAGTGTCATGATTGTCTGATGAAGTTTTTTGTAAACGAAAACGCAGTGTGGACTGTTGTTGGCGTTAACGTCCTTTTTGTACCTGATTAAATTTACCGAATTATTGCCTGCAGCCTTATTTCCTATTCTTGAACCTCTCAAAAGCTTTCAACACTGTCTCACACTCTCTTCTGCTGCATAAACTGCATAGCCTCAACTTCTCCTCTGATACTGTTGCATGGTTCTCCAGCTACCTCACTAATAGATCTCAATCAGTGAAATGGCACTCTGCACTCTCCCCTCCTCTCCCTGTAAAAATAGGTGTACCTCAAGGATCTATTCTAGGGCCTTTACTTTTTAATATCTTTACTAATCAGCTCTATACCTCCTGTCCTCAGTCATCTTTAGTGCAATACACAGATGACTCTACAGTCATCACCACAGCCAACTCTCCCTCTAAGCTCTTCTCAGCTACTCAGGCATCTTTTAATTTAAACATGGCTCTCCAACAACCAGCTCATCCTTAACCCTAAAACACAAAGCTGTTACTCTTCCTACCTAAAACATTCAACAATATTAAACCCTCCTTCTCCATACAGTCCCTTAATAACACTCCCATTCAGGTAGAATCCAGTACTAAGCTCTTTGGCATAATCATCGACGATCAGCTAAAATTTGACTTGCATGTTAATAACTGTATCAAAAAGACTCATTCAAAACTAAGGCTCCTTTATGGTAACAAGAAATTCCTTACGTCTGAAGCCAAGATTACTCTCTCTCTTACCTACCCTCTACCCAGTCTAGTGTACAATTCTCAAATTCTCACAAATCTTAACTCAGCACTCCTGACCAAACTCAAATCTACCCATAACAAGGTAGCTAGATTTGCTGTCCAACAAACCTACAAATCCCATCACTGTCTCTCTCTAAAACACCTAAACTGGCATGAGTTACCCCACCAGCCTCTTCTCTCTCAGCTCCAGATCATCCATTCTATCCTATACCAGCCTTGCTACTGCCCAGCACTATCCCCTCTCATCTCCCATTATTTTCCCACCAGACCTCTCCGAAACTCTAACCAAGACCTACTACAAATCTACAAACCCAAGTCTAAATTTGGACGCAACATGTACAGCTACCACCCCACTATTGCCTGGAATAGGCTACCACTAGAAATCAGGACCCTTACACTTCCTAAACAATTTAAGGCAGCCATCAAGGAGCACTTTAAAAGTCACTGGTTCTGCTACTGCACTCTCCCTCCTTAAACATCCCCTACTTCTCATACATTAATCTACTTTCTGCCCTTAACTCACTCTTCTCATTAGCTCTCTTTAATCTTCCTTGACTACTCTTTCTACGGTCTTCTAAAATCTATTAAGCAAATTGCCTCAGAGAAACATTCTATTGTAATTGTCTTGCCTTCATGCAACTATATTATGATAAAACTGGGTTTTTCTAACCACTTACCCCAAAAACTATACTCATCTTAATGACATATTTCTTTTTATATGTCTTGAAATAGTTATGTTATACTCCTGATTATTGACACTGTATAACATTGTATTGCTACTTACTGCCTTGTAATAATCCTGTGACATTGCTGTTTAATGCTAATTTATAATGAAAATTGTATAATATGTTTGAGCTTTTCTCCCCGGGCCTCCGCTGAAAAAGGGCTCTTCAGCTCAGTCGGACAATCCCAGTCAACAAATGTAAAATAAATAAAATATATAAATAAACACACACACACACACACACACACACACACACACACACACAATTACTTGCCAGTATTGAGATTAGAACCCCTGCCTATCAAGTTATTTGTACTGTAGTGTTACGCAGTTATCACACACGCTACAGAGATTACTGAACTGTCAACTGGCCAAAGATGCTGATAACTGCACAGCTGAGATAAACTATTACAGGAGTTAGAAAGTCTGCCTTCAGGTTTTCACTTGGATGTTGCTAGTTCTTTCTCTCTTGCACTTCAAATAGCCTAATAGCTTTGCACTTTAACAAGTTTTTGTATCATTTATTCTAGCACACCTGAGTGCCATCAGCAGTAGTCATTCTTCATAGAATTAGCTCCAGCACTTAGTAGTTATGTCCACCCCTCCTGGCATGATTAAAGTGAAGTTCTCTGTGCTTTTTCTCATTAACCTGGTGCACATGGGCATTCTGAGGCACTGTTGCAACTGCCTCATGTACACAGACAACCCTCTCCTCTAAACTCCCAACACTCAGAGTTGTGAGAGATACCCCTATATCACCGAATTGGAATGCACTCTCCAATGAAGACTGGATTAGCTGGTCAAGAGGGGAAGGGTCAGCACCTGCACCACACCACATGGAACACATACCCCTCCAGAACACCCACTATCACAGCTCTGACATGCAAACAAAAACCACACACCCACCTTCACAGAGACACTCAATAGACATTTACCCAAACAGCAGAGACCACCAAGACAGACACCCACTCAACCACCACAACACAGCACAAATCACAGGACACATCTCACCTACACAGTGTGCCCCTCAACCTAAACCCCTAAGACTAACTACCTTGCCCAGTACAGTAATCATAGGTGACTCAGTAGTGAGGCACACAGATGTCCCACTAACTAGGCTGAACATGGAGAAGGTAACAATCAGCTGTCTATCAGGTGCCAGAATCCAACACATAACACACCCAGTCAGGTCACTCCACAACAACTACAAGTATCACTCTGTCATTGTCCATGAGTGTGTGAATGCCCTGAGACACACATCCTTGGACTACATGAAGACAGACATGGTGGGGCACTCAGATTATGTGGGCCAGGCAGGTATGACAGTAGCCCTGAGCAGTATACTAATGTCACCCAGAATGATACCGCAGTACAAACAACAAATAATTGACTTCAACAATTGGCTTAAGTGTCTGGAGCCATTCTCAGGGGATCCAGTATCTGTCTGCTTGGGATGACATGACTGACAGACTGTGATGATTTGCCAGAGATGGCCTGCATCTGTCACCCCTGGGTTTCCAGGTACTGGCTAAGTGTCTTGCCACCCCTATAGTGCCTTTTTAGGTGGTGTTCCAAATCAAATTACCACCGTAATGGCTATACAGAAATGCAATCTAAGGTTAATGCTGCTCAACACTAAACATCTACATCTTGAGTTGCAGTCACTCGAAGCACTCCTCAAAATAGAGAACATTGACATTTGTGCTGTAACGGAGACCTGGTTTACAGCAGCAGACAGCACCCCTGCACTACCAGGCTATAACGCATTCCACACCTGTCAGCCCCAAAACATGGACCACAGCTCCAAAGGTGGTGGTGTCTCCATATTCATACAGGATATGCATGCCTCCAGACTAGTATCCCAGCATAATGCATCTGAAATGCTTCAGGTACAAATGACATTGGGTAATAGTGCAATCTAGGTCATAGCCCCATCCATGTCCCCAGACGTGCAATCCACATTTTTAACACCCTGGAATCTATCAAGGTCCAACCCAACACTCTCATACTAGGAGACTTCAACTACCCCTCCATCAACTGGGAAAGATACTCGCACACCAATACACTGGCCCAACGCTTCCTGGAATTCATCAGTTCCAATGCCCTGGACCAGCTCATTCTGACACCCAGTAAAGAAAGCCACATACTTGACCTGTGTTGATTATTAACATATGAGACCATAGCTTGACAACAGTAGTCAATCCCTACCTGGTCAGATCTAACATAGAGTAATCACCATGGAAATCCACATCTCACCCACACCCCCCACAAAGGTAACCACCTTGAAATACTGCTCCAAAGCTGACTTTGGACTCCTAAAAACAGAGGTGGCTAACTTCACAAAACCCATGCCAATGGAAAATACCTGCAGGACTGCCGATTCATACACAAATGCACTGTACAAACATGTACATCAGTGCATGGAACTAGCCATACCCAACAGAACCATGACACTCTCCTCCAAACACTGTAAGCCAATCTGCTGGTCCCCTGCCATTAATAACCTGTACAGCAGAAGGAAGAAACTGTTGCAGACAAAGGTGGGGTCCCAAGAGTGGTAAAACTCCCTTATTAGCCTCAACAACAACGTGAGATCCCTCATGAAATCATCTAAAGCCAGCTATGTTGGCAGAATTGCAGCAGACACTGACAACAATCACAAAGCCTTTGATAGTTATATCCATAACCTCCACGACAATACCCAGAAGTGCTCTGAGTTATTGCACAATGCTACCTCCTATACTGAGCCAACAGATTTTGCCAACATTTTTGACAACATATTTAGTGCCAGCTTTACCCCTCTCTCCCCAAAGGGGAACAGTCAGAATGCCAGAAGAATGCCAGACACCCAGGATTACTGCCACCCAGGTTGAACCTGCATTGTCCATGGGCAAGAATACAGCTTCCATGGGACCCAAAATTATCCGTGGCTGTGTTCTCCATGAACTACAAAGATACCTGGCACCACACCTGTGTGTCCTGTTCAGTCACAGCCTCACCTCAGGCTTTGTCCCTCCCACATGGTGCACTGCTACAGTCATCCCTCTCCATAAAGGGGTAGTGACTACAGACCCTGGGAATTATTAGCCCATTAGCCTGACAAATCTGATATGTACAGTTATGGAGCACATCATCAGGGACCTAATTGACAGACATATAGGTAATCTCCTAACTCTGGACCCCACACAGTTTGGCTTTGTGAAAGGGAGATCATGCCTGCTCACCCTGGTTGACTTCTTTGAGTCACTCACCAGGGTTGTGTATGACAGTAAGGCACTGCATACAGCCTACATCAATCTGGCCAAGGCTCTTGATGCCATTCCTCAGTTAGGTATTATTGATGAACCCACCAAACTAGGCATCAACCCCTATATCATTAGGGGGGGGTTGCAAATTGGCTCACAGATAGAACATACAGTGTGAAAGTAGCGAGCTCCAAGTCAGACTGCCAACCAGTCACAAGTAGAGTACCACAGGGATCACTCTCCTGTTCAGCATCTACTTCTCAGGAGTCCAGGCCAACACAAAGGAACTCTGGCTGACCAAGTTCACAGACAACTGCAAGCTGGGAGCCATCATTAACTCCAAAAGTGATGAAGACATCCTGCATAAAGACCTTATTGAGACCACTGACTGATTTGGAAACGATGACCTGAAGCTTAACACCACAAAATGCATCATCAGCCCTTTTTGTAAAAACTCACTTCCCACTAAGTGCCACATCGATGGGACCTCACTGAACACTGTAGGCGTTATAAGAGATTTAGGGACACAGGTTGACAGCAACCTCTCCTTTAACCACCACATTGCCACTGTGGTCAGGAAATCCTTCTATGTTGCACATCTCATTACCAAGGGTTCTGCATCCGGGAAAAAAGAGGTCATTGTCTCTGGGTACTCTTCCCTCATTAGACCAGTCATCAAGCATAATGGCCCATTTGGCATGTACCTCACTAGACACCTGCAATAGCTGGAGAGGCCACAGAAGTACCTCACAAAGAGGATCCTAGGCATTAAACACATGTCCTACACAGACAGACTCAAAAGACTCCACCTATTCTCATATCACATACTTAGAGGCAATGTCTGCTTGACTTGCAAAGCCATGTCTGACCCAGCACTTTTAGAAAGGCTACATCTAAAGACATCCCAATCCCTCTGCACCACATGCTGCAGGGACCTCAACCTCATTACCACAATCAACACGACATGCTCCAGGGATAGGTTTCTCACCCAGAGACTGCACATGCCCTGGAATAGACTTCCCATACATGTCAAGCAAAGCACCTAGATGACCCTGTTCCAGTGAAATCTTGATGAGTAGATGGGTAATAGAAAGTTCACCCCAGGGATCACTCCAGTGGCTCTACTTGATGGAAGCACTGGGAACTAATGTCGGGTGGCACAATGGCAGGGCACTTCTATGGACTAGGCTTGTAATGGCTCCAGGGCCATTAGCCTACTACACACCTATGAAACTTTAAGGGGAGTGACATCAGCATGACTGATAAAGTAGGGCAGTGGGTGGGAAACTTATCAAAATACCTTTTCCTACAAACATACACACACAATTATACACCCACAAACACATTTGCCAGCTCTGAAAGGAGAACCCCTGCCTATCTAGTTAATTGTACTATAGTGTTACACAGTTATCACATGCGCTACAGAGCTTACTGGGCTGACAACTGGCCAAAGGTGCTGATAGGGGGAATGACATCAGCAGGACTGATAAAGTAGGGCAGTGGGTGGGAAACTTATCAAAATACTTCTTCCTACAAACATGCACACTTATACACCCACACACACATTTGCCAGATCTGAGAGTAGAAGCCCTGCCTATCTAGTTATTTGTACTATAGTATTACACAGTTATCGCACACGCTACAGATCTTACTGGGCTGACAACTGGCCAAAGGTGCTGATAAGGGGAATGACAGCAACAAGAGTGATAAAGTAGAGCAGTGGGTGGGAGACTTATCAAAATACGTCTTCTTACAAACATACATGCACACACACACACACACACACACACTCTTTTGCCAGATCTGAGATTAGAACCTGTCTAGCTAGTGATTTGTACCATAGTGTTACACAGTTATCACACATGCTACGGAGCTTACTGGGCTAAACAACTGGCCAAAGGTTCTAATAAGGGGAATGACATCAGCAGGACTGATAAAGTAGGGCAGTGGGTGGGAGACTTATCAAAATACTTCTTCTTACAAACATACACACACACTCATTTGCAAGATCTGGAATTAGAACCCCTGTCTAGCTAGTGATTTGTAGTCTAGTGTTACGCAGTTATCAAACATGCTATGGAGCTTACTGGGCTGACAACTGGCTAAAGGTGCCAGTAAGGGGAATGACATCAACAGGACTGATAAAGTGGGGCACTGGGAAGTGTTGTGGATGGGAATGGCCTAAAACTGTTTAACCTACAAATAAACACACACTCCCTTATTCTCACATACACAACTGTCTCACACACACACACACACACACACACACACACACACAGTTGCCAGTATTGAGATTAGAACCCCTACCTATCTAGTTATTTGTACTATAGTGTCACGCAGTTATCGCATGCGCTACAGAGCTTATAGGGGTGATCGGTGTCCAATGGTACTTCTAAGGTGAATGACAGCAGCAGATCTTGAGAAGTACGACATTGTGAAGTGTACTGAGTGGGAAGAGTCTCCTAATACTTAGACCTACAGAAACACACACACACACACACACACACACACACACACACACACACACAGGCGATGTGATATCATAAACTTAACCTCAGTACTGTTACACAGTGGGGCTCACCTTTTATGTTGCCATGTGCAACTGCTTACATCTGGAATGCCACTGTCCACAGCAGGACATTACTGTATGCCATTAAGGGTATCCGTGTGTGTGACTCACTCTGTCTGTGTCCCCCTGTGTGTCTCTCTCTCTCTCTCACTGTCTGTCTCTCAGTTCCCCACATCTATGTGTGTGTATGCTTGACATATATTATCTGTTGGCCAAATATATGTGTGTGTGTGTATCTCATGCAAAAGATGCAGATATATCACATATGGGCCACCTACAGCTAGCTGAGGGTAAGTCTGTCTGGTGTGTGTGTGTGTGTGTGTGTGTGTGTGTGTGTGTGTGTGTGTGTGTGTGTGTGTGAGGACAACTGAGGTGTACATAGCTGTCTGTATGCACAGACATATATACACAATACAGTCATATATTCCGATGTGGGTTCTGACATGTCATGTGATTCTTTAAGTGTAGGAGCATGTCCAGTGTGACCTTCTATAGTTAGAGTGGGATGCCATTCCAGAAATAGGTGTACTCCAGTCTAGGGGTTTTGTGTGCTACAGACATACCTCTGAGGAGTGCACAGGACTTTCCTCAGGGTACTTGTTTCTGACATATATGTAGTCCGAAACTGCAATGTATCGTGTCATTACCTAGTGCCAGACATCCTCAGATCATCACAGTGCTTTACCAGAGGAATACTAGTTGTAGGATGCATAGACCACTATTATAAGGGCAGCTATGTACATTCTTGCTCAACAAGGCCATTTGTGAGGTGTGGATATAGACAGTTTAGTAATGACACAGCTGTGTAAACAGTCCAGAAACCTGTTGATATACTGGCTGGGGATCTCCTGCTTGTGTGGTATCTTTCTAACCTGAGATGTCATATCCTTGTGTGGGCATACTTCTCGCCTGTACATTTTTTGGCAGGTTTTCCAGGTGCTTGGCTAGAGGTTTCATCCTTTCTACATAAATGTGTGCTTTTATGGCAAGTTAGTTACATATAATTGAAGAGTGATGTTACAAAATAATGACAGGCATTACTGTTTCAGACATAACCTTCAGACAATTCCCACTACTGCAAACCCCTCACCCTACCAACTTTCTCAGTATGTAAGGGCAATATTTACAACATATGCCTGTCATTGTGCCTTTGTTCCATTTTTATTTCTGCCCTTGTCCAGATATCTTGCTGTCAGAGGTTGAGAGTTATGGGTGTGGATAAAGAGTGCATTCTACTGTGCAGGCATGTCCATTATATGTAAAAACAAACATAAGACAAAAGGATTATTGAGAATAACCACTGGCAACAGTGCCAAAAAGAACTTACATTCATCAAAGCCTTGGCACCTCAGCTATACATCCTTCAAGATGTCACTTATATGTGTAGTATATTCCACATAGCACTGTGATTTCCAGTTTTGTCAGTGGCAGAGCAGTGGGTGTCACTGACATGCATAACAGTTGGCACTGCAGTTATCTGCACATGGCCCTGTCAAAGACAGCACTGTACCTAGGGCACTACAAGACGACTGCCAGGAGAACATTCTGGTCAGATCCTGACAGTATTAACCACACATACGCATGGGCTCATTGACCCCTGCATATTGTGGACAGGCAACATGTTTTCATGTGTATTGATACAACCCTGCCAATGTGTGCTATGCTGCTGTTTCCCTGCAAACATACGTTACTGCATTTGTGTGGGTATATAGGGAGGAAGAACTCATGTCAACTGTACACATTTGCACAGACTGTGCTGATATTTGCTTTACATTTTGGTTCAATTTACCATACTAATTGTGCCCTGTCTTGGTCTCTAGAGGCATATCAGTAAAGAGGCCAGGTCAGATTGTACTGGCATACATTTGAGTTTCAGACTTCTTACCCTTCATAGCCTTACTGCAACTGCATGTCCTGATGTGCTATCACTGTGTGAGTCTGTAGGGGGGTAATTCAACATTGCCAACATTTGTGTGCCTTTAGCAGACATTTGTCTGTGGTTTTCTACAGCTGATTTGGTGTGTGGGTGTGAGGGGTGGGTATGGAACCCCCACACTGACATCCATGCGTGTGACCTATAATCCCCCAGTTAGTTGTCCCTACACATATACTGCAGTGGGATTTGCCACCTTGGGTAGTACTGCATACTGTGTGGAGGCCAGTTTTGGCCAGACATTTCCTGGTGTCCCACATAGCTGTCAGTTGTGTGCTGCTATCCCAGTAGGCCACCCCATTCCTTTGCATGCATGCAGCATTACCATAGATATGCTAGCAAAACATACTAATCCATTCATTTATTGTTAAGAAGACTGACGTACCTTGTGCTTGCGGCAGTTGTGAGGGAGTTGTGTTGGATGCACACAGTACACTTCCTTTACATGGTAAGTTACAGGTAATGTGACGTCTGTGTCATCCATTTTACTGTGTGTGCGAGTCAGAGAGAGGTGTCAATCCTTGAGGTCCCTACAGTGTCAGTGTGTGTGCTATGCGTTGCATCTTGGCCAAGGCCTGAGCATACTGGGCACACCTCCATCTGCCTACAGGAGCAGGCTCAGGGGCCTCCTCTTGTGAGTCCCTCTGTGCCTGTGGGGATCTTGGCAATGGTAGCAGGCAGGGTGGCCCTTCCCCTTGCTGTTCCTGCTGCAGCTGTTTCTGCAGGATCATATTGTGTAGCATGGCACATACTATGAACATCTGTGCATATGTGACTGGGGGGTACTGCAAGGCTCCACCAGATATGTCAAGGCAGTGTAACCATGACTTGAGCATCCCAAACACATGCTCTGTAATGATCCTGGTTTGTGCGTGTGCTTCATTATGGCATTCTTGTGTGGGTGTGTATGCATTTCTGATGGGTGTCATCATCCACGGCTCCAGTGCATAGCCAGCATTCCCTACCAGATGGCCAACCAGGATGCCTCCATTGGCAAATGCCTGGTACAGCTGTGATGAATGCCAGATGTGGGAGTCATGATAGCTTCTAGTGCTGCCAGCACATACATTCATGATAATACCCTGGGCATTGCACATGACCTAGCAGTTGATGGAGGGAAATCCCTTGCGGTTTATGTAGACCCTACCCTGTTCACCAGGTGGTGCTCTGATGTGGATGTGCGTGCAGTCTATGGCACCCAGTACCTCCTGGTATTCTGCTACATGGTGAAAGAGTTGCATATTACTGGTCTTCTCCTCGCGGTTGTTGGGGAAGTAAATGTGCTCACCGGCATGTGGTAGCATGGCATCCAGGAACTGCTGGAGTACCCTGGATGCAGATGCCTGTGAGACCCCCATGATGTCCCCAGTAGGTCTTTGGAAAGTACCTGTAGCTAGAATTCTTAAGGCTACACATACCTTGGTATCCACTGGGAAGGGTTCCCCTCTGTTGGTTCTAACTCCGAGTTGAGGCCGGCATGCAGCATTACCATAGATATGCTAGGAAAACATATTAATCCATTCATTTATTGTTAAGAAGACTAACTTACCTTGTGCTTGCCGCAGTTGTGAGGGAGTTGTGCTGGATGCACACAGTACACTTCCTATACATGGTAAGTTACAGGTGTGTTGTGCGTGTCATCTATTTTACTGTGTGTGCGAGTCAGAGAGAGGTCTGAGTCCCTGACGTCCCTACAGTGTCAGTGTGTGTGCTGTGCGTTGCCTCTTGGCCAAGGCCTGAGCATACTGGGCATGCCTCCGTCTGCCTACAAGAGCAGGCTCAGGGGCCTCCTCCTGTGAGTCCCTCTGTGCCTGTGGGGACCTTGGCAATGGAGGGGGGCTATGTGGCCCTTCCCCATGCTGTTCCTGCTGCAGCTGTTTCCGCAGGATCATACTGTGTTGCATGCCACATACTATGAACATGTGTGCACATGTGACTGGAGAGTACTGCAAGGCTCCACCAGATATGTCAAGAGACAGTGGAGCCATGACTTGAGCATCCCAAACACATGCTCTGTAATGATCCTGGTTTGCATGTGTGCCTCATTATGGCATTCTTGTGTGAGTGTGTGTGCATTTCTGATGGGTGTCATCATCCACGGCTCCAGTGCATAGCCAGCATCCCCCAGCAGATGGCCATATGGGATGCCCCCACTGGCAAATGCCTGGTATAGCTGTGACAAATGCCAGATGTGGGAGTCGTGATAGCTTCCAGGGCTGCCAGCACACACATTCATGATAATGCCCTGGGCATTGCACACAACCTGGCAGTTGATGGAGGGGAATCCCTTGTGGTTTATGTAGATCCTACCCTGTTCACCAGGTGGTGCTTTGATGTGGATGTGTGTGCAGTCTATGGCACCCTTTACCTCCAGGTATTCTGCTACATGGTGGAAGAGATGCACATTGCTGGTCTTCTCCTCAAGGGTGTTTGGGAAGTAAATGTGCTCACCGGCATGTGGTAGCATGGCATCCAGGAACTGGTGGAGTACCCTGGATGCAGATGCCTGTGAGACCCCCATGATATCCCCAGTAGGTCTTTGGAAAGTACCTGTAGCTAGAATTCTTAAGGCTACACATACCTTGGTATCCACTGGGATGGGTTCCCCTCTGTTGATTCTAGCTCTAAGTTGAGGCCAGCACAGCTCGGTGATTTGCTGAAGTATGTCTCTGTCCACCCTGTAGCGTTCTACTATTTCCAGATCATGTAGTCCCTGGTAAGTTACCCTTGGTCTGAACACTCTTCTCCTCCTCCTCAGTCTGTGGTGGTTGTCAGCATTATCCTCCTCTCTGCCTTCAGCCTCTAGCACATACTGATGGATCAAAGCAATGGCAGCCCCTAACAATTTTCTACTTAAAATTCCCCTGCATGTGTACACCAATGGTGCAGAGTTTGTGGGAAAAAAATGACTTTAAGTTGTTTCCATACTTTATACTGTTGTGCTGCAGATGCTGCCTGCATGATTGGCTGACTATGATGCATTCCATCTGCCAGGTCTTTATTTTTACTTGATTGCTTTAATTCTGCTATTTTTCCTTTTTTTTCTTTTTGCCCTTCCCGTTTACTCCTTTTAAGCCCAGAGGCGTGCTGCACAATCCCAGTGCCCAAATGTAAACAGTCCTATCATTTCCATTTTTTTTGTTTTGTTTTAGATCAGGTGCATGCCATGCAAACTAGTTTAGCTAATGTAAACAGTAAGAAATGGCCCTCTCCTGGCCGCGAACAAACTCCTCAGTTCATGGAATAAGTCAATACAGCCTCAGACACCCCCCCTTGCTTAGCTGTGCTTAGCTAAGCTTATTTCTGCACCTTAGGGCTCCAGTGTGTTTACAACATGCCTTTCACACCCCCTTTTCATGTCTGTTGCTCCTCCTAGTTACATCATTGTGCTAGAGCACCTACACAGTTAGGTGCAGTTTGGGACTTAGAAGATTTCTGTGATTCAGTAAATTTCCCCTCATTTGCATACCCCACTGCCTTAAGTCTGTAGTTACTGCACTTATACAGAGCCTTTCCCCTTGACAACCACTGTTCCCTGGTATTCTTTTCATTCTGTATGCCATAGACTATAATGGCAAAATGCAGATTTCCCTTAAAATTGAGTTTTCACCTTTTTTTTTATTTTCCGCCCGATCCCATTTGCATGCCACTCCCCTCTGCTTAAACGGTCGAGATCGGACAAAAACAGTTTGATTTTTATAAAATAGAAATGGTTTTCCATGCCAGTGGCCATATATTTTGCCATTGGCATGCCTAACCGCTGCTTTTTTGAGAGCTGTCATGCCTCCATTTTGTTATTTGCAGAAATGTATTCGATTAGTACTCAAATACATTTCTTCAAATAACATTGTTCCTGCACAGATACCTGGCTGCTTGGTGAATTGCTAATTCACCTTATTTGCATGATTTTCAACAGCAAATGAGGTAATTAGCATTCCGCAGCCATATCTGTGCGGAAACAGTTAAGGCATGCTCGTGCACGTCAGACCGGCTGTTTGCAGGATCATCCAGTGGCCATTTTCCGTGCAGGAATGGCTACACTGTTCATACACGGAAAAAACGGCTTGATGAATTCCAGGGACTGTGTTTACTGTGACTTAGAAATTCAGTTTAAGACCTGGAATCTAAAGAATAATACCACTATAAAATAGTTTACTTTATGCTGAATAGTTTGCCATTTAGACTTCTTTCATAACCCTTATGGTTCTAGAAATATAAAAATGTGTTTGAAATGCAAGGACATAATTTGATTCTGTGAAAAGGCTTAGGATCCACCCATTGGAAGTTACAGTGCAAACTTCCTGAGCTACATTGGAGTGAATGAGTTGGTTAATATGGCCCACAAGGGCATCTATCCTAGTACTTACCTATGAACCTATAAATAAAAATGTCCTTCCACCTTAGCTCCTTTTTTCAAAAGTAATTCTAACAGTAATGTGTCAACAAACAGAATTGTAAAAGAAAAATGGGCTGTGAAAGTCTTTCAACAGGTTTCTTTGTCAGTAAACCAAATATCCTTGTTTCTTCCAGTTTGGGTACAGATATTATTTCAGGAAGTCATAGAACTAGTGTCTGCCTGGCATATTGGCAAAAGGCTTTATTTCAGGATTTTTCTGGTGCCAAAGAAAAAAGGAACAGGATGCCTGTGCTAGACCTCCCTTTTTCAATATTTTTGTCAAAGTCCCAAAGTTCATAATATTATCCCTTAAGACTTTGTTACCTCTTACTCCTTTTCTAGCTTTCTTTATAGACTTAAAAGTTGCCTGCCATCACATTCCAATTGGCAAACTTTTCAGGTGTTTCTTAAGATTTTCTTTATCTGGCTTACATTATCATTTCTCAGTTTTACCCTTTTGACTGTCTACTGCTCCAGGGTATTAACAAAGTGTCTGGTACGAGTAGCTGCTGATTTCATACTTCAAGGCTTTCATAATTTTTCATATTTGGATGCTTATCTTATATTTGCAGACCCTTTTTCTAGTTGTCAAGAATCCTTAGTAAGTGTTCAGATTTTTCCACTCAGTCAAGGTTTTCAAGTGAACATATAGAAATCTCCTCTCATCCTTTCTCACAGAATAGCTTTCCTGGAATTCTGTCAGATTCTGTTGTAAGAAGAGCTTTTCTTCCTTCAAAGTAGAGATAGTCCAGCAGTTTTTTCCTGAGTTTACCCAGTCAAAACAAGGTATCTGCCAGGGAGTTTCTTGGGATTCTGTAGTACATGCCTTCTATGATTCTTATGAATCCTTTGGCCAGACTTCACATGAAAAAAAATCAGTGGTGCCGTAGGTCAGCCTATACTCAGCATCTGCACTCTGTAAATTTTCAGATCCCAGTTCTGAGGGATGTAAGGAAGAAGGTTCCATGGTGAGTATACTGTCTTTCTCTCTTGCAATTCAGTTCTCCTATTCTCCCTTCAGCTTCCTCTTTAGTCCACCATAATAGATGCTTCAGACCTGGTGTAGGAAGCTGTGTCCAAAGGGATGAAAGTGTAACATCTATTGAAGACACAGGACAGATCAAAGTATATATATATATATATATATATATATATATATATATATGTCAAAGAGATGACAGTAGTTATAAATGGTTTGAAAGCCCAAAATGTGGCCTCCCCCATGACCTCTGCAAGTTTCAAAGAGAGCACCACAGTAACGGGGTACATAAAAGGAGGTACCAGATCTTAGCCTCTTTGCAGACTTGCTATAATAGCTTAGAATGTAATATAATAGCTTAGCATCTTAGCTCAGTTTGACTGTCCAGGCTTCATGCATTACATCAGAGCAATACATTGTAGCAGATAAACCAAGCAAGAGCAGAACAAACCCTCACAAATGCAAACTGCACCTGGGGGGGGGGGTCTTCCAACTGTGGGGAACATCTCAATTAGATCTTTTTGCCTCCTCTTAGAATAGATAGTTAAAAAAATCTGCTCCAGGATTTCTTGCAAGCAGGCCTGGGAGAAAGATGCTTTCTCATTCCCGTGGAGGGGAATGTTCCTTTATGATTTTCCAACCTTTCCACTGATATCCAGGGTTCTTCTAGAGGATCAAAAACATTTGCCCAATAATAGTGGTGGTGACTCCCTTTTGGCCCAAACAACAGTGAAATTCACCAACTGCAATTACCATTAGTTTCCAGAGTTTGTTTGATTACACCCTAACCTGAAATCTCTTCAATTATCTGGTTGAATGATTTAAATTTTATATGTTTTAGGCACCTTTTTTTCTGAGGACATGCAGCAGATAGTGAAGGAGACTAAAAAACCTGCTATGAAAAAAATCATGTGTCTAATCTGTCAGCCATTTCTACTTCTCTGCCCTTGGATCTCCCTTTCTTCTTTTTCCCAATTCAGGCTATTTTTTGAAAGGGGTTTTACATATCCATCTACCTAGAAAACAGATACCTTCTCCTTAGTATCCAAAGTTTGTGCTTTAGTAGCTTACTCCTTTTCTATTTGAACCAGTTCATCAGGATGAATTGCAGTTCTTAACAAGCAAGTCTTGTTTTACTCACTGCTCTGAGTTCTTCTAGAAGAGTATCTTTGTTACAAGCTATAAATTCTTAGGGTGTGTCAACGCTATATAATTTCTACATGGGCAGGGTTTCTTTAAGAACTAATATTTCTTTATGCTTAAGGTAGTCTCAAAGTTTTGCTTCTTCATATTCTGGATGTGTACAGTCACCTCAGATACCTAGACAAAATTCAGTGCTTTAGGAAAAGCCGATCAGCCGCTTATTTGCTATGAAAATAAAATAAAAGGACAACCAGTATGTCAAAGCAGACAGTTTCTAGATTGTTGTCTCATGCTATTTCTTTTTGCTATTCTTACCATAACAATCCAGTTCACAGCAGGGTTAGAGCCTATTCCACCAGGGCTTTGACTTCTTTTGTGACTTCCTCAAAAGTGTAGACTCAGAAAGTATTCTAGAGGCAGCAAAGTGGTCCTCTGTACATACTTTTACATAAATTGGATTGGATTCATTTCTCAGGTCCAGGACTGGCTTTGGTAGGGCCATTATCCAGGCTTCTAGATTTTTAATTTCTTTCCTTCTCCTTTTTTGGATTCTAAGCTATGGTAATCTACCTGAATAGTTTAAGCTATTGCAACAGTGACCCAGTGTTGAATATACTACAGTTGTATAAGCAAACACCCTAACAGTAGATGTTCTAATAGATCACTGTTGCAGTAGTCTTCCCCTCCCGCCAGGCCCCTTCTTTAGCTGTTTTTTTTTTATATATATATATCCCAGGGTGTGGATGCATATTCCCTCATTAATATTGTTAGTCTTGTTTTACTTTGACTAGCATTTTTCCTTTCAGGGATATTGTATCCCTTCTTGGAGCAAGAAAGCGTTGGCACTTTTGGCACACTAAATGCATTTTATATGGAACTTTGGTTGCACTCCTTGCAGTTAGAGGATATGGAATGTATCTTCCATAAACTGGCAAGCTGGTTATATTCTTCTCAGAATATAACCCCCAGATAGCTTATGATGTTGCAACAGTGATCTATTAAAACATTGACTGCCTTGTTATGTTTACTTAGACAACTGTGTTTTTCTCAACCTTCCTTCTTAAAATTTGAATCGTTATTTCCATTCTGTTGTACAGCAGGGTTTGGCATAACTGCAGAGACTCTATAGTTCAAACTTGAAAGATTCTTACCATAAGATTATCGGGGGAAAGTCACTGGGAGATTAATCTTAATGAATGCAGCAACCTCATCTGAAATATGTCACAGCAGACCTGGCTTGGTTAATATCAAGAAGCTGATTCTCCATAATTACCCCCCCCCAATCCTGGCATTGTTGAAATTCAGTTAACACATGACTGTATGATCAATTTCAGTGGTGACTTCTACAGAGGAGTTGCTAACCACTCTAGAGGTTGTATTAGAAACAAGCCAGAAATACAGCCTGAGGAACCTGTGAGGGTGATAAAGGTGTAATCTGCCTCCACCAGTTCTTGTAGATATAAAATGTCAACAAGCCTCACTTGTTGCATTACCAGTTACAGAACTCTTTGGATCCTAATGTAACCCTCAGCACAAGCAATGGTCCTGTCTCTAATGGATTCTAGGATTGCATTAAAATCCCCACAATTAAGAAGGGGAGAGTTTGTGAGCCCAAATTCTCTTTTACATTTAGGGATTCCATTATGACTCTTGGATTTTCTTTGTCATAGCCAGAAACATTGCCTATGATCATTTTCCCTTTATGTAGTTTATATTTGACCTATAAGGATCTGCATCCTTAGCTGAGTTTTTCTCGACATCTGCCTTCTGAAGGACTCTTGCACTGCTATAAGTACCCCATCTTAGATCGCCTGTCTAGTTTTGCAACACAAGATCCTTTCCACAGTTCGGTTAAAATTCTTGTATATTTAAAGCTAACCTTACATTCCTATAAACAAACACAACAAAAAAAATCTGCTTTAACTTTTTTGCAACCAGCAAGAAATAGCATGCCATTTAAAGGGGCTGTTTAGATCTCAAACATTTAAAGAACCACAAATATTTATACACATACAGAGTTGCCTGTTGTGAGATTAGCATCCCTACCTGTCTAGTAGTATACACTATGTACTTATAACATGCGCCACAGAGCTTATCTGTAAAAAACCATGAACTTACCACAACTCAAAAACAGAAATTATGAAGTAAAACAGTCAACAATGCACTTTTAACTTGTGGGCTATCTGAACTAATGAGGTACTCACAATGTGAGGACTGACAAGGTACAGATGTACTTGAAGGCTAGCTCTGGGTGTCAATGCAACAGCACAAAAGATGCAGCCTGTTGCCTGAGTGTCCAAAGGATACTTATGCATATTTTAGTTACAACTCCACTGTTCAAGTTTTAGTTTTCATTGATTTAATTTTAATGTGTCTACACTTGCCTTACACAGACTCTTTTTCTACAAAAAGCTCTTACTTCTTTGGCTGTGTTATGAAAATATCCTGATTCTTATGATAGCGCTCTCTCTGCCTTGCAGAGCATACTACTCTTTTGACTAGATTATTCAACTTTATCAGTGTCTTGTGATTCATATCTACTTGATAAATGAAGCTCCATCCATCCATCCATCCATCCATCCACAACTCCTTTTTTCCCATTTTTGCACATGGGGTCAGGGTGCCCAACAGTGGCAATCATCTTGAGCCAAGGTTTACACCGCTGGGTGGCTAGCCCTGCTGTGGTAATTCATCCACAACATGCACACACTTACACACACTTACACCTATGGCCAATTTAGAGTGCCCAATCCACCGACTGCATACTGTTGGATCTTCCGTGAATTTTTTTTTTTTTTTTTTTAGATGGAGCCTTCCTAGCTCTTTGAAATTCCCCTGAGTCATGGGTTTTGGATATTTTCAGCCATCATGGCACTGATAAGATGACTAGTGTCACTTGTCACTGGTACAGCAGAAAATTTCCCCAGTCCAGAAATCTTCTTGGATCATAACATTGTCTCAGAAATACAGTCCAGTGGCCCAGACTATGCTGAGTTGATTAGTTACATACCTTTTCGTGAGCATGTTTCAAACTGCAAAAAAAAAAAATGAATACTCCTTCAGGGTCAAGAAAAGAATGCCATTAGTTGTTTCACTTAGTCTGCAAGAAGGTTGGAATTCTGAAGAAGGTATGGGCCTGACTGGCATAAGATAGTAAGTGTATTTCTTGAAAGACACCACTTTTTTAGGATAGCTGCAGATACGTCCTCATAAAAATTTAAAGTGGGTGCCTCTGTAGCATAAAATGTTTCCCTTCCTTAGCAACTTGAACCAGCATCTCTTTACCAGCAAAGTTTATGTAGCAGAAAATGATGTGGCATAGTGAGGTTCCCATTGACCCAGGCAGTTTCAAGGCCCCATGTGTATGCTTGATAATAAAATAATTTAAAAAATGAACATTAAAGGCTGTGGGTAGGTGCTGTCTCAAAAAGGATGTTATATCTTTAATTACTACATTTTCTTGAAATCACAACAGTCATAAATTGCTCTGTAATGCCTGGATGTCATGTGAGGGAAAGATGACTGCTCCTCAGTCCTCCTGAAGTTAGTCAACCTGAATATTTAAAGCTGATTCCAAGAAATTTATTTTTAGCAATACAGCCTTAAGTTGCAAGCTGTTTTTTTTTTGTTTCATTCTTAAATTACTGCTGTCTTTTCTGCCTTCATAATGAAGTTCACAAGGTTGTCCATGTTCTCATTTAGGCATATCAAGTAGTGATTGTCTATCTGCACAACTGTGTTCTCATCTTCCATGGTACAGCTTAGAAGTTTCTTTTCAGTTTTCTGTGAGCACACCTCTGGAGAGAATGTATGTGGATGAGGAGCATAGCATTAATGCTGGCAAAAAGGAGCTGTAAAAGCAAGTGGGTTAAATTTACTGATAAGAACCTTGGAGTTCAGAAGCAGTACTGCTACTCCAATGGCCTCTAGCTCTACCCCAACACTTGTGATTTTCTTTAGCTTCACTATAGACTCTTGTAAAAGTACATGTAACATGCATTCATTACACACCTGTTGTAAGATATGGTGAAAACTTGGAACATTTTGTTTCTCAGTCTTTGTCCACTTTTTTAATTACATGTTTTCATGGTTCATCAACTGATCAATTTTAAGGATTCCAGCTTATTTTCTACATTTCATTTTTTCAGTAAATCAGTAGTCTTGTCTTTATGTTTTTTGATTTGTCCTGTAAGATTAGATAAAAATCATGAAGTAGTTATACAAAAATCCTCAGTAATACTCTAACACCTAAATTCCAGCAATTGATGAATGGTGACTGGATCTGAGTACTTCCTGAAAGTAATTTTTCATAAGAAAGACAGTATATGGTCATGCAGTAGCAAACTGCATAAGGAGCAGATTATTAGATTTTTTCTACAACAAAATATGTTTTACTTTAATTCAGTGAAGATGAATGCAGGATATTCATGGAATTTTATATTGGAGGACGAGCTCTTGAAAAGGATCATAGGAAATTAATTAGGCTAATGTCCCTAGGGCCCTTAAAAGCCTAGCCGTGTTCTACCCTTATTTCCATGATTAACACCTAATGCCTGTGTCCAAGAGGGACACAGTTGGAATGGTTACCCATTCAATCATCCAGATTGGCTTTGAAGAGGGTCAATGAGGTGCTCTGTCTGACATGAAGTGGGAGTCTGTTCCAAAGGTGTGGTAACCTCTGGGAGACAAATCTGTCCCTCCAGCAGGTTCTGTTAATGTCATGTACCAGGTTAAGGTCTTTAGAGCAAGTAACCCATGTACCATTTGACTTTGTGGATATGCAGCATTTCCAATAAAGCAGGGTCAGAGATTGTCTTATCTGCAAGGCAGACATTGCCACTGAGTAGTGTGTATGAAACAGAATAAAGTGACAGTGATTTCAGATGATCCACATAGGACAGATGCTGAATACCTTGAATTCTCCTTGTGAGGAACCTTTGTGGTTTCTCCAGAAGTCTACTCTTTCAAGTTAATGGCCTCAATTCCCATCTCCCTTTTGCCCAAAGTTATGTTGCATCCCAAATACTGCCCTTGTACATTCTCCAGATTATCCCTCTAGATATCCTGATGTGTACAGAATGTTTTTAAGTGTTTTCAAATATCACTTCACATAAACTTGTATTCAGATGGTTTTAGGCACAGACAAACTATATAGCTGCCTAGGGTGTCATTCGACCAAAGGCACTTTTCACAGGTTTACTTATTTTTTAAGCAAACAGCCACAGCACCTCTGCTCATATCTGTTGCTGCTGTAGATGCAGTGGGGGATGTGCTGCACACTATTCAGTTTCTGGCTTTCTGCTGTTTCCCACCAACAGTCTATGCAGTGAATCACAGAGCTTCAAAGGCTGTCTCATATGTTGTCTGAATCATTAAATGTTAAATGACAAGGACTGAAAAACCCAAAATAGAAATAGCACAGGTAAAAAGAAAGTTTTTATTTATTTATTATTATTATTTTTTAACATGTCAGGTAACCAAATATTGTAAGCAGTGTAGAGTTTTGTAGTTCACAAGTGTACTTTACTGCTACTGGCTTGTGTTTGTGTGAGACAGAGTTGAATAACCATCTCCATTATTATTTTTTATTACCATCAAATAGTCAGACATCTGAGGTATACACAGTCATAAACATGGCAGTAGTTGTTTGGTACTTCTTAAATGAAAATGACTGACCCTGGTATCATTTGCTTATCATACACAGTCGTTGTTTTGACTTTGCAGAACTAATGTGTAATTGTGAAACAACTGCGGCTACTGTGTGTACAATAAGTTGAAATACATTATGATGTTTTTTATTTTATTTTATCACAGCCAGACATCTGAGGGGTACACAGTCTATAAAATGGCTATGATTGCTTTCTGTGGATGAAAATGACTGACCTGACTGTAATATGCTTAACATGTTCAACATTTAGATCACTGCTGCAGTAGGCAAAACTGTATTGGTTATATCCTACCAAGGACATGACCACTTTCCAGCTTTCAAAGTTTCATGGTACCTTCCATGCACCTTAACAGTTGTTGGTCTCAAGGCAATTTGCATAAAAGCACTGGTTAGGGTGACAACATCTTAAGATCGTTCTTGTCTCCAAGATGCACTCTCTGTGGGCATCATTTAGGTTTTTAGATAACTTCTAGGTTAGCTGCCCTTGTGGACCATTTTAAGCCTATCCAATTTCCGTTGGTGAGAATCAAACCCTGTATCTCTTGCCTATGAGCTAAATACCTTAAATATTATGTAAAACAACCAAGTACTGAGCAGGAGTGAGAGTGAGAAAATAACAGAAGATAACAATCCAAGATGTAAAATCCACGTAGTTTATTGCAGACAAGAACAAACGGATAAGCACTTTCACTGTATCAGCTTCTTCAGATCCATGAAACAAACCTCCTAACACAAACTAGTTATATATTAAAAGCACACTGAGACAATTAAATAATTAACCTATCAAGAAGATGATCCAACACAAACCTCTATTTAAAGGCGTAGCAAACTGCAAAGAACAGAAAAAGAACAGAAAAAAAGCTCACTACAAGAATATAAATGCATAAAATAACTTAAAACATCTGTAAAATTACTTTAAACACTCCATAGAATATATAAAAGATTTTCCAAAACACATAAACTAATACATGAAAAAATTTTATATATAAATACATAAAAAACTTTGAGACATAAGGACATAATGTAGGCATACGCATATAAGTAATTACAAATAGTCACTTTACATGCCTGCGCTGCCTTAGGCTAGGTTTTATGGATGCCCTTTCATTTAAACCCAGTCCCCTATCAGCCCTTAAAAGTGTTATCCAGTCACTGTCTTTTCCTTCAGTGTATATCCTAACATCACCACCCCTCTGATTTGGGGTGATGACCTCTAACACTCTAAACAAAAACTTGTGGTCATGACCATGCATGACCACGTGTTTAGCTAAAGCATTATGCAACATACCCTTCCTAATGTGGTAATTATGCTCTCTCATCCTATCTCTGAGTGGGCGGTTGGTCTTACCCACGTAGAAAGAGGAACACAACTGACACACTGCCAAATAGATGACATGTACGGTCATACAATTCGCCTCCACTTTAGTATAAAAAACTCTTCTCAAATCAGGATGAAAAAACTCCACATTGCTGTCTATAAAGGGCAAAGTTGCAGTGACCACAGGGTCTGGTACATCCTACCTTTTTAGGATGTCTATCATGTCTTGGATAGCACAACATCCTTTTCAAGTTGTTCTTATTCCTAAAAAGTAAACGTGGAGCTTCACCTACTATCTGCCTAAGGTCATCATCGACCTGCCGGACACCCCAAAACTTACTGACAATCTCCCTGATTTCAAACTGATCTGATGAAAAAGTTGTGGAGAACTTAACACAACGATCAATCTTTTTATCCCCAGCAACACTAGGATATATGGGTCCAAAATAAGGACTGGCTACAGTCAAACGTAGATTGTGTACTTCATCCAGATGGTGGTTGACCTCTTTCACATTATACCCCTTTTCTGTTAACCTCCTTGTCAGGTTATCTAATTTATTGGTAAACCCTATATCCATAGGGTTTAACCTTGAGGCCCTAATTGCCTGTCCTTTCATAATATTCCTAAATATGAACGGTGGATGCATGCTCGTTCTCATAAGTAATGAGTTACAGTGACAGGTCTTACGAAAACCCCCTGTGTTGATAATATCATCTGGTAACCTTTCAACAAACAGATCCAAAAATTCAATCTTATGCTTAGAGAAATGCATAGTAAACTTGAGGAAGGTAGTTAGATTGTTCATCATTGTATACATAGATTGCAACTGTGCCAATGTCCCTTTCCATAAAACAAAAAGGTCATCCACAAACCGCCGATAAAATACTACATGCTCCCTGAACAATGTTTGACAAAACAACGCATGTTCCTCCCAATGGGCTAGAAATATGTTAGCGTAGCTGTTCACACAAGGTGTGCCCATGGCTATGCCATCATATTGCCTGTAAATAACATCTCTGAACATAAATAAGTTATTTTCAAGAACCAGTTCTAGAAAGTGTGTTATCAAGTCAATCTTAACATCCAAGTAGTCACTATGCTCCTTTAAATATTCTGAAACATAGGTAAGTCCTAGCCCATTCGGTATAACTGTAAAAAGGGACTGCACATCAAAGGTTACAAATACACAGTCCGCAACAGTTCCTTGTTGTTTAATACATTCATAGAGGTCTATTAAGAACTGCTTAGAGTCTCGTAATACAAAAGTATTATTATTCAAAACTTGCCTTAAATGTTTTTCTATAAAGACAGATAGATGCTCAGTTACCCACCCACGACCAGAAACAATTGGTCTCATGGGTGGGTCTTTAGGGTCTTTATGTATCTTGGGTAGCCCATGTATCACAGGAATAACAGGCGCCCTAATGCAAAGGTATTCATATAACTCCTTCCCTATTAAATTACTCTTAAAAATATCCAAAAGTATATAGCCAACATACCTAATAATATCATTAACATCATCCACTGTAATCACTTCATAAAACTTATCAAGCAACATCATTTCCATGGTTGTGTTATAATGCGAAGTATCCATAACAACAATCCTACCACCCTTGTCTGCTGGCCTTATAATGATGGTGGAGCCATCTTGTAATTTCTTTAAGCTTAACCTCTCCTTATAGGTAAGGTTATCAGACCTCATAGGTCTCCTATCTCTCTTGCTGTCGTAAAAGCTATATAATTCATCTTCCGTTAGTTTTAAAAAAGCCTCAACCAAAGGATGATTGGTGGGCACAAACTCACTCAAATTCTTAAATATGAACTCCCTATTATCAGCTGATTCATTACTGGAACCCTTAAACATATATTTTAACATAACATTTCTGCAAAACAATTTAAGGTCTGTAATAGTATCCGTTAACCTACTCTGTGTCTTTGGAATAAAATTCAACCCTTTACTCAACAGCCTAATGTCGTCAATACTAAGTATCACTTGAGATATATTGTGAACTAATGTTTGTTGGTCCACATCTTTTTCAGGGTCTGATGGGATAAGGGTTCCCCTGAAGACTTTCTTTTCTGTCTGCCTCGACTCATGGAGCGGGGTGGTGATGTTAGGATATACACTGAAGGAAAAGAGAGTGACTGGATAACACTTTTAAGGGCTGATAGGGGACTGGGTTTAAATGAAAGGGCATCCATAAAACCTAGCCTAAGGCAGCGCAGGCATGTAAAATGACTATTTGTAATTACTTATATGCGTATGCCTACATTATGTCTTTATGTCTCAAAGTTTTTTATGTATTTATATATAAATTTTTTTCATGTATTAGTTTGTGTTTTGGAAAATCTTTTATATATTCTATGGAGTGTTTAAAGTCATTTTACGGATGTTTTAAGTTATTTTATGCATTTATATTCTTGTAGTGAGCTTTTTTTCTGTTCTTTTTCTGTTCTTTGCAGTTTGCTATGCCTTTAAATAGAGGTTTGTGTTGGATCATCTTCTTGATAGGTTAATTATTTAATTGTCTCAGTGTGCTTTTAATATATAACTAGTTTGTGTTAGGAGGTTTGTTTCATGGATCTGAAGAAGCTGATACAGTGAAAGCGCTTATCCGTTTGTTCTTGTCTGCAATAAACTACGTGGATTTTACATCTTGGATTGTTATCTTCTGTTATTTTCTCACTCTCACTCCTGCTCAGTACTTGGTTGTTTTACAAAATTTTTTATATTTTTCTGAGCAGGGGCGTTTACCTGTGAAGCAGCAATTTGTCAGACCTTAAATATTATGCCAGTCTGCAATATGGAATTGATGTTTGGCTAGTGATCTCTCCAAGATGGGTAGATAAGTACACTTCTAAGAAAAACTTCCAGTGCACCAGTTATTTTTCTGACAAAAATGTGTTTTTCTAGAAATTATTTATTTTACACCAGGAAATGTTTTATTATCAGTTTTTTGTCTGGTGAAGGAATTTTTACTTGGGGAATGCTTCTGTTTAAAACATTGTAAAAATTGTTTTTCTTTATTCTTTCTGCATTTCTGTATAAAATTCTCAAGTAAGGGGCAGGGTATTATGCTTTTTGGGACTGTCACTGAAAGTTTTACCTCAACATTAAGTATACTCTCAGGAGATTTACAGACTGACAAAGGCACAGCCATCCACCTGTTAGGCTTCTTTGTCAGCTTAGCCATGGAGTAATGTTTGGTCTCCTTGGTTCTTTCTTCTCCCATCCATAATAAAAAAGAAAATTTCTTAGGAGTCATTGGGTATCAGCGCAGCTCTCTCACTGACTTAGCCACTGATCAGTGACGCTAATGTGGCTGAACTTGCTTGCTTAGACAGCTCATGTTTCTGTCTCTGTCACTCTGGTGTAGCTCCTTGGTCAGTCACTAAGAAATGAGAGTTAGGCATATCCTCTGTGGATGTAGTGTTGTCTTCATTGAGCAAAAGAAAATCATTCTTGTTGATTTTAATGGAAGGAGCAGAGGAAGTCTTACCACAAGGCCAGGCTTCTTTTTTCTTTCGGCTTTTTCCGGTTAGGGGTTGCCACAGTGGATCACCTGTCAGCTCATAATTGGCAGTAGAGTTTTATGGAGTTGAGTTGCCAGCCCAGCACCCAACATTCCACGGAAGGCACACACACGCACTCATGCCTAGGGCCAATTTAGAGTGTCCAGTCCACCTAGAGCATGTTTTTGTGGGAGGAAACCGGAGCACCCAGAGGAAACCCACCCGACCACAGGGAGGACATGCAGACTCTACACCGAAGGCACCCCAGCCGAGGATCGAACTGGAGAACCTCTTGTTGTGAGGTGAAAACGCTAACCGCTGCACCACCATGGCCACCCATACCAAAAGGCCAGGCTAAGGTGCCCTAATTCCTGGGCTAGTGCCCCTGACATTGGTTGGTCTTTTTCAAAGGGGGGGTCTCTCAGTGAAAGAAAACAAGAAATTAAGAAAGTACAGTTGTGTAAAACCTTACCATAATGATAGATGTCCTTCTCTTCACTGTTGTAGTATTCACTCCAGCAGTGAGCTATTCACACAGATAAGACAGAACCAAACATCTACAGAAAGTGGATTCAGGTTATGATAAAGATACCAAACAGAAAACCTCTTTCATTTGGATGAGTAGGATTTCCTAGTAGTGGGTTTCCTGGCCTCCTGCAGGACCCTAACCATGTCCCTAGAAAAAAGGTGTCTATGTGGACAGGTGGGGATGGATGAGAGATCCCTTGTCTTGTGTGAGTAGGTCCACCCTGTGAAGTTATGTGTGATGATTGCCCTTGGCTAAATGCAGAAGAAGAGGGAACCAGTAATGTCTCAGCCAAAAGGGAGTCATCAACAAGATTTTGAGAGCATCCTATTGAATTCTGTGCTGGATTTTTTTGAAATAAGTGGAAGGGGAGGGAAAGCATAAAGAAACATCCTATTGCAAGAAAAAGACAACAGGTTCACCTTCCAAACCAAAGGACCTGGGACTTTGGCACAAAAAAGAGGAAGTTATCTGTTCAGAGGGGAGGCAAAAAGATCTATTTGAAAAGTACCCCACTTGTAGATAATATCCAGAAACACATCCCTGTAAAGCATCCATTCATGGGACTGAGTTAAGGACCTGCTAAGAGTGTCTGTTGCAATATTTTGACCTGAGGAGTCTCTTGATACTGGACAGCAAGTTCCCACACCAGGAGGGCTAACCGGCAAAGAAGATAAGATCTTGTCCCCCCATTTGTTTGCATACCACATCACTATGGTATGGTCTGTAAACACCTTGAGAGGTCCCGCGGAGGAGAGAGGATGAAATGCCTGAACAGCCAGCAGAAGAGCTCTCATCTCTTTGAAGGTTAGTTGACAAACACAATTCGTCTGAACAGTTTAGTTGCCCAAAACAATGCGTCTGAAATTCTCCAGGTGCAACTAACACTAGGTAAGACTGCAATCCAAATTGTGGCTTGCTACAGATCCCCCACCATGCCGCAAGATTCTCACTACACCTTTCTAAACATACTGGAAAATATTAATATACAGCCAAACACCCTAATACTGGGTGATTTCAACTACCCTGCTATTAACTAGGAAAACTACTCATATACCAACACCTTTGCCCAGTGGTTCTCGGAATTCATAAATTCCAATGCCCTGGATCAACTAATACATAGTCCCACCAGGGGCTCCAATATCCTAGACCTGGTCATTATCAACATGGGAAATCGATGCTCCACACCTATGGTCACCCACTCATTGGTCAGGTCAGACCATAAGCTAATCACCCTTAACATCCACATCCCACCCCCACCCCCCAGTAAGGAAACCTCCATAAAAAACTTTTCCAAAGCCAACTTCTTGCAGCTCAAGTCAGAAGTTACAAACTTCATGACACCCATGCAGATGGGAACTGAAAGTTCAACTGCTGAGTCCTACACTAAGGCACTGTACGAGCACATCCACTCATGCATGAATCGTGCCATCCAAACAGAACCAAGATGTTCTCCTCCACAAAAGGAAGCCAATCTGGTGGTCCCCTGCCATAAACAAACTTTACAATAAAAGGAAGAAACTGTTGCAGAAAAGAGGAAAATCCCAGGATGCAAAAACTCCCTTACCAGCCTCAGTAAGAACCTTAGATCCCTCATAAAACCCTCCAAAGCTAGTTACGAAAATAAAATTGCCAAAGATTCCAAAGACAACCACAAGGCATTCTATAACTATGTCAAGAATCTAAATGGCAATGCTCAGATCTGATCTGAGCTACAACAGAATGGCATTAAATATACTGATCCCAAGGATATTGCCAATATACTGGCAGATTGATTCAGTGCCAACTTCACCCCCCTTTCACCCCCTAAATGGCCCATCTCAATACCGGAAGATTGCCAAATTCCGGTAATAACGGCCACACAGGTAAAAAACGCACTCTCCAAAGCTAAGAATACAGCATCCATGGGACCAGATGACATCCCGGGCTGTGTACTACATGAACTACAAAATGAACTGGCAGCTCACCTAAGTGTCATGTTTAATCATACCCTCACCACAGGCTTCATGCCCACTGAGTGGCGCACAGCTACAGTTATCCCACTCCACAAGGGGGGATCCAACTTGGATCGCGGGAACTACCGCCCCATCAGTCTGACGAGCCTGATCTGCAAGGCCATGGAACTTATTATCATGGAACTTATAAACAAAGACATTGGCAACCTTAAAACACTGGACCCTACCCAGTTTGGGTTCGTGAAGGGCCGATCTTGTCTCCTGAACCTGACTGATTTCTTTGAATCAGTCTCCAGAGCTGAGGATGAGGGTAAGACAGTCCACGCAGCCTATCTGGACCTCGCCAAGGCCTTTGACACCATCCCCCACTCTGGAATCATAGATAAACTTACTAAGCTGGGCATTAATCCCTACGTCACTCGATGGGTTGCCAACTGGCTTACTGACAGAACCCACACTGTAAAAGTAGCTGACTCCAAATCCAGCCCCAGACAAGTGACAAGTGGAGTACCTCAGGGTTCAGTCCTGGGACCTCTCTTGTTTGGCATCTACTTCTCTGAAGTACAGGCCAACACTAAGGGACTCTGGCTAACAAAGTTCGCAAGATGACTGCAAACTGGGAGCCATTATTGAATCCCCAAATTATGTCGATACTCTACAAAAGGGCCTTACAGAAACAGATGCTTGGTGTCAGAGCCATGGGCTCAAGCTCAATGCCAAGAAATGTATAGTTATCCACTTTGGGAAAAAACATGTACCTGTGAATTACCACATAGGTGACAGTACACTAAACACCAAAAGTGTGATAAGAGACTTATGGACACAGGTGGACAGTGGTCTCACCTTTAATAACCACATCGCCACAAAAGTCAGGAAATCCTTCTATGTGGCACACCTCATTACTAAGGGCTTTTCATCCAGAAAAAAGGAGGTCATTGTCCCACTGTACTCATCCCTCATTAGACCCATTATAGAATGCAACGCCCCATTTGGTATGTACCTCTCAAGAAATCTGCAACAACTGGAAAGGCCGCAGAAATACCTCACTAAAAGAATCACAGGCCTAAAACAGATGCCCTATGCTGACCACCTTAAAAAACTCCAGCTGTACTCTGTCGAATATTGTCTACTCCATGGTGATCTCTGCTTAACATACAAGGCCATGTCAAACCCAGAGCTGTTGGACATGCTACACTTAAAGAAATCCCAATCCCTCAGAGCCACACGCTCCAGGGATCTAAACCTTGTCATCACAATAAACAAAACATGCTGGAGGGATAGGTTCCTGACCCAGAGACTCCCCAGACTCTGGAATAGACTGCCCATACATGTCAAGCAGAGCACCTATTTGGCCCTCTTCAAAAGGAACCTTGATGATTTGATGGGAGAAAGGAAATTGACCCTGGGGATCACGTCAGTCACCCTGCTAGACAGGGGTCCAGGGAAGTAAATAGTGTGGGAAGAAATAGCCAGAGAATTGTTATGGCTAGGCTTGTATAGGCCCTAGGGCCGATAGCCTAGTACCAACCTATGAACCTATGAAACTGATGTACTGTTTCTGTTGAAGAGGTGACCAAACTCCCTGCACTTTTAGGGGGCCAAAAGCTGCTCCTCATCCCATGTCTGAAGCATCTGTGAACAGCTCCAGAGAGGGAAGAGGGGGATAAAAAGGGAGCCCTGGATTTGGAGACAACTGCTGAATCCACCACTGAAGTTCCTTCTAGAGGCAAGGCAGAAGAGGAACTACAAATTCAATGGGATGAGCATGTTGAAGCCAAACTGAATTCAGAACTCACTGAAACTTTATCATGTGGATTTTGGACAGAAGTAGCATAGGAATGGTGGAGTCCATAAACTCCAGAGCTCTCAGAAATGCAATTGCTGTTATACAGGCCAGAGGAAGAAGAGTTTGAAAAAAGGAAATGAGTTTTATGGCCTTGGGAGAAGGCACAAATGCCAGCATAGGCACAGTCTGAGTCCTGCATCCCAGAAAAGGAGTCTTTAAAGACTTTTTTGAAGTTTATTGTGAACTCCAGGCTTTGCAGAAGAGAAATGATAAAAAGAAGATTTTGCAACAACATCTCTGGAACAGATGCCTGAAACTGGAGGTCGTTCAAGTAAGGAAAGACTTACTTGGATCCCCTGAAGCCTGCAGAGAGCAATCACAGGAGTGAGGCATTTGGTGAATACCCTTGGGGCAGTAGAAAGGCCAAAGCTAAAGAGAACTGAAAATGCTAGGAAGGAACAGAGAAATGTAAAAACTTCCTGAAAAGGGTATGAATAGGGATATGGAGATAAGCATCCTTGAGATCCAGAGACACCAGATAAGCCTGAAGAAGCAAAAGAGGGAACAAGGTCTGAAGGGACAAAAGGGTACCTTCAGAAAAGTGTTTAGATGAGAGAGGTCTAGAATTGGTCCCCAGGTACCCTCTTTCCTGGGCATTAGAAACATCCCTGGAGTAAAACCCCTTCCCCCTTTGGGACACAGGTACCTCTTGAATAGTACCCTGAGTCAAAAGATCTTGAAGCACCTCTGGAAAGTAGGACAGCTGCTCCTGAGGGGCCGAGGAAGTCCCATAAAAGGTGGAAGAGATTGCCAAACCATAAAATATTCCTGGCGATAATGGAAAGAACCCACTTTGTTAAAAAAAAAAATAATAATTGTTATAAAGAAGTTCCAAAAGTACATTGCAAACATACACATCATTCTCAGGAAAAATGGGCATAAGTAGTCAAAAACTGCCTAACAAAATCAATCCCCAAATCATGGGGTATACTAGTAAACAATGAACAAATGTCCACCGTAAACATAACATTTTTACTAGAATCAAAGCCATGCTCTGAACTAAATGCCCTAAATTTACTTAAAAACTCTCATGAATCTTTGATATAAAATTCCATTTGTTGAACCACTGGATTCAATAAAAAATCAAGAACTAATGATACGCCTTCTTTTTGTTTAACAAAGTGTTTTACAAGCAACTCTAAGGGGTGGCTATGGGGTCGGCAGCAGCCCCAGCATATGCCAACTTGGCTCTTGGATAATGGGAGCAAAATGTGTTAAAACCTATTATGTCCAAGTACAATGTTATTTTTTATGCTAGATTTGTTGACGACCTGTTCTTTGTTATGGAGAGTATGAAAGAAGAGGTTCATGGAATGATCAGGAGTATGAATGAACATTCTGAATTTTTGAGGTTTATGGTGGGGGAGGTAGGTTTAGAGGTTATGTTTTGGATATTACCATTAAATGGGATTTCAATACATTGAATTTAAGTACTAAGATTTTTAGAAAAACACTTTTGTTAATAGTTACTTGTACTATTCTTGCAATCATCCCATTTATATGAAGAATAATATCCCTAAAGAACAGTTGATACGTGCCTCCAGAATGACCTCTGAAGACCGGGTTTTTGAAGAAGAAGATGCTTTTTTATAAGTATGTTTGTGGAAAGGGGGTACAAAGAAAGGTTGCTATCCACCTTGGCCAATGAGATCAGGTTGCTTAGGCATACTGACTTTCCCCCTATTTTGAAGTCAGGGTTGGTTATTAAGGAATCTGGTGTTAAGATAGGCACTGATAATAGTGTCAGTCATGACACATTATGTTGTCTGGATATGTCAGTTGACAGATGCAGCATTGTCTCTGTCATTAACAAGAATTGTAACATTACCAAAGGCAACACTGATCTCCTTAGAATAATAGGTTATAAACCTAAATTTGTGTTTAAAAACACTTTTAATTTAAAAAGGTGTTTACAAGTGGATAATTTTATTGCGGATGTTGTGAGGCATAGTGGGACAGCCAAAGGAATGTATAAGTGTGGCTTTTGTGCAGCCTGTAGGTACATCTTGGAGGGCCCTTTCATTGAGTTACCCCATGTTGATAGAACTTTACCAGTCAAAGGAGTTTATAATTGTAAGACACAAGGGATAGTTTATGTAGCAGTCTGTTCATTTTGTAGGGATTTTTATGTAGGGATGTCCACCAGATGTTTATACCAAAGGATCAAGGAACATCTTTATGCTATTAAGACTAATAATTATAATAATGCTTTATACAGGCATGCTTTAAAGTGCCCTGAATATAAAAAAAAATATTTTCCATCTTGGAACAAGTACCCAAGAACATCAGGGGAGGTTGTTGTAAAGATCGGGTAGAACAAAAGGAGACCATTTGGCAGTTAAGGTTGGGTACGGACAAATCCCCAGAAATGAATGATTCCATTAATATAAAGTGTTTTTTTTTTAAATAGGAGCTTAAAGGTCTGCAAATTGTGTGATGTTTATTAATATTAATAGTTCCTAACTAATATATTTATGTGTTATATATTTATACTTTTTCTTTTATCTTTATGTTTCTATATTTTTGTTTATGTAGTATATATATTTTTTAATGGTTGCGTGAATGAAGGAAGAATATTTGATTGGTTATTTGAATTATTAGTTTAGTAGTTTATTAAGTAATTTATGGTGTGTTTGGTTATATGTAAGAGAAGGTTTGGTTTGCATTTGATGTTGGTTCTGAAGAAGTCTCTTTCGGGATGAAAACGATATTAAAGGTAATCTTTTTGCTAAAGAAGCAAATACATGTTTAAGTTCCTGTAAAGCTTTGCCCTTATCCTAAAGGAACTTAAACAAATCAGCAACAGCTTCCCAAACAAGTATTTATTATCTAGAAGGGCATCCATAAACTTAGTCTTAACATCATTAGGCAAAGGTTGACTCTGAGGCAATACCTCCTCATCACTAAAAGCAGCAGCCCTAGAAAAAGCATCTGCTGCATCATAACTACACTTGATGGAATGACGAGCCACCTGGGAGGAAGTCCCTAAAAGGGGAAGGGCAGAAGTTTTACCTTCAGTGTCTAGAAGATCAGAAATCACCTGACAAACTTGAGAAAGCAGAGCCAACAAGTACTTGGACATATGGGTTTGATAATTAACAGCCCTAAAAGCCAAGGTAGAAAGGTATAGAACTTCTTGCCTAGCCTTTCCATAGCTCCGCTATTTTTATCAGAAGGCAGTAACTTAGGAGAAGGAAGCAATTGAGAAGATTTGTCAGAAGCTACTGACACAACCAAGGGGTCAGCAGAAGGACACTTGTACAAGAACTTACGGTCCTCAGGTACCCGAAAGAACCTATCAAGTTTCTTGGGGGCAGGGGGAATGACAATCTGGAGTATTAGAGGCATTAGAAAAGGCATCCAACAAAGCAGCCAAAACAGGAGGGACAGCAGAAGGTCTGGTAGAATCCATCTGGAGTAGCTCATAATACCTTTTTTGTATTTATGAAACATGAGCACCATCCCATTTAAAGAACTCCATCATCCTAGAGATAGTGTCCCTAAAAGAAATCTCTTCAAAGAGAGTATCCGACTGGTAGATTCCTCTTTCTCTGATCCATAGTCTAAAGGAGAGGGAATATGGGAGGAGTAAACAAGGGATTCCTCATCTGAATCTGCCTCGTCCTCAGAGGAATCCTGTTCTCTGGGTCTCTTAAGGGGGCAGAGGACGGGGGGGGGGGCATGGCTGGAACAGAAATTCCCTAAGGAGGTTTTAAAGCCATCAAAGCAGTAGATAACTCCTGAGTGAAGGACTGCCATTCACTCTATGGATCCTTAGGCACTGAGGAAATATGTTTAGTCTTATGCTTTTTCTTTAAGGGTATGTCCGCCTTAAAAAATGTGAAAGGCTTCAACCCCAGATGGCATTCAATAATTGTAGTAGGGACTTCTCCTCTGACTAAAATGTGGAGAACATCTGTAGGCCCCTTGGAAATAATCAGTGGTGGTTCTCCCCAAACATCCGAAGCAGAAGTCTGGAATACCTCCTTGGACATGCCTAAGGTCAAATCCCCATCAGTCTCCAACCAGGTTGTGCCAGAAGAATCCAGTGATGAAGCCAGCCAAACCTCTGATCTATCACTCACCTTGGGAGGGACATCAGATGGAGTGTGAACAGCAGAAGAATCTGGCCTAGGTTTCTTGGCCTTCTTCTTCCCAGATGGCTGTCCCATGGAGAAGGATGTTCTCTCCATTGTGTCTTTAGCAAGAAGCTTAAAACATTGATTCTCAAGATAAAGCAGCAAAGAAGAAAGCCTACTATGAAGGGTTTTGGGAACAAAGGCTTGACAAATAGATCAGGACGTACGGTTGTGCGAAGCACCAAGGCAAAACAGACACTGTTTGTGATGGTCTTTAGGGGGGAATCTGTTTCCCACATTGGCATTTACCCTTCTTGGATGATATGAAACCCCACAATCAACAATGTAGTAAAAAGAAAGATAAGACAACAAAAACCCTAAAGAGGCACTTATCTGTAATGGCTTGGTGAATGAGCAACTGAACAAGAGTTCAGACCAATGACCAAAAGACAGTGTTCAGACCGGCTGCAAAGAGGATCTGAGGATGGTACATCTGGACATCATCTTTATGCCCTATGCTGTGTGAGGAGTGTACATGCGATGTACGACATACCATAAAGCAACCTAAAAGCTTTGGTATACTAGCAGAACACTGAGCTGCCCTTGGCAGGATATACCTATTGTAATGAATATTGCAACAGTGAAATTGAAGGACATCATCTGTTCTCCTGTTTCTTTAACTATGGACAGTGGAGACTTTCTGAGATTTGCCAAGGGATTACTGTCTGCTTTGAATTATTTAAATCTTTTTTCTTCACTAACTTTTAAATATGAAAAGAAAAAGCAATTCCTTCACATTCTGACATTGATTCCCAATCAGAAGAGCAGTGAATGGAAGGTGAAAGTTGTTTTTCAGTGAATTATTCTCAAGCTGAAAATTCTGATTATGACAAAAGTGTTTCTTCAGATTTCCAATGAAATATTTGTTTCGGTGGAAACAGAATGAAATCCCTATCTCCCAGTTAAAGTATTGTGAATTGTTACAACTGAATTTTCCTCATCCTGCAGCAGTCCCTCTTGTTTTAACAGCTTACAATGTGCCTGACAGTCAACCTCCTGCTCCCAAGAAGTTTGACAGGTTATATAAAACACCTTAGACACATAAATATTTGTTTTCTAATCCAAAATCAGATCCTGCAGTGATTATCTTATCAACACCATCTACTGATAAACACATTGTGAATGCTATCCCCATTCCCTCTGACAAGGATGGAGAATTATTTTGATATATTTGGGAAGAAAGTTTATTCTTTTGCTACCTTAACTTACAGAGTTCTGAACCACCAGGCTCACAAGCTAAAACTTTTACTGGCTTCTTTAGAGAACATTAGAAGCTGAACTGTTAACTTCCTTTCCTTTGTTGTTTAAAACATCATTAAAATCCTTACTTCAGGTAGTCAAACACTCTTTAAAGTGCTCTTGTGATAATGCTGATACAGCATCCAGAGCTGCTTTTACTGGTTTATCTGTGAGAAGATTTGCTTAGTTACATCCACAAAACTTATTAGAATATGTTAAAGGTGAATTTTTAAATTCTCCCATACAGAAAGATATTCTATGCAGCCCTTCTGCTGCTGAGGTCCTAAAAAGATTTCAGTGGTATTGATTCAAGGGGTTGCACAAATCTTTCAACCCTTTTTTTTCCCTAAAGTTAGCAAACACTTTACTTTTAATTCCGGACCTTTTTCAAGAATAAAAATAAATAGTCTCAGGAAGTTGAAACTAACTGAATTTTAAAATGCAATGGCAAAAAGGCTGAAAGAAGGAAGAAGAGAGAACCTCCCAGAACCAAAGACAGTTCAAAAGATCAGAATAACTACCTGCTCATTCAAGCTTCCCCTCCCTTGTAATCCTTTAAATATATCGCTCAGTGGCATCAGTTTATAAGTGAATTCTGAGAATCATACAACAGGGATACAAATGAAAAAGGGGATCTCCTTCCCCTTTTCAGCGGATTCCTACTTATTCCAGAAACCAAATGACGCTCTTTCCTCCGGTTATAGAGTACACATTGTCTCAAGGGGTCATAGGACTAGTATTCTCAGATCAAATAGGCAAATTATTTTATTCAAGGCTCTTTTTGGTGCCAAAAAAGAGGGAGAATTGGAGACCAGTCCTAGACCCCCTCTTTCTTGTTTTAACAACTTATTAAATTATCACATAAGACATAGGCCTGCATACATTAATAGGAAAGAAAAAACACATTAACATTTTTTCATTTGCATACATTATACATTACATATATATGCTTTCTTTCTTTACATCTCTCATTTTGTCCAACATTACATAAATTGCTCAATTTCTGCCTTCCTTTAACCCTCACTCCTCATCCTGAACACTGTTTTGCATGTATAGTTCACATACATTCCATTTATTTCCATTTAATGTGCTCCTTCCTTTTTCCAAAAATCCCATTTCTAGTTCTTTCTCTCTTTTACAATATTCAGCACTTTTTGATTTTTCATTTCTAGTAATTGCTATTTTGACAGCCTATAGAATCAAACTTAGTAAGGCCTTACTAAGTCTTGGCCATTTAGATCCTGTGTCCCAGCTCAAAAGAATCATTTCCTGAGTTATAGCCATTTACTCCCCCCAAAAACATTGACATCGTATTCTGTAGGGAAGTTTTAAAATATGGCAGCTCATTACACACCCCAAAAAGCACTTTCCCAGTTACTTCTTTCTTCCCCCTCACTTTCAATATTTGCCATCTACCTGAGCAAACCTTCTTTGAAGTTTGCCTTGGGTATAAAAATACATATTCAATCACTTCCAAGCAAAAATTCTAAATCTTCTGGACTTCTTTGGATACTTGGCAGGCATACATGTGTCCTGCCATTGTTACCCTCATAAACTGCTTTTCCAGTCTCTATTACCAATCTTTTCTAACTTCTTATGATTGATTCTTATAGTTATCATGCAATATTTTATATGCCCTACTAATTATCCCCATTGTCACAGTAGCTTCTGATCTAGATTCATCTAAAAACTCTACCAGACTAGGTCTTTCCCTTAGGACCCTCCTATCCTTTTTCTGTTGCCTATACTCTATCAGTCCCTGACAGGAAAGGCATTCTCTATCTTGCAGTCAGAACTTGGTCTTGGCCTCATCTGACTCTGTTATCTTTCCCTGTCTATTTGCTGCCAATACCTTGGTTCCTTTGCCAGTTTTTCTCCAGTAAATTCCATCCCTCTCTTGCCTATTTTATGTACCCTAAGTTGCTATTATGTTAAAAAGCTACTGTTACTATCTGTTGTACATGACAGATTTTTTGAATGTGTGTTTTCAATGTTTATCTTACATACACACTATTTGGCAGGCTGATATTTTTATTCAATTGTTTCCTCTCATCTCCATTTAAAGCTACAGAACATTTTTCAAAACTTTTTGCTTTAATGAAAACCCTCAGACAAAAAAAAAAGCTAAATACATTTTAACAACAATCCAGTTCCCTATTAACTTAGAACAAACACAAAAACTATGTACATTTTCAACAAATAAAGTTTAACCTTCCAGAATGGAACAACTGCTCCAAATCAACACTGTGCCCACAGGCATTACCTAGTCCAAAATTAAGGTTACACATGGTAAAGTGCATGCTACAGCCTGTGTTCCAACTTACACTGATTACTGTTATTTTATTAGCTGTATTTCTCTCTCACATGTGAAAAATGGCTTGCATGCTTTCAGAAAACATTACCTTTTAGCCCTAAGAAAAACTGCACTGGCTACCTTTAAATAAACTTAAATTGTGTACTGTTCTATTAGATACAATAAAGTATTAAGGCTGGTGTGGAGGTTACTTCTGTTATTCAATTCCCCAAATTTGAAACTTTATTTATCTGAATGCCATTGCACTTTAAAATGTTGTATTTCTCATAGACAAAATGCTCAGATCTCTCAATATTATTTGCTTACATCTGCAAATGTCTGGACTCCATATAAATGTCTGCAAAGAAAAAAACTAGAACCTGTATATACCAAAGGAATGACTCTAAGTTTCACACAGAATACAGTGAACAAAATTCCCCTTGCAGCTGTTCTCAGTAGCAGAGTTCATGTCTCCCACTGAGAACATTTGCCAATGAAAAACAAAAGCTATTACCTTTAGATATGCAAGAAATGTAGCATTTTCATGTCTTTCATAATTTTGTCTTATTTTTAAGACTATTGTTTATAGCTTAGGCCAAGGACATTAATATAGACATCCACCCTTATAAAAACAAGGGGAATTATTATCTTAATTTATTTATTTTATTTAACATATGTTTATCGGGAAAGTCAGACTTGGAACAAAGCCAATTTTCAACAGAGGCCCATGGTGAAATGCTCCAGATGCATGTCTTTGTAACATAGGACGAAACCGGAGCACCCGGAGGAAACCCATGCGAGCACAGGGAGGACATGCAGACTCTGCACAGAAGGCACCCCAGCCAAGAATCGAACCAGAGAACCTCTTGCTGTGAGGCAACAACATTACTGCTGCACCACTGCACTGCATATTAGATGTTACATGTAATATAATAAGCACACTTTTACATCCCACTCCAGTATCCCAAGATCACAGCGTTATACTAACTTAAACTTGCTTCTGCCCAAACTGTATCTTGTTATAGTATAAAGCCTATATTTCTTACAACTAAGAAAATTGAATTGTTTACTCTAATATCTTTTAACATATACAATAGTCACCGACAAGTTGCACCTCCCACATTTGAAATACCCCTGACTGCACCCTATAGAAAACTATTTTACAATATAACATGCAGTTTATATATCACAAAATGTTTTATTCAAATACTAATAAGAACAAAAATGTTTTACTTACTGTTAACTTCCTTTTCTCCTTTAGTGTCCTTCTTTAAACATTAATGACGTAAAATGGGTATATGCTTTACAGTCCACGTACAAGTTTATCAAAGTCATCAAAACTCTAGTCTTTCTCAGATACTTTTTCTTGCAAAGCCATGCTTCACAAATATGACTTATAGTTTTGTATTAACTAATTTCAGCATTGCTGGTCTTCTTCCTGATCCTGTTCATGTCCCAACACCAGACTCTGGTTTAATTCCAAGGTACTCTTCATTCTTCTAGTCAACTTCTGCACTTTTTATTGTCTCTGAAGCATTTTTCTTTGGAACAATGAAAAAGGTTTCACTGGAAAAGTGATGGGGTCTGAATGGAGAGATGATAAGTCAGCAAGCATTGCTGAAATTGAATTCACCCTCAATTCTTGGTGAGTACCTTCATGATGTTGACCCTGTTTTTCACAAAATCTCACTAAGACGACACTGATGTATATATATATATATATATATATATATATATATATATATATATATAGATAGATAGATATACTGTATTTTATATAGCATATATCATGGACAGAAGTAGGTCAGAAATTAAAAAAGATAGCTGGGTGCAGAAGACTCAGGATAAAAAAATGCCAAATCCTGGTAGGCTCACTGGTGCCAGAACTGAAAAAAAATGACAGTGTAGCATCCTCAAAATATGGAAACATTCCTACAATGGGGCCAGGCCAGGCCCAGGGGAGGGATGGCCCCCCCCTGTTGTAGAAGGAAGTAGTAGTCCACAAAAATCACAAAAACTGATAGGTCAAAGAAAAGCTCTAAAGACAATAGAGTGGACTATTGAGGATAAGAAAGAAATTATGTATTGTTACTATTATGCAAAAAATCCAGAATTTCCAGATGCAAGATATACAAAAAGACTAACAGAGAAATTAGAGGAAAGAAAAATACTTTCACAAGAAAAACGGTTAGAAGCTTCAAATAAATATTTATGTTCATTAATACAACAGATTTGTGAAAAAACATTATATAGACCGAGAAACTGTTTGGAAAAAGAAGCATCTGAGGAAGGGTGAAAATATAAACAAGAAAACCTAGAGATTTTTGAAAAGTATAAAAAAGAAATATGGACATGGGAAAGAAGGCGTGATTTGGTATGGCACAATAATTATGCAAAGTCAAAAGCCAAGTTAATCAATACAAAAAAGGCAGCCCCAAAGATATTTGAACAAAAATACAGGCAAAGGCATCCAGATATGGATAATTTCAGAATAAAAAAAATAATATCACGAAGAGGGAATATAGAAAAGAACATTAGTAAAGATTACATAAAAAAAAAAAAATAGAAGTTGAGGTTATGGCATGCCTGCGAACTGAAGGATTTGGTGTAGAAGGTCTAACATAGGTTACATCACAGCATGATGTAACAAGTCTTCAAAGTAAGGAGAAACAGGAAGATCAGGAGACATCTGAAGAAGAAATATGGACATGGGATAGAAAAATTGATTTAATATGTGTCATATTTATGCAATTGAGAAAGCAAAACTAATCAATATAAAAAGAGCAGCACCAATGATATTAGAAGGGAAATACAGGCAAAGGAATCAGGACATGGAAAACTTTACAGTACAAAAAATAAGAAGACAAAGAGGAAAAGCAGAAAAGAAGATTAGTAATGGAGAAGTTAAAGAAACAGAAACTGAGGTTATGGAGTACCTGCAAAGTGAAGGATTCAGTGTAAAAAATCTAACTCAGAAAGCACTGCAGCAGGATAGAGCAACAGACATCCAAATTAAGGACAAACCAGTAGAACAGGAAGTAATTGGTCAGTTGCTATATGAAGATATTTTGAAGCCTGTCACAGGAAACCAGTATAAATGTTCATTTGAAGCTGGACAGCAAGAGAAGGAACAGGAAATTGTAGTAACTCTGAGGCAGTCAATGATGAAGGGTGATAGGCTAGTAGGTTCCCATATGACAGAGTAATGGGTGACACAGAATGAAATTGAAGAGAATGTGTCACAGGAAGATGCTATAAAACTTTTTATAGAATGCCCGCAGAAAATGGAGAACAAAAAATGTGCCCTCAGATTAGAAGAAAATGAGCTAAGAGAAAAGTTGCTTGATTTAAAAGAGAGACTTATTAAAATCAATGAAAGAAATTGAATGGAGAAGGTCAATAAAACCCAAAAAGTTAGAAGTTTGGTAAAACAAATGAACACACTAATTAGGACTGTCCATTGAGATCCATGCTATATAACAGAAGTACACATGATATATTACTGTGCACCTAAATTAATAACAGATACAATTCTACCACAAGAACACAGGGTAATAGGGGAAAGGAAGGGGAGAAATCGAATATCATCATGGAAGTATCAATTAGAGATATCTATAAACCAATTAAGACAAGACTGAGCCTCAAAAATGTAACCAGAGTGCACCCTGCTGGAAGAAAGCTGTTAAATAAAGAATTTTACAACTGTGTTTGATCTCAAGGTCGGAGACAGGATGTCTGGGCTAGCAAATTCTTTCTATTGTTTTAAGACAGAGATAATTACTAGATTTTACACGTAAAGTGTCCTTTATTTCTGTGGCTTCCTGGAAGGTGCAGGATTACAACAATATGTTAAATTCTGAGTTCTGTGAGCCTGGGAAACTTCAGCAGAGGTGTCAAGAATGATGTAATCTGAAATGACCCAGCAGTACTGTGTATTATCAATTTAAGGGCTATCTCAGAAAGAAAGAACAGCATTTTGTATCTTGTCTTTGATCTAGTAAGAACATCCAGTCATCAGTACTTGCTTGCTGTGTATGTAAGTAGTATTTAGAACAGTGATTTCTCTTAGAGATAGATAGAAATAGCCATATTAGTCTAGCTGTTTTCTGTATTTATGTCAGACTATCCTACAATATTGTTTTAAAGTATTTCCTTTGATTTCTAAACTCTGTATTAGCACTGTGTTGAATTGATGAGTATTGTGTTTTTATTATTTATTATTAAATATTTTTAAATCTTTCAACTGTGGCTGTTTTGTGTAATTTAAGTTCTGAGAGTACTTTGCATGTATTTGGTGATACTGCACTAAGTCAGACTAGCCTTAACCCTGGGTCACACTTACTATTTGGATAACAGTAACATTGCACAGTAAAATTGGTCACCCTTTGGGAAGCACCTTATTAGTAGCTGAGAAGTAGTGGTTGGTGGCAGTGGTTTCTACCTTATATTCTGGGCAAGAAGGGGGCATAGCTGGAGAACCTGTGCCAGCCTTCCCTCAGGAGTGTCTGTGTGTGTGTGTGTGTGTGTGTGTGTGTGTGTGTGTGTGTGTGTGTGTGTGTGTGTGTGTGTGTGTGTGTGTGTGTGTGTCTATATATAAAACTCAGATCTCAGTGTGTATGTTTCCAGAGAGGGTGCTGGAGATTTTGGCTTGACCACTCGGCTGAGATCTTAACTCTATAGCTGTGCCAGTGGGGAGTATTATTAGGGATCTGGACAGAAAGAGAGAAACTAGCCCTAGACTGACTGTGATCTCTCTGTGCTCTTAAGGGAAATTGTACTTTACTGTGTGTGTACTTGTTATCCTCCCAATGTGGATGCCCCTCACTGATGCTAGTGGTGAGGATTGAGGCTCCTTGATTACTGGGCCAGTGCATGGGCATCACACATGCTTTTATGTTGAGTCAGCCCTACTCATTTTCTGCAAGGAACAGATTTTCTTTAAGAACAATAGGATCATAGGAAGTTACTAGGCTATTAGTCCTGATGCCCTTACAAGCCTAGCCCAGAATTTAGCCCATGTTCCAACAAGTCAGCACCCTATGCACTAATCCTTCCTTTCTGCTTCATGTGGTTTCAGAGTTTTCTTTTAACCAAAATATAAATCTTCCTATATTCTTTCCAGAGGCTAAAAACAAAGGAGGAAAAATCTTGCATACTGTGGATATCTTCAAGCAGCTGTAATACTACTTGAAGAGAAGAAAATTCTTCAGGATGGCTGATCAGCCATTCATTTCCTGTGAAGATAAGAAAAAGGACAGCCAATGTCAAAGCAGACAATTTATATATTTTTTTCTCATGCTATTACTTTCTGCTATTCTCGTGGACGTTGTAATCAATGCCTGTACATTGACTCTGAAATCAAAGCTGAACTTTTTAATGAAGTGAATAAATGGTTGACTAAAGATAGATATTCTTCCTATACTGATAAGGTGGTCTGTCTAGCAAGGTGCTGTTCCTGTCCCATGTTTTACATGGGAAAGATGAACAATAGGCTTAATAAAGGGATGTATTAGCATATTTATAGTATGAACAAAAATTACTACAAGAGTGCCCTGGCCAGACATGCAGTTATGTGCAGAAACTTTAGGATGTTTAAATTTTCCATTTTAGAGAGGATCCAGTCAGATCAGTACATTGGCGACTGGCAGACTCATTTACTACACAGGGAGATGATATGGCAGTTACACCTTGATGCTACGAGTCCACCTGGTTTAAACAAAGCCATCTCCATTACAAGTGAGATGAAAAGCAGAGCTTTAAAGTTATGATTTGGCTGCTAATGTCACATTTTTTATTATTTTACTATTTTTTGCCTTAATTTTTAACATGGAACACTATTAGCTTGGAATGGTCTAATGAAATCATTCAATAGTCAGTCTATGGTTGACTTTTGGATTTAAATGTTTGGATTGGTTACTAAAAAGAGTGTCTGTGTTTAAATGTGTTTTTATACTTGTTTTGAGCTAAAAGCAAGTTTTTAAATGGTTCTCATGATGTCTGTTGCGTTAACATAGATGAAAGCAATCAACCTTTATTCTTATTAAAGTTCTTCTTGTGCCGTTTGCTTTCTGGGCATTATATTTTTCAATTGCAACATTAAAACGTTATGGAGAAACCTTAGGTCAACACTGTATGTATACCCAAACACTCCAGCTGTCAAGACTTATTACACTCAGGTACACTTGCAGAGTAGGAACATGTCAGATGCAGAATATGAGATCCTGGAGCTTTGGAAAAGTACAGCTGTGTGTATTACTTACCATAACTGTAAATCTTAGAGTTAATCACTGTTGCAGTACTGAGTCTTGGTATGTCCTGCCATGCAGAAGTCTGTGATGAGTCTGAATATTAGAGACTTTCATCATCCACCAGCTGGCGAATGTCCTCAGCCTTCTGATATGGGAGTAAATGGAGGGTGTTCGCTGGTGCCATCTTCAGGTCTTTCTTGTCCAAAGTCTAAGGAGTCTGATGGTTCTGAGATAGAGCATGACCTTCCCAACCATCCCTACTATGAACCAAGGGTCCTGTGCTGAGAAATAGTAGAAGGGGGATGAGAAGATGATGAATAGTTTCAGGAGACCCAATCCAATCCAAGGACGAGAGGAAATAGAGGTATGAGAAGGTGAGAAAGGACACTGCAACACTGACCTACTCTTACATCTACAGTTAAGGTAAGTTACATGCAGAACTGTACTATATTCATAGGTTCATAGGTTGGTACTAGGCTGTCAGCCCTAGGGCCTATACAAGCCTAGCCATAACAATTCCCTGGCTATTTCATCATCATTAATGTTGCAGTACTGAGTCTTGGGAAGATTTCCAAAGCTTCTTACTTTGGCAGTTGGACTTAATTTTGATCCAGGGACAGCAGACTCTGCAGGATGGCAGACTCTGCAGGATGGCAGAGGAGAACATGGCTCTCATCCTAGAGATGATGCCATGATGGTAGTGTTTGGTGAAAGTGTGTACTATGGACCAGGTGGCAGTTTCTAAAATGGTCTTTTTGGGCGCTTCTTTCAAAAATGCAGTGGTGGCAGCTTTTGCTCCATAGATTGTTCTCTAAACCTTCCATGGAGCTGTCTACCATGTTCAAAGTAACAGAAAGAAATGCAGTTTGCAATACAGTTAGAGATTTCCCAGGCATATGTTCCCTTATTGTAACCAGGAGACACCACCCTCACCGTTAGTCATCAGAACTATGCCGTCAGAAGATGTGGCCTGCCCAGTGGCTTTTGATCCAAGCAGTGTCGGTCTGGTTGGACTATGAGATGCTGGTCTAAGTCACGGTAGTGCCCAAAGGGGTCATGCCAGAGGACACAAGCCTAACAGGTGCTGGACCAGTGGAGCTGCAGCTGCACCTCACCTACATCAGCGGCATCAACCTTTGGCAGGGTCAGGGCACAGAAACATCCTCTGTGTCTTTGAAGTCCTTCTCCTTTAGCTGCTTATCTTTGCACTTCCTAGGGACAACATCCTGCGAACTGGCAGACATAGTATGCAAAGGCCCTGCCCTGCTGGAGTTCATGTATTGCTGAAGAGACTCAGCCCTACATTTAATAGTGCTAGAGTTAAATCTAGTACAGAATAGACAGAAACATTGTGCTGGTATCCTAAACAAAAGAAGCAGTATGAGTGGAAGTCTTTGTGGAGAATCTGTTTCCCATAAGAAATGCACTACTTAAACTTCTTAAACATTAAAAATGTTCTTTCACAAAGTATTGGAAAAAAGAAGCTCTGGAAATTCAAATCAGCCAATGACATGACAACTCTGACTAATGCATTCTGGAGCATACAAGTACATAGCAAAAAAGAAGTGAAGATGGCGTTGACTGATTATACTCCAGTGTTCTACTCAAACATTCAAGGACATCTGCTGGCTTGGGGAAGGTGAAAGAATCTTATATTTGAGCTGGCTGTGGATTCTGCACGGCAACAGTACTGCAACACTGACTATGATAAACATTGTTCATTCTCTAAAAATTAGAATACAACAGGACTACCTAAGTTTTGGGTTCACAAATACTCTCAATGGTTTTTATTTCCTCACATTTGTTTTATTGCAAAAAAGTGCAACTTGAATAAGTGCTTTATGCCAGGGAGAAAACACAAAGGATCTTATTTCGTCCATATGTCTGTTATAGTTGTTGAGACTAGAGGTACTTGTTTAATGTTATCCAGCTATTTGCCAGTTTTTACAGCCTTGAGCTCCTGAACTTTGCACTCCCCTGATACCCTGTGCCCCCATACTAGCCTCAGATCTATTTTGCTGTCACTGGAATTGGTTGACCAACTCTACACCAGCTAAGTGCTCTCAGTAATTTTATTATTATTTAGCTATTCCCTTTTGTCCTTAACTTTTTATTTATTTATTATTTTTTTTGTCAACAAGGTTCTCATAGTAAAGACTGCTTCAAATTTCCTGCTTTTTTAACTACTTAAATTGTAGTTTTGCTTCAACTCCTGTCAGTGTTTAGGTTGGTTGTCTAGCATCTTCTTTCTCGGGTATAAATAAAACAAACTCTTTTTCTTTGATTTTAACTGCCATGCTGTCTTGAGGGACTGTGTTTTGTTTTTATTTTCTGCTGTTGCTGTTATTGTTATTCTGGTTGTCTCACTAAAATAATGGATAAGAGTTTCAAAAAATGTGGACACAAAATCTCACGCAAAGATCCTCATAATTGTTGTCTTGCCTGTTTGGAACAAGAACATTTTGATGTAGATTGCACTGTTTGTCAAAGGTTTGGATTCAGAGCCTTTGCAGACAGAATAAATCAAGGGTTGTTTGCCTTCTGAGCACATGCTTTTTAGAAGAGTGAAAGAGGAAGGAAATGGATAAGAGCAAAGAGATAAAGACAAAAAAAAACAAGGAAGAGGAAAGCTGAGCCTCCCCAGCTTTCTTTGAATCTGAAGACTATTGAGAAGAAAACTTCTTCACCACTGTCCATTTCAACTGCAGCAAGCAGGTTTCCTTTGCAGACTATTGTCATTAGTGATAAATTACTTGTAGGATCTTGAGAAGGTACTTATCAGAAAGGGAAATGTCCAGGTTCATTCCATCAAGTCCTTCCTTGGCTGCTTCATTTAGATCATTTAGATCTTTCAGAAGCACTTCAGAAGCAGATTGAGAACCCATGAGAGCTTTTCTGAAGATGTATACAGAGGTTGTTGCCATCTCTCCTCTCACTGTTTCCAGGGTGGATCATGTTGTCCCCACACTCACCTCTCTTAGCTCCTTCCCCAGTGCCCATCTCTGCACCAGTGTTTTTAGAGCCAACTTCCTCCTGAAGCTTGAAAGTTCATTGTAAGTAATCTCTCCCCCTTCGGTACTGATCTCATTGCATCTGATATACTCAACCCTGGGACCTTCAAAGCCAACTGAGTCTTGGGGTCAGCTGTTGCTGGCTGTTTGGCACCATCTTCAGCTCCAACCTGTGTGGGGTCATTCACAGTGTAGAGTCATTAGCCTTTCAGCTGTCGGCACAGATCTTTGTCGCTGAGTCTTTCAGTTCCTCTGCATCAGGTATTTGAACTTTGGTGCAGGCCACTTCTGCTTTGGCAGTCTGTAGTCAGACTCCCAATTAGTGAAGGACCATTGATCTGCTTTCAAAGTCATGGAGAGGATGATAGTGTCTCCCTTGAGACATCATACCCCATTTCCCTTGGCACTGGCTCCATCCCTAGATACCCATTGATGTGCTTCTAAGTCTTCTCATGATTATTGTGGACAGAGCAGAACTGATATTCTCAAATGACTAACTGCTGGCCAAACAGACTCCTTCAGCAACTCTGATCAGTCCCAGCTAGAGGTCCCAAGGAAGAAACATGAAATGAGACACCTGGATTCCTCGACAGAGTCCCCTATGTCAGATGTGGACTTGGATGATCAAGAGAGCTCCCCACAATCCCCTCCTGAAGATGTCTCATTTGTTAAATCCTTGAATTTATGAGACAGAGGAGATCCAGGCCCACCAAACTGCCCTTTCAAGAAGAGGAAGTGATTTTGACACATACGGTTCTGCTCTCTCTACATCTTGGGTCGCTCCTCTGGCAGATGGTGCTTTAGGCTTGGTTGCTAAGATGGCATGGCAGGAGCCTGACACTACAGAAGCTATACCCTACAAGTTGGATAAGATATTGTAATGGAAATTCTGGTCAAAAGGGCCACTGTTGGGCACTACGATTGGTGCAGCAGCCACCAAGAAGAAGCTTATGGATGAGACTTCTGCTGTCCATTCTCTTTAAAAAGAATTTAGGATGAGAGACAGAATGGGGATGTGAGCTTACACCTCTGGCACATTTGCTCTGGGGGCATTAAACTACCTGACACATATGAACCTTTTTCAAAAGGACCGAGCACATCAGGGTATGGATACTATGTGAAAGCCACTTCTACAAGATTCTCAGAAATAACTACAGACAGCTTTGGGGACAGTGTTGAACAGTGCAAATCTCTCATGCACTTACTCAACAGTACTGCTGATGGTGCAATTAAAATGGCAAGTACAGGGCTCATTGTGCATTGCCATGTGTGGCTCCACTTATATGACTTTACAAAAAATTTCAAGGTGTCTTTCACCATTCAGTTTGATGGCACATCTCAGTTCAGTCCCATGGTGAAGGAGAAATTGTTGATGTTTGAATAGGAAGACAAGATGTCTGTTGTAGGAGTTAGCTTTGAAAGCCCTCAATAAACGTTCAATGGGAATCAAAAGGGCTCCAAATCCCTATTGTTTAGAAAACCCCAACAGCAACTGCAGCAGAGGAGGTCCCTTTACCATTGCCACCTACCCATTTTTTCTGGTCTATCTGAAAATCAAACTGTCTGGTAGTCTGGAAAACACTGTAAAAATTCCAGTATTCTGTTTCAAAAAAAGAAACAGACTATCAGAGTTTGTTAAATTGGTGGATTTACTATGCTTTTTTTGCAAAAGGCATAGTAAATCTGCAGAAAAAGGCATCGCAATCAGAAAAAGAGGGCGTTCCCCCTCATGTGACATGGCAATGATGTCACAAAATGGGCAGAAAGTGGGAAGTGAATTGGGGGGTTATGGGAGATGCAAGGTGTATGGCCTAAGTCCAGTTTTAGCCACAAGGAAAGGTGGCAACCCTACGTCCCTTTAATGGATGCCAACCAAGAGGTTGTGAAAGTCCACCACACCAGTATGAACTGGCCAAAAAGGAGATCTCAGTCCGTCAAAAAAGAGCCACTCAGAAGGTCCAACCAGACCAGAGAGGGTCAGGATTTTATTACAGATTCTTTTTAGTACCCAAGAAAAACAAAGAACTTCAGGCCAAACCTGGATCTCAGCAGCATGAACCAGTACATGAAAAATATCCCATTCAGAATGGTCATAGTGCCTAAGGCCAAAAAACTTGATGTACTCAATAGACCTCCAGGATGCTTACCTTCACTTAAATTTTGCAAAAGAATCAGGGAGGTACCCGTGCTTCTGGCTGAGTCAGTCACTGTCAGTTCAGAGCCTTGCCCTTCTGTCTCAACACAGCCCCCTAGGTGTTCATCAAGTGCATTGTTGATAGCCTCAGCCTATCTGTGGCTCAAAGGAATTCACAGTTTTCCCTGTTTGGACAACTGGATCCTCTTTACAACAAACTTATAGGCCTTAAGCTCATCAGGAAGTTACTTTTTACAGATCTGTCTAACCTTAGGTATTTCTGTCAATCTCTAAAAATCATGTCTCCACCCTACACAACATATCACGTTTATCGGTTGTTGTCTAAATACAAGAAACTGTCTCATAAGTCTTCCTACAGAAAACGTTCATGCTATCAAAATAAAGCTCCAACTACAGAAACAACCTTATTCTGTGGTAGCTTTGATTGTAAAAGCCCCAAGTCTCATGGCAACTTCTCTGGTAATGTTTTTTCTTACTCTTTTCCACATGAGGATTGTCCAATGGTTACTCTCAACACAGTGGCCCCAGTTGTTAGACCCCCTCCCCATCTCATCGCATCCTTCTACCATCATGCAGAACCCATTTAAACTAGTGGCTAAATTCTCTGTATCTTCTCCTACAAAGACCCTTTGTCTTACCTTCTCTGCCAGTGTTAGTTACCACAGACATCTCCTGTCTGGGGTGGGGCTGATTGGGCTGAGGGCTTTTCAAAGTGAGGATACTGCAATGCGTATGGGGAAAAAAACAATCTAACCTTCACCTCAATGTCCTGACAACAGTGATGAGAGCGATCCTCCTGGCATTGCAGGAATACCAGGACCTCCTTCCCCTGGGGGTGATTTTAATCCAAAGAGGCAACATGTCAGTAGTTTGATATATCAACCAACATGGAAGAACCAAATCCTATCTCCTTTGCAGGGAAACTATGAGGGTATGGCTATGGTCATTAGGTTTGTATCACTTTATTGTGGCAATGCATATTCCAGAAAGAGTCAACTACCTAGTAGACAAGTTCACCAGGTTTAGCCTGATGGCTAATGAGTGGTTCCTCAACCCTTCATTACCTCAACAGATATTCAGTCACTGGGGTAGACTTTGCTGCAACTTGTTTGCCACCCCATCCAGCATCAAATGCAGCAACTACTTTGCTCTTTTACCCTCTGAGGGGCAGTCAACATTGTTATAATCTGTCAGTGTCCCCCCTCATATACCTTTTAACTATTTACCCTCACTCCCAGGTTCCATCAGAAAGCATCATTATACAAATCAACAGTAATTCTCATTGCCCAACAGTGCCCCAGGCAAGTTTGTTTTCCCCTGTTCAGGCCTCACCTTAGATATTCTCCCTGACTCTTAGACCTGAAACCAGATCTTCTTTCTTACCCATCTGGGCAGCCTCTCCCAGACCTTCTCAATGTCAAGATTACTGCACAGTATCTCCAGTTCCAGTAATGGCCAAGGACCCCTTGTATCCTGTCAGCCTCTCAGAAACACTCTATTCAGAAAGTCTGTAGAAATGGAAAAGATTCTTCATTTGGGCTTCCATACAGAACATAGACTCATGTACTGACAAAAAAACAAAACTAGTGAAAACAAAAAAAGAGAGTGGACTTGTAGAACTAAACTCCTTTATTGGCAAGCGCTTTCATTGGCAAAAGGTAAGCCAACTTCTTCAGACCATCGAAAAACATACAAAATACAATCCCATGTGAAAAGGAATGCCTTTTATACACAGTGTTAGTCTAATCAAGCAATCAATTAATTAAGTAAAAAACAATCAACAATAAAAAATCACAAGTAACCATTTGTTTGCTGAACCAGAGATTTGTTTTACATAGTTTTTTCTAAAATCAGTAAACCTTAGACAATAAACTTTCTCAAGCCTAATTTATCTCAATATTAAAAATACCAAATCACCCAGCCTTGCGATGGTAACATATTTACTTTAAAATTACTAAATTTTTAAAACATTGTATATTAAAAGATCCTAAATGGATCTATTTATTAAAAAAGGCTTGTAATGCTTATCTAGCTAAGGCTTTTATTTTGAGTAAACATTTGATAGATACATATTCATTTAAACCCGGCATAATATAAGCCATGGTACGGATCTGCCATGCCAATTCTATTTCCTCGAGTTTAAGTTGCTATGGGCCACCCCTGCTGCTACGGTCTACTTTTTGCAAGACAATAAAACTGAACTTATGGTCTGGGTGTTCTATTATATGCCTTGCTAGGGCATTTGTACTGATCTGCCTATCAATGCTATATTGATGCTAGACTCATGCTGTGTCCCCAGAACAGAGGTGCAAATATTCCTGACAACTCTATACAAATAGGGATCTATTTTTTTCAACAGTTAAGGTACTTATCTCTATCTCCAGCTATTATTTTGGATTCCAAGATCACTCCTTAGCTTCTTACAAAATATGCAAAGCTTTCTTTAAAGGGTTATTATTTTTCTTACATCTGTCTTTCATCTTAGAGGCTTTGAAGGAACATCCCTTATCGACTCTCTTCAACAGACCTAAAATTTATGTCTTGGGAAACTCTATTCTTAGTTGCTGTCACTTCTGCCAGAAGAATATCAGAACTCCATGCCTTGTCCTTCACTATCTCTTACCTGATTTTCCACAAAGATATAGTCTATCTCTGGGAACTAAGCCATCTTTTGCTGCTAAAATAGCATCAGAATATAACTTGGAGCAACCAACCAACCAAGCCATCTGTCAGTATTCTTCCCAAATCATTCAAATAAGGTAGAATAGTTATGAAAAATGCAGGCCAAGAAGAGCTTCCAGTAGTTTAATAAAACACAGCAAAATTGACAAGACTGAGTGCTTTCGTATAAAAATACTTCATCAGACTTTGTTACAAAATCACAAATTATACCACACGAACAAGGTCTGAAATGGTTCCATGATTTCCTGTGTGAATGCACTGAGTTTAAAAATGACACTGTTAATGTTTTGTTTCATGCATGGAATTGGTTCTGAAAAATAACTTTGCTTTTCTGGAGGGGCAATACTATAGGCAGAAAAAAGGGGTAGCTATGGGGCGTCTTGTGCCCCCATATTTACCAACATAATATTGCTGCAATGGGAATGACATGTTCTTTACGGACACTATGAGGTAAACCTTGGAAGTTATATCTCTGTTTTTTTGGGTGATATTTTTATCATCTGGGATAAACCCCAGAGAAGATCCGAAATTTTATGGAATTTATTAATTCCTCAACATCTCTTTTGAGGCTTACTCACACCATTCAGTTGGAAAGTACCAATTATTTGGATGTTACTATTTTTAAAGATTATCAGAATGAACAATGGGCTAGTAAAACTTACAGAAAACCCACTTACAGCAACAACTTATTACATTTTGAGAGCAACCACCCTCTCCATCAAAAAATAGGAATCATCAAAGGCCAGTATATTAGATTGACCAGAATGGTTTCCTCTCACAACCATTTTGTGGAAGAATGTGAGACACTGTGGCTCATGTTACACAAGAGGGGGTACCCCGAGGGCACAGTTGCCATGATTCGGGATAATATCATGGAGAAAATAATGAAGGGAGATATAGTACCCCTTATACACTCCACTTGCACTTTAGCCACAGGTGCATTTTCAAGGAGACAAGTGGATGGGCCTATTATGCAAAAAGCCTTTGTTACAGAGTTTTGCAATGAGGCCCCTCAGATTAGGCGTATTTTGATCAAAAACTGGCAGATTTTTTCTTTGTTTAAAGAATTCAGAGACAAAATAGGGAACCATCCAACCGTGGTCTTTAGAAAGGGCAAGACCATTAAAAATTATCTTGAGCACACATCTGTCCACTGTGAATATGGATGCAGTAACAAAATGACTGGCACCTATACATGTGGCTTTTGCAATTATTGTAATAACATACTGGAAGGTGATAAACTGGTGTTAAACCAAATGACAATTAGATCCAGGAATTTTTGTAACTACAACAGTAAAGGGGTGGTTTATGCAGCTGTATGTCAACTGTGTAAAAGTTTTTATATAGGCAAGACAAAGAGGAAAATCAAAGAGTGTATATATGAACACAAAGTTGATATTAGAAAACTGGATAGCAAAAATGCCCTTGCTAAGCACATTATAGAGTACCCCAATCACAGTTTTCAATTTTTTGTTTTGGAACAAGTGTTACAAGACCTTAGTGGGGGACCATGGGAGGCTAAATTGGAAGAAAGGGAACTGCGTTGGCAGTTTAGATTAAATGCTACCAACCCTCCTGGTCTCAATGAAGGAGTGTCTATAGCTTGTGTTTTAAAACTTAAATATTATACTGTGTATCTAGGTGCTGTTGTTCTGTGCATTTCAACATAATATATATATATATATATATATATATATATATATATATATATATATATAAACAACTTTTTTGTTGGGCAAGGATTATTTTTATTTTCATTTTATATTTGAAAAGTAATAGATAACATAATATTTTTTAAGTTTTAACTTGTACCATGTTGTTACTTTAAGGCATGCTTTTTTCTACAAGTGAGTGCATTGATGATGCAATCTGTCATGCGATTATAGGGAGGAGTATTTAAACTTGGTGTTTGTGCTTTTGTAACAGAGTCTGATGAAGTATTTTTATACAAAAGAGTTCAATCTTGTCAATTTTGCTGTGTTTTATTAAACTACTGGAAGCTCTTCTTGGCCTGCATTTTTCATTCCTGGACTATCTTGCTGGTGGTGGAATTTTCCTGGATTTGGTCTTTGTTATTTTGGTTATCCTATTTTTTGCGTTTACCAGTATGGCTGGACCCGGAGTGAAAGCAGGTGAGATGGAGAAACTTTCCCAGAACCTGGGCTTGCTTACTCAGTTGGTACAAGTACTTACTCAAAAGGTGGATAATTTACAAAAAAGATGTGATGGTGTTATGCAGGCCGATAAGGAATTTGAGCAAACACCAAGCTGTTTATTAACTGCTGGTCAAAGAACATGTTCTAGAGAGGCTATTATGGTTGTCCCCTCCCAGACTCAAACTCAGACTTTATCAGGACTAGGAAGGAAAAGAAATGTGAGAGGGACCGGGTGGCCTATGAAGAAGGGAGGGCATATCCTAGACCTACAGCATCCAATTGCCAGGCAGAAATTGCCAGGCGTAACCCCAACAAATGTCAGGAGAGCCTTTTAGAGCCAGGGCAGGGGGAATTTTTTTGCCGTTCTGAGAGAATAAAAAATCAGAGACAGAACAGTGTCTCGCACAACCAGTGGAAAATGAACCAGGGAAGCAGGTGGCAGCAACCACTGGAATATCATACAACATAATTGAGGAACTTAGTGCATTAACTGACGATGAGTCTGACTTTCAAGGGGAAAGTGCCACAGAAGGACCTTTGTTGATATTTAATCATTCAGATGACTTTAAACTATTAAATTACAGTGACTTTGAATGTACTGTTAAACATGTAGATCTACTCAGCAAGGGTGAGTTGTTTGTTCCTTCTGCTCAATTTAAAATAGATACGCTGTTAATTGACTTGAAATTATACCTCAGAAAAATTAATCTGGGGCTAGTATTGGGAAGTCAAACAGATTTTACTAGCAATATTTTGAAATGTAGAAGCACATTTAACTCTCCATTGCCCTTAATATTGTTTGAAAAAATGGTAGAGTTGGATTTCAGAGCCCTTTGTAAATTTAACCATAATAACACAAGTAACTTGAATAACCATGAGTATACATTGCTTTTTCAACTAGCTAAGAACAAACATTTAAGGGTCATGAAACCCAACAAAGGGGAAGGTGTAGTGGTCAAGAACAGAGAAGACTACTTGTACAAAATGATAAGTCGTGTCACAAATTGTGATTTGTATGAGGAGACGTCATTGAGTTACATCAAATTGGCATACTGCAGAATTGATTTTTTTCTGCAAGACATGGTGGAAGAGGGGGAGATTTTTGTTTTCATCTTACCTTTAAGCATCCCTGTGACTAGAAGTTGCTCTAATACCTGCTGGAAAGCACCAGGAAGCCTTAAACTGATACAAGCACTCAACTCTCCTTATTAATAAGGAGAAATTAATCATAGGCACTAAACAGCCTATAATTGCAAAGTACCTTGCTAAGGTAAGGGAAAACAGCTCCTGTACTTTTCAAAAAAAGCACCAAATCAGGCATGTCCAAGGGTCAGCTTCCGGTGATTTCTCCTGTCTTCCTGGTGAATCTGGGCATACTGGGGCAATGCAGCAATTGCCTCATGTACACAGACCACTCTCGCCTCCTAACACCCAACACTACAAACTGTGAGAGATGCACTTACATAGCCAAACTGGAAACAAAGCTCTCTCCACCCAAGATTGTGTTAGACAGTCAAGAGGAGAAGGTTAACACCCGCACTACACCTCAAGCAACACATAGCCCTTCTAAACTCACACCACCAACACCCACACATAGCAACACTAAATCCACATATGCAGAGGCCCTTAACTGTAACCTGCCCAAGCAATAAGGACCTCCAAAGCTGAAACGCAGACAAACACCATTCACAACCAAAGTGTCACATAGCTCACAACACCAGTGTGCCAGCCAGCAACAGCCCCTAAGGCAAGACAACGTACCTAACACTTTAGTCATAGGTGACTCTATAGTCAGGCATACTGATGTCCCACTCACCAAGCTGAACAAGGAGAAAATTACAGTCAACTTCCTGAATGGGTGCCAGGATCCGCCACATAATGCATGCACTCAAGTCACTCCACAATAAATACTAATATGACTCTGTCATTGTCCATGTCGGAGTGAATGACTTGAGACGTTCCCCCCTGGACTACATGAAAAGAGACATGGAAGAGCTCTCGGATCATGTGGCCCAGGCAGGTATGACCCTAGACCTGAGTAGCATCCTGCCTTCGCCCAGAATGATACCACAATACAAGGACAAAATGATTGACTTCAACAATTGGCTAAGCTTCTGGTGTCATTCAAAGGGGATCCAGTATCTGTCTGCCTGGGACGACATGATCGACAGACCATGATGCTTTGCTAGAGATGGTCTGCACCTGTCATCCCTGGGATTCAGGTTACTGGTTAAGACTCTTGCCACCCCTATAGTGCCTTTTTTAGGCAAAGTTCAAAGGACAAAACCACCACCAAAACAGGTACAAGCATGCAAAATCTGAAGGTAATGCTACTCAATGTTAGAAGTCTAAACCTCAAAATGCACTCTCTCGAGGCACTCCTAAAAATGGAGAACATCGATATCTGTGCAGTAACTGAGACCTGGTTCAAGGCTCCAGAGAGCACCCCTGCAATACCAGGCTACAACACTTACCACATTTTTCGGCCACCAAACCAGGACCAAAACACTAAAGGTGGAGGAGTGTCCATATTCACCAAGGATATTCACACCACCAGGCTAGTTGCCCAACACAATGTGTCTGAAATTCTCCAGGTGCATCTAACACTAGGTAAGACTGCAATCCAAATTGTAGCTTGCTACAGATCCTGCACCATGCCCCAAGATTCTCACTACACCTTTCTAAACATACTGGAAAATATTAAAATACAACCAAACACCCAAATACTGGGTGATTTCAACTACCCTGCCATTAACTGGGAAAACTACTCGTATACCAACACCTTTGCCCAACGGTTCTTGGAATTCATAAATTCCAATGCCCTGGATCAACTAATCCATAGTCCCACCATGGGCTCCAATATCCTAGACTTGGTCATTACCAACATGGGAAATTAATGCTCCACACCTATGGTTAGCCCCTCATTGGTCAGGTCAGACCATAAGCTAATCACCCTTAACATCCACATCCCACCCCCCAGTAAGGAAACCTCCATAAAAAAATTTCTCCAAAGCCAACTTCATGCTACTGAACTCAGAAGTGACAAACGTCATGACACCCATGCAGACGGGAACTGAAAGTTCAACTGCTGAGTCCTACACTAAAGCACTGTACGAGCACATCTACTCATGCATGAATCATGACATCCCAAATAGAACCAAGATGTTCTCCTCCAGAAAAAGGAAGACAATCTGGTGGTCCCCTGCCATAAACAAACTTTACAACAAAAGTAAGAAACTGTTGCAGAAAAGAGGAAAATCCCAGGATGCAAAAAGCTCCCTTACCAGCCTCAGTAAGAAGCTGAGATCCCTCATAAAATCCGCCAAAGCTAGTTACGAAAATAAAATTGCCAAAGATTCCAAAGACAACCACAAGGCATTCTATAACTATGTCAAGAATCTAAATGGCAGTGCTCAGATCTGCTCTGAGCTACAACAGAATGGCATTAAATATACTGATCCCAAGGATATTGCCAATATCCTGGCAGATCGATTCAGTGCCAACTTCACCCCCCTCTCACCCCCTAAACGGCCCATCTCAACACCAGAAGATTGCCAAATTCCGGTAATAATGGCCACACAGGTAAAAAAACCCACTCTCCAGAGCTAAGAATACAGCATCCATGGGACCAGATGACATCCCGGGCTGTGTACTACATGAACTACAAAATGAACTGGCACCTCACCTAAGTGTCATGTTTAATCATACCCTTACCTCAGGCTTCATGCCCACTGAGTGGCGCACAGCTACAGTTATCCCACTCCACAAGGGGGGATCCACCTTGGATTCCTGGAACTACTGCCTCATCAGTCTGATGAGCCTGATCTGCAAGGCCATGAAACATATTATCATAAAACTTATAAACGAAGACATTGGCAACCTTTAAACACTGGACCCCACCCAGTTTGGGTTCGTGAAGGGCAGATCATGTCTCCTGAATCTGATTGACTTCTTTGAATCAGTCTCCAGAGCTGTGGACGAGGGTAAGGCAGTCCACGCATCCTATCTGGACTTTGCCAATGCCTTTGACACCATCCCCCACTCTGGAATCATAGATAAACTTACTAAGCTGGGCATTAATCCCTACATCACTCGATGGGTTGCCAACTGGCTTACTGACAGAACCCACACTGTAAAAGTAGCTGACCCCAAATCCAGCTCCAGACAAGTGACAAGTGGAGTACCTCAGGGTTCAGTCCTGGAACTGCTCTTGTTTGGCATCTACTTCTCTGAAGTACAAGCCAACACTAAGGGACTCTGGCTAACAACGTTCGCAGATGACTGCAAACTGGGAGCCATTATTGCATCCCCAAATGATGTGGATACTCTACAAAAGGGCCTTACAGAAACAGATGCTTGGTGCCAGAGCCATGGGCTCAAGCTCAATGCCAAGAAATGTAGAGTTATCCCCTTTGGAAAAAAACATGTACCCGTGAATTACCACATAGTGGCAGTACACTAAACACCGAAAGTGTGATTAGAGACTTAGGGACATAGGTGGACTGTGGTCTCACCTTCAATAACCACATCGCCACAACAGTCAGGAAATCCTTCTATGTGGCACACCTCATCACTAAGGGCTTTTCATCCAGAAAAAAGGAGGTCATTGTCCCACTTTACTCATTCCTCATTAGACCCATTATAGAATATAACGCCCCATTTGGTATGTACCTCGCAAGACATCTGCAACAACTGGAAAGGCTGCAGAAATACCTCACTAAAAGAATCACAGGCCTAAAGCAGATGCCCTATGCTGACCGCCTTAAAAAATTCCAGCTATATTCTGTCGCATATCTTCTACTCAGAGGCGATCTGTGCTTAACATACAAGTCTGTGTCAAACCCAGAGCTGTTGGACATGCTACACTTAAAGAAATCCCAATCCCTCAGAGCCACACGCTCCAGGGATCTAAACCTTGTCATCACAATAAACAAAACATGCTGTAGGGATAAGTTCCTGACCCAGAGACTCCCCAGACTCTAGAGTAGACTGCCCATACATGTCAAGCAGAGTGCCTCTTTGGCCCTCTTCAAAAGGAACCTTGACGATTGGATGGGAGAAAGGAAATTCACCCTGGGGATCACGTCAGTCGGCCTGCTAGACAGGGGTCCAGGGAAGTAAATAGTGTGGGAAGAAATAGCCAGAAAATTGTTATGGCTAGGCTTGTATAGGCCCTAGGGCTGATAGCCTAGTACCAACCTATGAACCTATGAATCACACTGGAAGTACACAGGTTTCTTCAGGTATTACATCCTGTTGTCCCGTGTATATTCGGGATCCCCAAGATTCACAAGAACATTGTTGACCCACCAATGAGACCAATTGTAAACGCCAGTGAATCCAAAATCCCTCCCCTTGGGGTCTACGTGGATTCTTTGTTAAAAAAGTGTTTGGAACCTTTTGAACATATTTGCAAGGACTCATGGGATTTTTTGTGTAAAATGAAAAACTTGGAATTTTCAAGGGACTGTGCTTTTTTAACAGTGGATGTAATTATACCACACAAACAAGGTCTGGAATGGTTCCATGATTTCCTATGTGAATGCACTGAGTTTAACAATGACACTGTTAATGTTTTAGTTTAGTTTAGTTTTAGAAGGGGCAAGACCATTAAAAATTATCTTGAGCACACATCTGTCCACTGTGAATATGGATGCAATAACAAAAGGGCTGGCACCTATAAATGTGGCTTTTGCAATTATTGTAATGACATACTGGAAGGTGATAACCTGGTGTTAAACCAAATGACAATTAGATCCAGGAATGTTTGTAACTGCAGCAATTTAGGGGTGGTTTATGCAGCTGTATGTCAACTGTGTAAAAGTTTTTATTTAGGCAAGACAAAGAGGAAAATCAAAGAGCGTATATATATATATATATATATATATATATATATATATATATATATATGAACACAAAGCTGATATTAGAAAACTGAATAGTAAAATGCCCTTGCTAAACACATTATAGAATACCCCAGTCACAGTTTTCGATTTTTTTGTTTTGGAACAAGTGTTACAAGACCTTAGAGGGGGACCATGGGAGGATAAATTGGAAGAAAGGGAACTGCGTTGGCAGTTTAGATTAAATGCTACCAACCCTCCTGGTTTCAATGAAGGGGTGTCTATAGCTTGTGTTTTAAAACGTAAATCTTATACTGTGTAGCCAGGTGCTATTGTTCTGTGCATTTCAACATACTATATATATATATATATATATATATATATATATAAAACAACTTTTTGTTGAGCAAGGATTATTTTTACTTTCATTTTATATTTGAAAAGTAATAGACAACATAATATTTTTTTAAGTTTTAACTTGTAATGTTGTTGATTTAAGGCATGCTTTTTTCTACAAGTGAGTGCATTGATGACGCAAACTGTCATGTGATTATAGGGAGGGGTATTTAAATATTTTTATATGAAAGTGCTCAATCTTGTCAATTTTGCTGTGTTTTATTAAACTACTGGAAGCTCTTCTTGGCCTGCATTTTTCATTCCTGGACTATCTTGCTGGTGGTGGAATTTTGCTGGATTTGGTCTTTGTTATTAACAGAGAATAGTTGCTGCACAAACTAGATTTTCAGTGTCAACTGTGGTTCTATCTACACAGTACCACATCTTTTTGGAAGGATTGTCTGTCTTTCATTTCCTTCTCCCCAAACAAGTTGGCGAAACATTTCTAAACAAATTCTATCCAAATGGTTATTGAACTGTATGACCTTCAGCTACACCAGTAAGAGCAAGACTGTCCTATCCAAACCAAAAGCTCATTTCACTCGATTGGTAGCTGCCTCCTCTATCTTCTTCCCTAAACTCTTCAGTGAAGGAAATGTGTGTTGAAGATACATGGTTCACTTTACATACCTTTGCCTTGCATTACGAACTAGATGTGATATCCAAGTCCAGAGTTTCATTTGGAGCTTTGGTTCTGAAAGGTATCCTGTCATAATTCCACCCAGGAAGAAAAGAGAGCTTGGGATTCTGTGCCAATAGTCAGATGGGATGGGTGGAGGGATGGATGAAATAGGATAAGGAAGTTATGTACTTACCTTAATGCTGGATACTTTTCTTTCTAGTCCATATGATACAACATCCCTTCTTCTGTCAGCCTTCTAAATTGTCGCTTTTTTCCAGATATTGCTTTAGAATATTATGATACCAGGGGGTACCTCTGTTATAGTAGGCAAACTCAGTCTGAGGCTAGTAGGGAAGCAGGGCATTATGATAAGGTACAGTTCAGGAGCTTGAGGATGAGATCACTGACAAACAGGTGGATCTGACAAGTGGTTCCAGTCCCAGTACTCATATCAGACTGACTAGGATGAAGAGGATCCAGTGTTATAGTCAGTACATAACTTCTGTTTTTCTGACATCTAGCCATTTCTCCAAAGGCGAAAACTTTCCAGGCAAACATATCTCATTACTTGCCTGGCTTGATGATGCATGTATGTGTCACAAACAGAAAACTGATTATGCCTATGAAAACATACATTGGCAGTAAGCGTAGATGAGTCCTAAGAAGTATATCCAAAAGATCACCGTGGAAATTAAACTTTTAATATGGATATATTTACAGCTATTGCCCTTAACTACAATATATAGCTGTTAGTTATGTATGTCTGGCATACTCCATGTGCTTGTATTACATCAGTTAATATAGTGTGCCACTGTTCCTTGTACATACTGTGCAATCATAACTGCAGAACAATGCTAGACACATGTACACTATCTGCACACTGCTGCAAGCAATAGTACATTGGCTGCCAGTTTGCAGAACTATAATACTTTAGGGATATTCTGCTGTTTGACACCACCTGCCCCATTAGGGAGTTCCTGTCTTGATACTTGCAGCAATGTGGGAGTACAACATGTTTTCCTTTCACCCACTTGCTCTCAGTTGCAATAACAACAAATGGATATCACAATTTGTTTAGTGGTTTAGAATGAATACTTATACAGGTATGGTGTTGGAGTAAAGGTGAGTTAGTAAGAGAAAAAGAATACATCCATTCACTACCCCTTTTCCCCTTTTTTGTAAATAGGGTTGGGGTGTCACTGCAGCAGTGACAATCATCTAGAGCCAAGGTATGTGTATGTGCGTGTTTAAATGGCTCAGGAGAGAGAGAAAACAGGCATGTAGCATGGTTTCTAGAGTGAGACAGTACTATAAGTAAAGTAGATGTATTTTCTGGTGAGCTGGTGGAGGAAACAATAACTATTGCAGTTAGAAAGGGAAATAAGGACTTGTCCATCTTGGTAACATCACCAGAGGAAAGGGTAATTAACTGCACATGTGCACCTGTGCCTTTTTAAGGTCAAGTTAACAACAATATGGCAGAAATTGTTGAGAATTTATTGGGAAGCTTCTGTGAAGTTGCTAAAGTGATATTCCAGATGATGCTGAATACCTGTTTAAAGAGAGACAGACCGAAGCCAGAGTGGTCTGCTTTGAGACAGTAGTCTACTTGGAATAACTGCTAGTGCTACCTAAAGTCCTGGTGACTGATTTCTTTTACCTGAGACTGTTGCAAAGGAATATAATTTGCTAATGCTAGTAGGGAAGAAAGACTGAATTGTTTTATTTTTATAGATTGAACTGTTGCCTGAACTACTGCTGTATTTTATTGTCCCTGGCAAAGTTAGCCTCATTTTATCTTAGACTTATTTACAGGAACTTGTGGATTGTTTGCTGCTTAAAATCCTCCAAAAGAAAAAAAATATATATACACACACACACACACACACAAACACACACACACACACACACACACACACACACACACACACACACACACACACACACACACACACACACACACACACACACTAATACCTGGCAGGTGAAGTAAAACTAAGAAGTCTCAGACAAAAATCCTTTTGCAATAAAACAACTCTATGTAAAAAAACTGCTAGGATTTCACTGGCAGTATCAAGCTTCAATCCAGGGCTGGCATCACAGAGCTGACTGCTCTGGCCTCAGTACATTATATCTCCTTACAATCATCATTCCAACCTCCTGTGCTCTCAAAAAACTGATTTCTACAATATTGTGAAGTGACAGCCCTTATAAAGGCACCCACAATCCAGCTGATCTTATTACCTGGGACTCCAGGTAATTCCCTTAAGGGGAACAGTCTCATTTCCCAGTTTCTTTGCATTTCCCATTATCCAAACATGTTCTCTTCTTCCAAATACTCCATCTAATGTAACCTTAGCTTATCAGATACTCTGCTTTCCAATACCATCTGCTAAGCATTTCCTTGTGGAACTATCATGTTATTCTGTAATATATCTATACATATACATACATATATATATATATATATATATATATATATATATAGAGAGAGAGAGAGAGAGAGAGTAGAGAAAGAAAGATAGAGAAAGAGACAAAATGAATAATATGATAATCTTAATAAAGGTACAATATAAAAGTAGTAAGCATTTTATTGAAAAGCATAGCTTTGGAATTAAATTAGACTTCATCCCTTCTGAAAACTAGTAAGTTCATTTGAAGTTTAGCACTGTGTTAAATTTATAGTTCATTGGCAATGTATATACTGTGTTGAATATGGAGCCTTAGCAGTGCCCTACATTTTGTAGCAGCAGTAGAAAGTTCTTGAAAGCTGGGATGGTTGTTGCCTTCCTGTTTGCTTTTAGTCACAGTGAAGCAAAAATTATTAAAAAAGGCCAATATGCTATATAATTTGCCCAAGCTCTGTTTCTGATCCCACCAGGATTTTTAAGCAATGTAGGAGCCTATCATCCAGTGTTCTAGTGATCTAGTTAACTGCTCTCCTCTTTGTTCTACCCCAGTTGTGCTTTTCCGAAATTATACCTACTTTGATGATTATTTCACAGCCCTGCCACTGTTGGCTTTTGTCAAATCTTTCAACTCTGATGTGTTTGAATGCTCCTACATCTACTTTCTGGTGCTATCTGTCTTCATTTTTCAATTGTTTTCCAGTGAGAAGGTACTGCAATTAAATAGTATGTCCTTCGTGTAATTCCATATTCATAGCTCCTTCCTCTTGTTATCAGTAGCCACATTGCTGAAACAACTTTAAGATGCTCTTTTTGTTTCACTGTTGTAGTCCTGACTTCTGATATTTCTCACTGTGGAAGCCGATGGCCGGCCTGCCTGACTACCACAGAATATTTTTGCCTCCTCCTGAAGTTGGTGGATTCCCTATCCGATGTCACTATGTTTGGGTATAAAGAGATTCAGTTGGCACCATGACCTCAATTCTTTCTTGCAGTAGGAGCCCGAAACAGAGTGCTAGTCAGTACTTCATTCAGTCCACACCACATAAAGAAGACTACTAAAGCTAAGTAGCCAATTAAGGAACTTTTTATGTGCTTTTTGACTAATGTCAGAGAAAGTTAATAACTACCTCCGCTGTGGCAAACTCACACCACACCGGGACTTTCATTCTTTTTGTGTGACTTTTTGGGGCCAGAACGCAACATTCCAAACTGTCAGTTTTGTGCTTGCTTTACTAGCACAACTATCAAGTGTAGGGCCAAGATTCTAGCTAAATATTTCAGTGAGTCACCAGGTATTCACTTACCATGTTGTCCACTAGTCAGACTGATGTAGATCTCCCTAGGGGGAAAAATGAAAAGTTTCAGATTTAGGACCTCAGACGATGCTTGTTTGCCATTGGCCAGTTCTCCTAGGCTTGAGATTGCCAAAGAAGGTGAGGCACCTTTGCAGTCCTCTTCAACGACTAAGATGGTGGCACAGGCCCCTATCGAGACCCATTCAGAGTTCCATATGCCTCTGGGTCCCTCTACTTCCTTACCAGCTGGAAAACATAGCTCATTGGTTTGGTCTGGAACAACTTCACAGGCTCTGGCTTGCAATAACCACTCAAAAGCCAGTGACAGCTCTTCACTTCATTAGGAGATCACCTTGTCTTACCATTTGCACGAGTCAGTTGTTCATCCAGGTACTAGTAAGGAGGTTGGCCCTAGGCCAAAATGTACGGCCGTTCACAAAAATGCTACACTTACCTTACCTCAGCCTTCTAGGCTGACCAACAAGATCTTGTGAGGGTGGCTAAGAGTTTGATTTCCTTGATCGGATCCAGACACTTCCCTCCTCCTGAAACATCCCTTGGTAAAAGAAAGGGGATACCTCACCACAGGAATTTTCTGACTCCTATTACTTGGAGGATGGCTTGATCATGAGGAAGCCACTCTTGAGGAGGGTGAATCTATTGCTTCCTATGGGGATTCTGACAATGAGGAGAAACTTGCCTCAACCTCCTGCCCCCTGAGGATATTTTCTTTGGGGAGACATTGCATACCTTGAGGGAGCACTTCAGTTGGGAAGCTCAGGACTATACCCAATCCAAGAAAAGGATTAGTGAATTTCTTAAACTCCCTAAGCATGAACCCCTTGTCTTTCCCCCAGTCTTAGAGGTGATACATGATATCTTCCTAGATTCTTCTTTACAACAAAACTCTTTGCCCCCCCTGCCCTTCAAAAGCATCACAGACTTTACAGGGTTTTAGATTCCCACGAACACATTTCTAAGAACCCTGTGGCAGATCCTGAAGTGGTGACTGTAGGCCCTAAGGGAGCAAAAGCTAGCTCTTGCAAAAACCTGTTGCGTACAGACAAGGAAAGCAGAGCTGGCCAGTTCTCCTAGGCTTGAGATTGCCAAAGAAGGTGGCAAAGAGTTTTGTTGTAAAAGAAAGTCTACACCTCTTTTACCCTCATCATTAGGGCTTTGAGGTTGGCATAATGGTTGAGGTGTTTGCCTTACAAACACAAGGTGCAGGGTTTGATTCTCACACGGGGTAATTTGCTAGGTTTAAAATGGCCCATAAGGGCAGTTAGCCTAGTACTAATCTATGAACCTATGAACCTATGCCATTTTCATATGGTGAAGTATCAGGAAACTATTCTTGACCAGGAGAAAAAAAAATGTTATGTTGTCCCATCTTACCTTCATTCTTGCTGGTTGGGTTTAGAGCCGAAACTCAGCTCCAACCCGGCCGTATACCAAAGCTCAAGAGCTTCTACTGGCTCAAGGCTGAGTCCTATCCCATGGTGCTTAGCGGCTGTTCCACAGATCTCGTTTGCCACTTGAAGCTTCGGGATTGTCTTCACTGGCTCAGGCTTGTAAAAGTTTATATTTTATAACTTAATACTATTTATCTTCTAATTACTATCTCTTATAACATACTAGTTTTACTGTAATAGCCTTGCGCTAATTTTCTCTCTTAAACTTGGTAATTTATCCCTTTGCGGCTGTTTTTTTCTTTAAGAATCCGTTTTAGTTAGAGGATTCTTGTCCTTTCTCTTCCTTCTATTCCCCTCTTAGGAGGCACCGTTTAAGTTAGAGGCATCTCCTCCAGTGGAGGAGATAGTCATTTAACTTAGAGACTTCTCCTCCTTCCTTTCTTCCTCTTCTCTTAACAAAAAAAAAAACAAAAAAAAAAAAAATATATACCTTCCTGTTTTACTGTCTTTCTCTTTCCATTATTGTGTTAAGGCTTATAATTTTTGTTATGGCTATAGAGTGTTTTTTCCTTATAGTTAGTTATGTCTAAAGAACCAACTAAGGAACACAAATTAGGACTTAAAAAGTGCGATTCCTGCACTCAAAAAATGTCCATAACTGACGGACACACTAGTTGTGTGTACTGTCTGGGACCTCTCCATCTCCAAGATTCCTGCTCCATCTGCCATAGTTTTAGCGCCAGGGTCTTACAGGAGAGGAAGAATAAGATCATCTTTTTTTTTTTACTTTACTTTCCCACTCTTCAGCTCACCAGCTTCAGCTTACACTTATGAAAAGACATGGCTTATCAGTGGTATCCTAACTCTGAGTAGAGGTGCCCTACATTCTAGTGTGCAGTGCTTTTAGATATTTATAGATTTACAAAGCAGAGTCTAAGAATAAACTATGATCACCCTGACAATTCCCATCCTGCACAGGGCACCTCCTGCTTCCAGAATGGGTAATCACATCAGGTCTAGAATGAATGTGAAGGTACCTATATGGTAATCAAGACTTACCTTATGTAAGTATTAATCAAATAGTATTTAGAGCATCTTAGAGAGTTCTCGGGGCAGTTAGAATACTCTTAAGCCTCTCTTCCCTTGACCAAAAACAGAGATTTCCCTTCCCTTTCTTTCCCTTGTTTTAAATCAGTACTAATAAAAGAAATTCAGCAAACATAGGTAAACAGAAATAACATTCAGTAGTTTGTCTTGTACATGACTCGCAATCTATTAAACAAGTCAGTGACTAACATCACTTTAGTAAACATTATAAAGACAAATTACAAATAATTTCCTAGTGCTTTAAATTTTCTGATAAAGCAAAAAGTTAACAATAAGCTATTTTAGCTAAAAGTATAAAGCATTTCAATTTTTCCTTGCATGTATACATTTCAATAGCTGTCTTTGAAATCTGTACAATATTTCACTTCTTCAAATCATTCCTTTTTCAATTCAAGTTTTGTTTTGTCAAAACAGCAACAATATTTCAAGGGCACAATTAATATTTAGACTGATGTTTAAAGTAAATAACTTGTCAGTTGCCAATTGAGTTAGTTTAGAATATATGGTTAGTGCAAATATAGCATGTTGCAAAAATAATATGTATTTTTTCGTGTGCAAGTAACATATATAATGTAGCATATATAGAGCAGATAGCTTATGGATTCAGGTTGTTAAAGTAAATTATGCTTATTAATCAGGCAGTTTCATTTAAATTCACAAGTAATTTGGGGACATTTCAGTTGAGTTTCCAGGAATGTGTAGTCCAATGTGAGTAATTTAGTCCACTTTTCCTCATAAACATATGTCACAATTCATTAAGCTAAGCACAGTCTAACATCTGTCTAATAATCATTATAAAGACAAAGAACAGTAATTTCCTAGCTCTTCAAACTTTCTGATATCGCAAAATGTTGACAGTAAGCTATTTTAACTGGAAGACTAAAACATTTCAATACTTCCTTGTGAATATATATTTTTACTTTTACTGTAGTGTCAAGAACCGTCTTTGAAATCTATGCACTACTTCACTTCTTTCAAGTCATTCATTTTACAGTTCAGATTATATTTTGTCAAAATGTCAGTAGCATTTCAAGGGCACATTTAATATTTAAAGTGATATTTTAAATTCTTACTTGTGTTTGAAAATAATATAACAATAAAGATTTATTATGGAAAAGAAACCTGATATTTTAAATGAATAGCTATCAGTTACCAAGTGAGTTTGTACAGAGCGTGAGGTAACTGCAAAGATAACATGTTGCAAAAAGTAATATGTATCTTTTCATAAGCTCTAGAGACTGACAGTTTCAAGTAACATATAAAATGTAACGTTTGCAGTGCAGACAGCTTGTGAAATCAGCATGTTAGACTGAGTAATACCTTTTAATCAAACAGCTACATTTAAGTGCACATGTAGTTTGAGAACATTTCAGTTGTGTTTCCAGGAATATGTAATCCTATGAGGATAAATCATAAAATATTTACAAATATTCCTGTTACGTATTTATTTTATCTTGCTTAGGTTGTTTTTCATTTTAATAACTAAACAACATTACTTTTTCTTATTATTTGTTGTCTGTGAGGCTAAATGCACTTCGCAGGTTCACGGTGTCCTTAGAAACTGCAGCAGTTGTTTACTGTTGCTATGGCAACGCTAATAGACTGTGAAGAAAGCTTCACTTTTCTTAACCAACAGTACATTTTTCCCTCCTTTTTTAAAATGTATTTGTTAATACTAAAAGGAAATAATTCAAAGGACATATGTACATGCATGGAACATTTCAGAGTTAATCACGAACATGTCCCCAATCCCAATAAGCATAACAGTGACTATCATTAATCTAATAAATATTGTAATAACAATTAATTAAGTTCACTATTCCAATTAGTCAGCCTTAAAACTAGATTGTTTTAGACTATTATATATCTATGTATAGATAGTGAGTTATTAAATATATACAGACTTGTAAATAGGAGAGAATTTAGAAAGGGAGACAAGATGCAGTTAAAATAAATATTGAGAAAAGAGAGAAGGGAGAAAGAAAAGAGAAAATTAGAAGAAAATACACATATACTATGTATGTTGATTTACAGTATAAATATTTTATGTGCTATATAACCCCTCCTTCTGTGAAAGAAAAGTACCCTGTTTTACATACCTGAGGTAATGTGAAAACTCTCGTGTCTCATCTATTTTCAAAAAATATAGATAAAGATTCTAGTAGTTAGTTACCTTTGTTTTAAAATTCCAAGCAGTACAATTGGTCCTTTAAAGTAATGTTAAAACAATTCATATCACAGAAGATGCTTTGAGAGATTTGGCTGTAACAGTATCAGTCTTTTGCTTCTTCTTTTTGACATCTATCCAGACATCTGTTTCTTTTGTCCTCTTGAGAGAAGGTGACATCCAATCCATATTTTCTGGCAAAGTAATCACATTATTAGTTTTAATAAATAAAGAGGCTTGCTCTAAGTCAATAAAAGTCCTCATCTCGTTGGCATACAGTATTCTTAGCTGGATATGCAAGTTGTACCTTGATGTTATTTTGTTTCAGAAACTTTATCATTGGCCACACTTTTTTCCTTTGTTCCATTATTCTGGATGAATAGTCGTTATCAAATCTTATGAGGCTCTGTTTATATTTTAAAGGTGCCTTCCACCAAGCAGATCTTAAAATCATTTCCTTGTCCAAGTATGAAAGAAATTTGATAATTATTGACCTAGGAGGAGAGTTTGAGTTAGTGGCAGGTTTCCCAAGAGCTCTGTGTGCCCTTTCAATGCTAAAGGAAAGTCCTTCTTTTAAATTTAAAAAGTCAGGGATCCAGCTTGAGAAAAAGGAAATAATATCCTCACCTTCTGTGTTTTGAGGTAATCCGAAAATCCTGATGTTATTTCTCCTCTCCCTATTTTCCAAGTTATCTACTTTATTAACCAACTAAGTGTTTTGTTTAAGAATCTGTTTTTTCTGTGTTTCCTCTTCCTTAAGTCTGCTTTCTAAGTCATTTAGAGAAACCTCTATTCCTGTTATCCTTGTCTGGTGTTGATGTAGCATTTCCTTGAGGGTGTCAGTCTGTTTTTGACTGCTTGTTTTAAGATTTTCTAGGCTCTCTTTAAAATCATCCATCTTCAAAGACAACTCCTGCAGGGTAGATGCCATCTGTTGTAGTTCCTTCTTTAAGGCAGCATCCTGGTGAGAATTCTTTGAGTTGCTCATTTTAACAAGTGAATATATCTCCAAGCTTTTTGACAGGAAATTATTTGTAAAACTTCACCAAAGTTTCTAATTATGTAAATTAGTCCTTTATTTATAAGATTTTATACTTTGAAGAAAAAAAAAATAATATTTTTCCTGTCTTATTTAACTAGTTATATGGAGCTCTAAAATACTGCTGCTTTCAGTTAGCCATTCAGGCTCTGCCCCCAAATAAGCTCATCTTAAGGGGCTTATTGAAAGTGGATGAAGGTAATCAGACTACCAAATCGGATGCTTCTAAAAAGGCTGCTTCATCAGCTCTGGTGTCTGAGCCGACAACCAGCATCAAAGTTGTTACTTCCTCGCCTCCGAAAGTTGTCGGGCCCGAAAAACATAGTTATCCCTCAGTTCCATCTGCTTCATCAGAACCATTGCGGAGCTGAAATAGGAGTCGGTCACCATCCTTGGAATCTGTTCGCTCATGCCATTATCTCCTTTATTACAGTCAGTGTCAGGTAGCCACAAATCTTTGAGTCATTCCTCTAGATCCTCCAGGCTATCAGATGGCGTGGAGCGGGTAGTGAAGAGGTTGCTTCGGACCCAGGCCCTAGCAGAAATTCTCTCGAGCCCACCCCATTGGATCAGGGAGCTGACAACGGTATCCCCAACTACACCTATTCCTCCTCTAACTCGAATGAGTTTGGAGCCAGAGAGTATGTAAGTCGTTGTGCTGCAACCGCCGGAGCCAGTAATTGTGACTGATATCTTGGCTCCTATGTCTGCTCTGGTTTCCATGATGCTCTTGTCCATCAAGGGACCTGGGGGGCTGACAGTACCTGGTCAGCTCCAGGGGGGGGGAGAGTTGAGTCGGACCCTTGTCGGAACAGGCTCTCCCACTCGGTGCCTCAGCTCAGGTGAGTTTGGCTCCCACATCAGCCTTAAAGCCACTCTCCGCAGAGATCTCCTGCCCTTTCGGGGCATGAGTCTCTTTCGGCCCAGGACCACAGTGCCTTTGAGGTGATGTGGAGTGTGCTCTCCACTGAGTCTACTCTACCTTCGTCTCCAGCCTCTCTTCCCCCTACGGGACCGGTGTCCACCTCTTCAATATCCCTCCATCACCCACAGAGTAGACAGTCAGTCCCCCAGGAAGCCACAATGGGTGGATCCTCCTCTTCCGATACCTTTCTGGAGCATCCCCCTGAGGAGGTTCCTCCGAAGAGACAGTGTAAGAGGAAGCACATAGACTCCCCTGAGTCTGTCACTTCTGATACTGACTTAGAGGATTTAGAAGAGTCTGAGGATGTCTCCTTTTCAGACATCCTGTAGATCTTTAAGCAGAGGGGTGGCTGGAAGTCCCTTTCCCCTTCTGAAGATGAGTAGGTATACCTGGAGGCATTTGGCTCTCACCCCTCCACCTCTTGGGTGTCTCCACCTTTCGACCCATTCCTGGGTTTGGTGAGTCGAAAGGTATGGGACACTCCAGACTCAGTGGACCCTATTCCGAGGAGGACTAAAATTCATTACAGCCCCGAAAGATAGGCAGTATTTAACAAAAGGGGTTCCTGTAGATGCTATGATGGTGGCAGTGGCCAACAAAGAAGGAGTTAGCTGAAACTTCTGTATCTGTCCATCCACCGAACAAGGATTCCCGTACGATGGACAGATATGGGAAGCATATTTTCTCCTCAGCGGCCTTTACCTTGCGCTCGCTGAATTATTTGTCACATTTCACGCAACTTCAGAGGGATCTCCTAAAAAAGCTAGGAGATTACTACAAGGTGCTACAGCCCAGGATTTATCTGATAAAGTTAATTCCCAGCTTGCAATCTTAACCGCCATCTCTAACTCCTCCATGCGCCTCAAGGGCAGCAGGCATAGGATTTGCTCTTCGTAGACATTCCTGGATGCACCTTTGCGAGTTTGCCAAACCCTTCCAATCTTCCTTTATTGACACTCCCTTTGATGGCTCGTCATTGTTCGGGCCGAAAGTGAAAGAAACTCTCACCAGGAGCAAACAAGATGGTAAGACTCTGTCTGCCATTGGAGTTCGTTTTTCCGCCCCTACCAAACCTTATCCTAAAGGTCAAAAGAGCGGAAAAATGTATTTCTGTAAGTCCAAAGGAGCCTTATTTGACACTCGTGGTGATCATTTCCCCAGGGGCAGAGGGGGTCAATAACGGAAGATGCCGTCCACGTGGCAGAGGGGGTCTACATAGCCAGGGCGAGAGAGATACATTCTCTGGTAGGCCCTTCCACCGCTCCTGAAAGGAGGCTCGCCTGTCCACCTCTGGAGGCAGTCAGGGGGAGACTATCGTTGTACCCAGAAACCTGGCTAAATTTGACTCAAGACAAATGGGTACAGTCCATTATATCCAAGGGATACAACTTTCCCTTTCACTGTCCACCTCATCTGCCAAAGTTTATCCCAGACATTCCATCTGGTCAAGGGATCAAGCAACACTAGAAATCCAAACGTTTCTAGAAAAAAGAGTCATCCAAGAAGTCCCCGCAGACCAACTAGGATCCAGAATTTACTCAAGGTTCTTTTTAGTTCCAAAAAAGACGGGACTGGAGACCCATACTGGATCTCAGTACACTAATGTTGGTTAAAAAGTCAAAGTTCCTAATGGTAACACTGCAGTCTATATTCCCATTTCTGGGAAAAGACAATTGGATGTGCTCGTTAGATCTTTAGGACACGTACTACCACATAAATATGGACAGGCGCGCAAGAAGATTTCTATGCTTCCGAATGGGAGCCGGTCATTACCAGTTCAGAGCTCTGCCCTTTGGACTCATCACAGCCCCCAGGGTGTTTACCAAATGCATGGCAGTAGTCATAGCTCATCTGAGATGTCAGGGATTCCAGGTGTTTCCATACTTAGACGATTGGCTCCTAACTGCCACCACCAAGCAGCTATGAATCAAAGCAAGAGAGATTACACCATCCATCTCTTCTCAAAATTAGGCATTACTGTAAATGCAGAAAAATCTGCCTTGTTGCCATCACAGCGTATTACATTCATTGGTGCAGATTTAAATACAAATGAAATGTTGGCAAAGCTACCTCAAGAAAGGATCCAGATGTTACGTGGTAAAGTGCTTATCTTCTTCAACAAGAAAAGAGTGCAAGCAAGATTTGTCCCCAAAGTCCTAGGATCTATGGCAATGACTATAACACTACTTCCCATGGCATGACTTCACATGCGAATGTTGCAGTGGCTACTCTTCACTCAGTGGTCCATACATGAGTTACCCATGTCTCATGAGATCCTCATAACACACTCTTGCAAGAAGGACCTACTTTGGTGGGTTCAGCCCACTCAGGTAACAATGGGCAGACCGTTTGTACTTCCCCAACCTGTTGCTACAGTAACCACGGATGCATCCCAGTTAGGGTGGGGGGGCATTATCTGGGACAGATGGTCCAAGGGGTTTGGAATGATCATGAGTACCAATTGCATATCAATGTCCTAGATATAAGGGCGGTGCTTCTGGCATTGCAAGCATTTCAGAACTCTGTTCCCACGGGGACTATTGCAATTCAGACAGACAATATGTCGGTGGTATGGTACATCAACAAACAGGGGGGAAACCAGATACTACCCCCTATGTCGAGAGGCCCAGAGAGTTTGGCAATGGGCGATATCTTCTCAACGGTTTCTGATAGCAATGCATATCCCAGGGAAATCCAACATTATAGCATACAGGCTAAGCAGAGCGATTCTCATGCCTCAAGTGTGGTCCCTCAATCAGGAAGTTGCGAATCAAATTTTTCGCAAATGAGGCCAGCCTTGCTGCGACCTTTTTGCCACTCCCTTCAATACCAAATGCAGCAACTACTTTGCCCTAATCTCCCCTCCAGGAGAGGCACCGAGGGATGCACTGGTTCATGATTGGCCCCTGGGACTTTTTTATGCCTTTCCCCCTTTTCCCTTGATTCCAAAGGTTATCCAGAAAGCAAAGTTGTTGAGTTGCAGATTAATTCTCATTGTGCCATACTGACCTCGTCAGATTTGGTTCCCCTTTCTTTGGCCCCACCTTCAGGAGAACCCATGGATCCTGGACCCAGTGCCAGATCTTCTGATGCATCAGTCAGGAATGCTCCATCCTTCCCTCCACACCCTCAAGCTGACAGCTTGGTTTCTCCACTTCAATCTTAGCCAGGCTTCCGGAATTATCCCCTCCAGTTTGTCACATTCTAGTCTCCTCACACAAGCATATGACTAGGAAACTTTATGCAAGCAAATGGAAGAGGTTCTCTTGTTGGGCTAACAAAAAGCATATAGCTTCCTTTACAGCATCTATACCTGCAATTCTGGAATTTTTGACAGAAACCTTTAATCAAGGAGCAGCGGCAGCCACTATTCTAGTTTAATTAGCTGCTATTTCTAATTATCATGTGGGAGAATCAGGATCTACTCTAATGTCCCTAGAATGTGCAAAGCTTTCCTCAAGGGTACTTTTCTGTTAAGACCACTCTTTAGAGAACCTCCTACTCCTTGGGACCTCAATCTAGTATTATCATCATTGATCCTGCCTCCTTTCTAACCAGCATTATCTTGTTTATTTCAATTTTTATCTTGGAAAACACTCTTCTTGACAGCAATTACTTCAGCCAGGAGAGTATCAGAGTTGCAAGCCTTGTTTATCCGTCCACCTTATTTGATCTTCCACAAAGATAGAGTCTCCCTCAGAACAAATTCTTCCTTCTTACCGAAAGTTTGTTCTCAAGTGAATTTAAACCAAAATATGGAATTACCAGTGTTTTTTCCGAACTATGGCAACAAGGCAGAGTATAAACTCCACCAACTGGATGTGCATAGACAGTTGTGTTTTTACTTGCATAGGACCAAAGAATTCAGAAAGTCAGACCAATTGTTTGTCTCCTATTCAGAAAATAAAAAATGTTTGGCAATCTGAAAAGTTACCTTGTCCAAATGGCTTACTGAGACCATCACATATGTCTATGATTCCCACAATAAAGAACCACCAGGGAAAATCAAAGGGCATTCAACTAGAGCGGTATTTACCTCCATTGCCTTTCAATCCAGACTTCCATTGGATTCAATTTGTGCTGCTGCTACATGGGTTAATACTCATACCTTTATTACTCATTACAAAGTAGACGCGGCCTCCTGGAACAGGGCATCCTTTGGTTCCACTGTCCTGAAGAGTTTATTCCCTTGAGCCACCCAAGAAAAAGGTGCTGGAGACTCTGTCCCAACCAGCAAGAATGAAGGCGAGATGGGACAACATAACATAAAGAAGTTATGTATTCACCATAATGTTCCATGTTTGTTGTCCAGTATCTCGCCTTCAGTCTTGCTTCCCTCCCAGCCATCCCCCTTCCTGGAGGATCTAGAGGAAATTTCTCAAAAACTGGCAGATAAGGTCTGATTCCCTTCTTGCCCTTTCTTGTTAATTTTATGACAATATGTTTCATATATTATCTTTTTGGATATTGAATATATCATAGGAACCTTTCTCCCTCAAACGAGATCTGGGGAACAGCCGCTAAGCACTATGGGATAGGACTCAGCCTCGAGCCAGTAGAAGCTCTCGAGCTTTGGTATACGGCTGAGTCAGAGCCGAGTTTTGGCTCCATACCCAACCAGCAAGATTGAAGGTGAGATACTGGACAACAAACATGGAACATTATGGTGAGTACATAACTTCTTTTTAATAGGAATTGAAAATAAGGCCGTCTCATATGAGTAAATGTATTTATGCAACTTCTGCTCTCAGGTGGCTAAGCATTCTCAGCACTGAAGCTATGATGCCTTGGAAGCCTCCAGTGAGTCAGCAGCCATAGAATCCATCATTAGAAGACATGCCTGGCTGAGGGAGCAATCCCTTCCTGAGCATGTCATATCCTCCTTAGACAAAGATTTTTGGTCCTAAGCTTGAAGCTGTCCTTTAGAAAATGGAGGATAAGGCCAAGCCATGTGAACTGTCAAGGACTTCCTCCAGGTCTAACCACCTCAATTCAGCTGGAATTATTGTACCAAACATTGGCCCTTTCCAGTCTCCCAGTCTAAACCTAGACAAAGGAAACCTTGTAGGGAAAGGAGCCAACGGCAGCACCAGCAGTCTTGATACTGGCTGTCTGACCACGATAGGCCTTTGGAATAATGGCCCCAGGGACCTAGCAGGGTGCAACCATGACTCTTGCATGGCCCTCCCTTCCCTCTAACCCCCCAAGCTGGGGGGAGACTGTTTCTTTTTCTCAAGAACTGGACCCTCATTACTGGAAATCTGTGGGTGCTAAACATCATTCAAAGAGATTATAACTCAAGTTCAAACAACCCTTGATTCACTCAGGCTTCCCAGACTTTTGTTCAAACCAAAATACAGAGGCCTTAATCCAAATAGAGCTTTTGTGTACTCACAGCTCTATGTAACCTGTTCCAAAATCCTTACAAGGAAAAGGTTTTTACTCTAGACCATCAGACCTCTGGAGTAGCAATGGGTACTCCTGTTGCTAATACATATGCTAACATCATGCTTAACCAATGGGAAAATGAATTTGTCTGTAATGCCCTGGTTTTGTTTAGATATAAAGTGTGATTTTATAAGCGTTTTTGTGGATGATATCTTCCTAATTTGGGAGGGTAATCATTCTGAATTGACTGAGTTTGTTGAGTGTTTAGGTAAAACAACCAGTTTCTTGAAACTCAGACTCAACTCATCTGACAATGAAATATATTTCTTGATGTGAAACTGGTTAAGATGGGCAATGATAACAAGTATTTTTAGGAAAGAGGGCCAAACTAATAGGTACATGCACAGGTCCAGTATGCACGCACCCCATACTTTTAAAGGTATATTTAAAAGTCAATTCTTACGAGTAAGCAGACTTAATACTAGGGATACTAAATGTTGAGAAGAGATGAATGAGATGCTACAAAAGTCTGTTGAAAGAGGTCATGAAAAGAATTTCTGGATAACATTAAAATGCATGTTATGAATAGTAGAGAGCATTCTGCTGAGCTGTATTTTAAAGCACATAATCCTGAGATTAGAAATTCAATTAGGTCAAATAGACAGGAATGCTTACGTTACATTACAGTTTACAACAGGACAACCAATCAGGTGAAGAGGACTTTTGCTAAAAATGGGAGCATCTTGGAATCTATGCCTGAAATTAAAGAAATTGTTAGTGAAAAAACGTCTTTTGCCTACAGGAATTGTTCAAACTTGAGGAAATGGTTATGTTATAAAGACATGTCAACTACTGACAGAAAATGCCACGCAGGTAGACTAGAAACATTTCCTTATTTCAGTTGTGCAAGTTGTAAATATGTATTGACTGATAATTTTTTCATGCATCCAGTAACTAAAAGGAAATATCATTTCCATTGCTTTGTAACTTGTAATATAGATAATGTTATATATCTGGCTGCCTGTGTGAAATGTACGTCATTTTATATAGGTAAGTGGACATGCACATCGAAAGATAGTATCATAGAGCATTGCTCAGAAATACAAAGGAAAGTGGCACAAATGCTCTAGCTTGGCACATTATTGATAAATGCATTGATCTTTTAAGTTTAGAGTTATACAAACTGTGCAAAAGAATCTGACGAGCAGAGATTTAAACAGGCTAGAGTTATGTGAATATAATTGGATTCTGCATCTGCAGATGAACTCTGAGCCTGGAATAAATGCTATGATTAACATCAAACCTATTTTAAAAATGAAAGAAACGTGCCTACATTAGTTACAACATGCTGTGTTTTTAAAGTTGTTTAAAAAGTTAGAATTGTTAATTATTTAGTTATTAGGCAATGTACTGAGTACATTATTTTTATGTACTGTGTTTTTAAATGATAATTAATGGGCTGTGTCACATTATTTATTTAAATGTTTTATAAAATGTAGTGTTTGAAAAAGTTTTTGTTTTTAATGCACTGAAGAAGGGTTGATATAATCAAAGCTTTTCTCGTGATTAAACATTGTTGCTTGGCATTTCAATATTCTTAGTTTTTTTCTTGTGCATAATAATACAGCCCAACCTGCACACTCTCAATTGACAGCTTGGATGATACCCTGATCCCTTTGAAGGGGTCACCTTGACAAGCAGGTCCTGGATATCCTAAAAGAGGCCAGGAGACCTACCACTAGGAAATCTTATTATGTCAGATGGAAAAGATTCATTCTTTGGTGCAGGCAGAAGGGACAAACCCTTGTCAAGTTCAGATTCCTTTTATCCTGTCATACTTATCCAGCCTTTTTGAAAATGTGTATCCTACTCCTCTGTAAAAATCCATGCTTCAGCTATTTCTGCCTGTCTTCTCAACCTCCTTTCTTTTCACATCCCCTCATGAAACAGTTTTCGAGAGGGATTTTCCACATTAGGCCTCCCAGGAAACCTCCTGTTCCTCACTGGGACCCCAGTTTCATTTGGAGAAGCTCACCCTTCCACCATTTGAACCAGTGGCTTCCCCCTGATATAAAACTCCTGACCTGGAAAACAGCCTTTTTCAGCCAGAAGGGTGTCAGTGCTTCAGGCCCTTATGTGTGTGGAATCTTTCATCATTTTTCTTCCAGATAGAGTGTCTCTCAGGGCCAGCCCTTCATATATACCCAAGGTGGTGACAGAGACTTCTTTGAACCAGACTACACTTACCTGCATTCTTTACTAACCCTCAGGACAAGATAGAAAGGATCCTCCATTCCTTCAATGTGCATGGGCAACTGCATTAGTACTTAGACAGAACCAGGAATGTCTGGAAATCAGACCAACGTTTTATGGCCTTTGCCAGTAGCTCTGAGGGGAGACCAGTTTCTAAACAAACTATTTCCAAATGGATTTCCCATTGTATCTTCTTTCGCTACAGCCATCATGGTAAGAAGCCTCCTGATGCTGTAAAGACACATTCCACTAGGGCTATTGCTACCTCTACTGCTTATATTAAAGTGGTGGCCACCAAGGACATTTGGAAGCAGCTACTTGGTCCTTAGTGCATACCTTCACCAAACATTATGGTCTTCATACATTTTCCAAGTCCAGAGCAGGATTTGCCACTGCCATTTTGCAGGGCATCCTTGCCTGTTCTTTATCTTTCCATCCACCCTCCTTTTCAGCTTTAGGAGTCATCCCTCAAGTTGAGACTGCAACAGTGAGACACGAAGGGCATAATACAGATGTGTACACTCGCCATACATATAGATGTTTATGTGTATTCACTGTTGCTGTACTCTTTCCCTCCCTCATTCCCCTCTAGCCTATGGGATAGGCTAGGACATTCACCTCCTCAGTCAGGGAGGCCCTCTTCCTCCTTCTCATTTATTCTGGAATACAGGGTCCCAGATTCCTGGCCTCAAGGACACACTGAGGGGCTCCTATTGTTGGAGGCAAGAAAGTACTGAGGTCATGGCACTGTCCAACTCCATTTATACCCAAATGTAGTGATGTCGGATAGGGCATCCATCGGCTTCAGGAAGGGGGGAAAATGTTCTCTGGTAGTCTGGAAAACCAAGGGATTCCACAGCAGGAAATTCCATAAGTCAGGACTGCAACATTGAGTACACTGTACTTTCAAGTCATTTAATTATTCTCTAAATTTTTGTTTATGACTGTGAAGTTAATAGATCACATGAATGGCAGTATGCTATTCTAGTTAATGTAATATGCTGTGAATTAGATAATACTTTTCAAGCTTGGTTTAATACTTTTTTACTGTATGACTCTAAGCTAAATGCGTGTCAGCTGTGAAAACAGATTACTATGCTTAGATGTCTTATTCAACTGTAAAGAATTACATCTTTTAAACCAGAAAATTTGTTTTTATTGTTATTGTTGAGATGTTAACTTCCCCCTCCAAAAATCTTATGGAAATTAAGAATATATGTACCATTAGGATTTTCTTACAAATGTAATTTTCATAAAACTGGAACTTCTGATTATGACTTCCACTAGGTGGACCCCCTTACTGTAGGGCCATCTCCAATTCTGAGTTGCTGTTACCCAGAGGTGTAGCCAGTATTTTTGAACTGTACACTAGTTTTTACACCACCTTCTAGAATATAGTTCTTCCACAAGTGTAACCCCACCCCATACAGAGCATGATTGCATGCTTATGGAGATTTCTCAGTCAGTATCCCAAAAAACAAGTACAACTTAAAAAAGTGTAGACCATAGTGTCCTTGGTGTATGCCTGCCTATGTCCATCCTTAGCAGGTAGTGCTTCCTACTGTTAGAAGGGGTAAAATGTCATGAGTATGCTCTCAGTAAGAGAACTTTTTTTTTAAATTTATTTGCTAAACAGGTAAAATCCCACTAGACACATGCACACTTTCAGTGGTAATACTGGAGCACTGTCTAATTAAGAAACATGTTCCAAATCACAAAGCAGGCAAATAAAGACTGATGGATTTAAATCCTGGTACTTTAGGATGAAGCTCACAAGTTAGACATAGCCTTCATATCCTGCACTAAACTACTGGACTTAAGACAAGCAACAGGAGTGAAAGTAGTTATTTCTATAATTAACACGCACCAGTTATTAATAGATTCATTGGTTCATATTTACTTACTAAATTATTGGTCTGTGAGGATCCTGAAAAGCCTTGAGATGCATTCACAAAAGGTTTATAGTTCTTGTATTTTAAGTATGAACACCCCAGGGTCCTTGTATTTTAAGTATGAATAGTCCAGAGCCAGACAGACATTACAGGTTACCCCTATACAGAAGGGACAAAGGTGCCAAACCAGGAGTCAGCTTGTGGTTTCTCATCCATTTATCCAGATTACACTTCAGTAGAGTAACAGGCAAACTTTGCTATTTGTGGAGAGGAAGATGATTTCAGAGAAACGATGTTCTCCATGGTACACATACATCCCTCCAACATGTTCTATTTATGTTGCAGAAGAGATTAAGATTTCTTGAGTGGGGGTTTATGCCACTGTTGGACTTGGATGTGCAGGAAGTCCTAAAGGATGGCATTGGCTAAGGTTCTGTAGGTACAGCAGAGATCGTCCTTCGGTAGCCTATGTTATACTAAAAAGAGAGAGACAGGGTTTTGAGATGGTCAGTATAGCTTTTATGATTTAGGCCCTTAATTTTCTTGGTGAGGAAAGCATTGTAGTCATTCATGTTGTGTCATGGTTTGGACAGGTACATACTGAGATGGGCATTATAATCAATAATAAGTGTTGAATACAGTAGAATAATCACATCCCTTGAGCTAGATGCCATACTATTGCTAATAAGTTGCACAATAAAAAAAGACTTTCTTACAATAGTGAGTAGATGATGATCAAAGGACAGTTTATTGTCTACATGGGTTACCAGGTCTCTAACTACTGGATAAACTTTCAGAGGTGTGTTGTCATTGTAATAGGTAAAGGGCATATCATGCTATTATACATGTTACATCATTTAGTTTCAACCCATGGTTTTGACAGGAGCTTTTTGTTTGTGAAAGGCCATGTAGGAGGATCTTGATGTCTTCTTGACAGTTCATGATGGCACCAATTTTAGAGTCATTTGCAAACTTGTTAGCCATAAACCCTTAATATAGGCTTTGACTTCTGAGAAGTAAATTCCAAAGAGAACTAGCCTGAGGACTGAACTATGGAGTACACTGCTAGAGACAGGATTTTTGGAGAATGTAGAGCTTCACACTCTAATTTCTTAGATTCTTTTAGAGAACCAGCTTCCTATCCATTGAGTTACATTGTGATTTGCATTTAGCTGAGTGAGTTTGTCAACTATATTTGAGTGTGAGATGGTGTTGAACTCCTTTGTGAGGTCTAGGTATGCAATGTGCACTGATTTTCCTTCATTCATTGCTTCAGTAACCTTCTTGAGGAAGTCATTCAGATTAAGTAGGCAGGATCTGCTCTTGAGAAAACTGAACTGGCTTGGGTTAAGATTTTATAGTTTACTTATCTTATTTATTAATTCCATAATAATCATTTTCATAGCCTTACAGATAAGACTGGTCAGACAAATGAGTCAGTAATTGCCTAGGTCTGTTAATGCCACATCTTTGTGCAGAGGGATGACTGTTGCTGTCCTCCATTCATCCAGCACAAAGCTTGTTTGGAGGCTGATATTGAATAGCTTCTGTAGGGGTTTAACAGGCCCTATTTCAAACTGGCCAGTAGACATCCTGGTATGTTATCTGGCCCCATAAAAGCAATGCTCTTGGCCTTGGATAGTGCTTTGATGGCTTGTACTTGGGGGGTGGGGGGGTGATCCTGAAATGTAGTGGGGATGTTGTAAAGTTAGAGCTAAACATATCCACTTGTAGATTGGCTATGTCCTCAAGGTCTGAGTATTTTATATAATTTACTATTTGCTCTTTGCAGTGCTCAGCATTGTTTCTGAGATTTCTGACATAGTTAAAGAAGGCTTTGTGGTTAAGACTTGCTTGGGTGGCTATTTTTACCTCAAATCTAGCTTTGTTTGATTTGATCAGGGTATGGAGTTCCCTGTTAAGTTTAGCAAGAATGTTTTTGGCATCTAGAGCATTGCATTTATTTTTTTAACATACAATGAGCTTTCTTGTAAAGTCTGTTTATATTTGGATTCTACCACAGGGATTTATTTTTAAATTTGACATTGCATTTACTTTAGAGGGGATAAGATGCATCTCTGCAGCTAACTACATGTGCAGAATAGAATTTGTCAGTAAAGAATTCTGTATATTCAGAGAGGTTATCAGGTTTGAATGGGATGTTGAATTTAACCAGGTTGTCACTCGATTTTAGTAGATTAGGTTTGGCATAATGTCTGAATATTGAGTTATTGGACGGTGCCTTCTGTTTCAGTCTTTTAGTAAATATGACTGATTTATGGTCCAATTTCACTAAGGAGGAAATTACAACTGGTGGAGAACAGAGCTGTTCAATATTGATGAGGAAAAAGTCTAGGAGATTTTTATTCCTAGTTTGTGTGTGAACTAGCTGGTTCAACAAATTTGGATTTATAAAGTCAAGAAGTCCTTGGGCATACATGTTAGGGGATATATAAGTCTCTCAGTTGATGGAGGGGTAGTAGAAGTCCCCTAGAAGAATGGTGTTTGGCTGAATGTATAGGGACTCCATATTAGGTAGAAAATATGGGACAAAGAAGGACATTGGGGATCTTACATAGCATTACTTATCCTGGGAAAAAAAATTGATGTTCGGGTTTTTCAAGTTTTGCCATTTTCATCTCGGGTATATGACTGTCGATCATATGGGTGTCAGGATTTCAAAATTGATCTGTTGGTAACAAATCTAAGTATAATCGTAAATTCTTTTTTTCTAAGACCCATTGCTCCTACTACTACTATTGGAACTGTCTGGGTATTATTCTTCCACATTGCCCTTGTTTCTGCCTGCAAGTCCTGGTATTTTATGAATATGTGTCTCTCTGTACGTACGACACTATAGTCACTGGGTGTAGCAGTTTCAGTGAACAATGCTACTCATGTCTTCTATTCATGGACTATGATATCTGGTTATCTCACATCTATTTCTTGAACTGTTGGTAATGGGTGATCCCATGTAATATAAACTTCATTTTCTGTAATGCTTTGTGGCTCATGTTTCCAGTGTTTTTCAGCTACTTTGGTATTATATATACAAAAAGCACTTGCAAGGTGTTGCAATAAATTCCAAAAGCTGCCAAGTGGTGAATCCCAAACAAAACTTCCTTTTATTGACACAAATACAGGCTGAAGTGCTTTCAGCCATGAAAATGGCCTTCATCAAAAACACCCATAATCCCAATGGCAAACACTTAAATACCCTTCAGTAACAAAAAATTACTATTCAATTAACCAATTAATATATTTTATACAAGTAACATAAATAAACTAAAAACACTACTATAAGACATTTATAAAACTGCAATTCTACTTGCATTTATTATATTTTGCTTTTCTACATAAAACTACTTTATAATTCACCCCACTATTAAGACCAGGTTTGTTATAGGCATTGAGCAGAATCTGCCATTTAAGCTCTTTGTATTCAAACACTCCTTCTTTGTCCCCATTGAAATCAGGAGAAACATAGTCTATTAGTGAAAACAAAAACTTTGAACACTTGGGACTTTCTAATGTATGTTTAAACAACGCGTTATTGTAATCTTTCTTTTTTATTCCATAATAATGTTAATAAATTCTTCTTCTCAGTGATCTATTGGTTTTTCCTATGTAGAAGGAATTACATGCTAGGCACTTTGCCATGTATACCACAAACTCTGAACTGCATGTAAACCTACCTGGCACTGTAATGGTTTTTCCATAGGTACTTACTTCTACATAGTGTCCCTCTGCTATAAATATGCACTATTTGCAGTCTAAACCCTTATACATACCCTTAACTACTATTACTGGGTGCACGCTTATTTTCTAGAATCTCTTTGAAATTCCTAGCCCTTTTATTAATGTATATGGGTTCTTCTCCCATATAAATTTGAAATTGATAGGTAGTAAATACTACAGTTGTTACACAAAAGGGGTGGTATATTTGTGTTACTGTAAGAAATGTCTGAAATACTACATAGGGAAAACTGAACGTAATTTAAGGGCACGTATATATGAACATAATAGAGATATTATCAAAATGAACGACAACAACGCCTTATTTAGACATACCCGGATATGTAGAGATGCAGATTTTAAATTTTGGATATTGGAAGAGGTGGTGAAGCAAGAGAGGGGGGGGGATTGGGAAACCAAACTGGAATTTAGGGAGATGGTTTGGCAGTTAAGGTTGGACGCATGTGGAAATTATGGATTGAATGACCACATATCCATCAACCCAGCCCTTAAGATTCTCGCTGATGACCCAAAGAGACATCGATAGATGGTTAACTGTTGTAACTTATGTAAACAAATAAATAAATAAATAAAATATTCAGATTCAGTCCTTATGGAGCATGTACATATAATATATTTTATTTTTATTAAGGGTGTAGCTTAAAATATAGTTGTTAACACTATTTAAGGTACAAGAATAAATGTGGTTTTAACATACAATATTTTTATACTATATATATATTTTACATACATTTTATATATATTTTTTATATTTTTATATATTTATTGGTATTTATACACCAAACTAATGTATTAATAAGAAATGAGTATTTCCTGTCACAATTTCTTTGATGATTTTACTTGTATTTAATTTTTACAACATTTATATAAGTTGGAAACAAAATTATGAAATGTTAATATCATGAATTCCTATGAACCTCTACAACTTTGTATTAACATTCAAGTGTAAATTACCAAAGGTTTGGTTCAGCATTACCTCAATGTTAATTAGTGTCAATTAATGGCCAGCCTATTAGAAGTCAAGATTAATTAAGTGTGTTTTACTTAGATGTATTTAAACTGAAGATTTGTATGTGTAACAGATTCTGATGAAGTCTCCACATGGGAGATGAAAGCGCTTAATCTGTTTTTTTTGTCAAATAAATTGGTGTCTTGAAACGTTTTACCTAGTGGTCTGTTGGACTTGGACCTTGAATTTATTGAAATTGAGTTTCCACGTTTTATTAAGAGGAAAACCTTTATTGTTACTGGAGAACAGCGCCTACAACTGCATACTTTCTAATGTATGTTTAAACAATGCGTTATTGTAATCTTTCTTTTTTATTCCATAATAATGTTAATAAATTCTTCTTCTCAGTGATCTATTGGTTTTTCCTATGTAGAAGGAATTACATGCTAGGCACTTTGCCATGTATACCACAAACTCTGAACTGCATGTAAACCTACCTGGCACTGTAATGGTTTTTCCATAGGTACTTACTTCTACATAGTGTCCCTCTGCTATAAATATGCACTATTTGCGGTCTAAACACTTATACATACCCTTAACTACTATTACTGGGTGCACGCTTATTTTCTAGAATCTCTTTGAAATTCCTAGCCCTTTTATTAATGTATATGGGTTCTTCTCCCACTGCAGCCTTAACTTCTTTATTTGCTACTAAAATTTTCCAATTATTACTAATAATTCCTTTGATAGCTTCACTGTCCACTGTGAAGATTAAGGGCATGGCCGCTTGCCAATTCTTATCCTGCTTTGCCCTTTCTTCTCCTTCCCTAGTCTCTTTTCTTGCACCTTCCAATAAATTACTAACTATCTTACTGGGATATTCCCTGTGCTTAAAAGGAGAGCTTGCATACAAAGAGCTTAAATGGCAGACTTTGCTCAATGCTTATAACAAACCTGGTCTTAATAGTGGGATGAATTATAAAGTTGTTTTACATAGAAAAGCAAAGTATAACACATGCAAGTAGAATTGCAGTTTTTATAAGTGTCTTATAGTAGTGTTTTTAGTTTATTTATGTTACTTGTATAAAATATATGAATTGGTTAATTGAAAAGTAATTTTTTGTTACTGAAGGGTATTTAAGTGTTTGACATTTTTCATGGCCAAAAGCGCTTAAGCCTGTATTTGTGTCAATAAAAGGAAGTTTTCTTTGGGATTCACCACTTGGAAGCTTTTGGAATTTATTGCAACACCTTGCAAGTGCTTTTTGTATATTCAACTGTGAATCTTCACTTGTACAGAGGCATATTTTCAGTTTGTTTTTCATTTGTACTTTGGTATTATAATATTTGCACCATCCCAAATGCAACAGTCTTGCCACATTATTATCCCCTTCATTATACAGTCCTTCTGCCATTAGTATATTACAGCCAGCAACAAGATGTGCAACTGTTTCCAGTTCTGTTTTACAAAACCTACATTTGTCTGTTTCTCCCATATGTTCAAGGGACATTGTAAACCAATGTGTACATAGTCCACTATCTTGGGCTGCCGATATTAACCTTTTGTCTTTTGGTTTAAATTCTCCTCTCCTTAACCATTCCTGCATTCGATCCTGATCGACATGAGGTTGTTCCAAGAGTTTTCTATACTTGCAACTATATTTATGCATTTTTTACATTTCTTACCTTCTCATCTGATCCTTCACCTTATATTCTTTTTTTTTTTTTTTTTTTTTGGCATATTCAGTTGCTGCCTCAGTTTTATCTACTTCTGGTTTGATTTCCATTCCCTCTTGACACCTATATGCTTCTGCTAAACTAAACAGGGAAGTCATCTTAGACTTATTCTCCTCATATTTTAAAACTTTCACTATGTTTGAGTCTTGTGAGGTCAACAGATATGTATGCAGTTCTACAATTGCAGATCCATACATGTAATCAATTTTGAGGAGGTCTATACCTCCTTCATAACAGGGAACATATAGTCTTTGTATGCACTGATTTTTATAAATCATTTGATGAGCATTAAGCATCTTTCTTGTTTTCCTGTCCAACCTATCAAACACCTTCAGGGCCAAGTCAATCACTCCGTACTGTACGTTAGGACAGGAAGAGCAAATTGATTTACAGCTTGGATTTTGTTTCTAGATGTCAACTCTGTTTTAAGTATTAAGTCAAGTGCTCTAAAATACTCCTTGTTTGTTTGTGTCTTTCGGCTTTTCCCGGTTAGGGGTCGCCACAGCGGAACTCTGGTCCGCTAATGATTGGCAGTTGATTTTTACGTACCGGCTTGCCAGGCCTGACGCACAACCTTCAATGAAGGTACGCCCATTCACGCATGTCTCCACGCAGAAGACGCTCTAGCTGAGAATCGAACCGGACAGCGTCTTACTGTGAGGCGACAATGCTACCGCAGCACCACTCCTTACTAAGTTTATTCGCATTTGTTCATGTTTTACTGTTGATCCTTCAGCAATTCCCACATATTTATACACTCCTTCGTGCTCAAGTTCTTTTATATCACATTCCTGTCCCAAACTGATGTTTTCTTGGTGCTGCAGCTTTAATGCTTTAAAGGTTGCTTTTACACATTTATCAAGATATATCATCTTAAAAAGTTTTGACTACTTGCAGCTGTGCTTTCAGTTCCTCATCTGATGAACTGTACAGTTTTAAATTGTCCACAAAAAGAAGCTGAGAATTCTTTACACTTTGTTGTTTTCTGGGAGCCAAACAGTAGCCATGACCTAATCTGTTAAGTAGATAGCTTAATGGGTTAAGGGCAAGACAAAAGAGCAGCAGTGACAGAGAGTCACCCTGGAATATCCCCCTTTGGATTTTTAGCCCTGGAATAATAAATGTTAAGTTGTCTATCTCACCTTCATTCTTGCTGGTTGGGTTCGGAGCCGATCCTCGGCTCCGACTCGGCCATCTTCAAAAGCTCGAGAGCTGATTACTGGCTCGAGGCCCCCCTATATTCCATGATGCCTGGTGCTAGATACCCAGATCTCGTCTGCCGCTTCTGCTATGAGGTTGTTCTACTGGCTCAGGTCGTATAAGCTTTACTATTTTTTTGTATTTTTTCTTATTAAAAATCTATATTGATAGTGTAGAATTAGTCGTTAGTTAGACTTTAGTATTGTAGCTAGTTTTTCTTCTAGATAAGCATTACACCTTTCCTTAAAAAGCTCATTTTAGTTACAGAGTTTCCCCTCCCCCCTTCTCTCCCTTTTCCACAGAAAGGTTCTTTCCGTTTAAGTTAGAGGTTAGCCTTTCTTTCTATCTCCCATTAAAATAAAAAAAAAAAAAATGTTTTTTCTTCTAATTAATCACTGTTAGTGTTTAGTGATAGTTTTAGATATTTTTTTTTTTTGGTTGTATTGGTATTTGTAGTGGTTTGTGGCAACTGTAGAGTGTTAACTTTTTTACTGTTGGTTACCTTAACCATCTTTGTGGAAACTTGTCCTTGGTTTTTTCCTTAGGATGTCCAAGGATCCAAAACCGTCTGGATTCAAGAAGTGTGATTCATGCTGTCAGAAGATGTCTCTGACAGATGGTCACACTTCTTGTGTTTATTGTCTGGGCACTGTGCACCTGCAGGACTCTTGTTCTGTCTGTCATGCCTTCAGTCCAAGAGTCCTGCAGGAGCGCAAAAATAAATTAATTCTGAGGGGTATGCTTAAACCCCAAGATTCACCGGCGAAGGCTCAGCCGGCAAAATTTTCCAGGCCATCTAAACCGTCGGCTCCCAGTTCGGAGCCATCGTTGGGTGAAGCCACACAAGCCATTTCGGCTCTGGCTGGAACCGATGTCCCTCCCTCCCAGTCAGCTCCGACACGGTCTTCGGAGCCGGCTGAGAGTCGAAAGAGATCCAGGTCTCCTTCTCAGGAGTCGATACGTTCGGCTCCGAAGTCGCCCCTGCTCCAATTGGAGCGTAGTCACTGATCATCCCACTCTTCTCGGTCCTCTAGACTTTCGGACCATGACTTGGAAAGAGTGGTCAGTAGGCTCTTAAAATCGCAGGCCCTAGCTAAAATGTTGTCCAGCCCTCCTCATCAGGAGTCGGCTCCGTCCACAGCTGTAGATATTCCTCCTCTGACTCTTCCTATGAGCTTGGAGCCAGAGTTTGTTGGGGTTCAAGTCATGGAACCGTCGGCGCCAATACCCTCTCTTTTGGTTCCATCGTCGGCTCCGATCCCTTCCATGGTACCTTCCCTATAGGGATCTGGGTGCCGAGACTCCCTCGTCGACTCCGAGGGGGCGAGTGGCATCGGACCCTTGTCCGACCCCGCTCTCCCTCTCGGTGCTTCGGCGCAGGTGAGCTTGGCTCCCACATCTGCCTCGGAGCCGTCTCCCTCAGTGTGGGGGGGCTTCTTGTTTCTTCAGAGCCTGAGCCTTCTCTGCGTCCGGGCAGGGACGCCTTTGAGGTGATGAGGAGTGTACTGGCCCCTGAGTCAGTCCCATGATCGACCCCATCAGCTCCTCCCCCTAGGGTGCCTGCGTCAGCCTCTGCCCCTCTTCCAGACCCCAAGCGTGGGGATCCAGCATTCCAGGACACCCCCTTGGGCGTATCCTCCTCTTCCGAGGCCTCCTCTGATCTTTCAGAGGAGCCACCTTGCAAGAGAAAATGTAAGAGGAAGCATGTTGACTCCCCCGAGTCTGTCACATTGGATATCGACTTAGAGGAGTCAGAAGGGTCCCCAAGATCCCCCTCTGAAGATGTCTCCTTCTCAGACATCCTTGAGATGCTTAGGCAGAGGGGAAACTGGACTACCCTAAGCCCTTCCGAGAATGAGTCGGTATTCCTGGATGCGTTTGGATCCCGACCTTTCACCTCCTGGGTGTCTCCGCCTTTTGACCCACTGATGTCTGTGGTGGCTCAAAAGGCATGGACGGTTCCAGACACAGTGGAACCGATCCCTAGAAGACCTGCCAAGTTCATTACTGCCCTGCAGGACAAACAGTTCTTGACCAAGGGTGTCCCTGTTGATGCCATGGTGGTAGCAGCGGCCACAAAGAAGGAATTGGCTGAAACTTCTTCATCTGTCCATCCCCCTAACAAGGAGTCCAGGACGATGGACAGATATGGGACGCGGATGTTCTCTTCAGCGATCTTTTCCATGCGGTCCCTGAATTACCTGTGCCACTTTACCTGTCTTCAGAGGGATCTCCTGAAAGAGCTTTGGAGATACCCTCCAAGATCCATCAGCTGAGGAGGCCCAGGCTAAGGCAGCCTCCCAGCTAGCTACTCTTAACTCAGTGGTAAACTCCTCCATGTGGCTCATTTCGTATATAGCCGATGGTGCGAGTAGAGCTGCAGGCACAGGCGTGGCCCTAAGGAGGCACGCTTGGATGCGGCTTTGTAACTTTGCGGAACCTTTCAGAGCGTCTTTCACCAACACCCCGTTTGATGGTTCCTCTCTCTTCGGATCACAGGTGAAAGACACCCTTACCAGGTGTGAGCAGGAAGGCAAGACTCTCTCTGCCATAGGAGTCCATTTTTCCACTCCTTCCAGACCATATTCTAAGGGTCAGAAGAGTGGAAAGATGTGGTTCCGGAAATCCCAAGGAGCCTTTCCGGACACACGTGGTGAGTTTCCCTCCAGGGACAGAGCAGGAACAATAACAGACGCCGCCCTCGTGGCAGAGGGGGTCTGCAAAACCAAGGCAGAAGAGAATCTTTCTCTGACAAGCCCTTCCAGCATCCCTGAAGGGTTGCCAGGCTGCTCACCTCTGGAGGCAGTCGGGGGAAGATTATCGCTGTACCCAAGAGCCTGGCAAGACATAACTCAAGACAAATGGGTACAGTCCGTCATGTCCGGAGGCTACAAAATTCCCTTCATTCGCAACGCCTTAAGGTTAAACAAGTCCCTTCCAGATGTTCCACCCAATATAAGGGACCAAGTAGTGCAAGAGGTCTCAAAACTGCTAAGAAAAAGGGCCATTCAGCAAGTCCCAGCAGACCAACAAGGATCCGGAATTTACTCAAGGTTCTTTTTGGTACCAAAAAAGACAGGGGACTGGAGACCCATTTTGGATCTCAGCAGACTAAACAAGTCTGTACAAAGAACGAAGTTCCGGATGGTCACGCGTCAGTCCATTTTACCCTTTCTGGGTCAGGACAATTGGATGTGCTCCATAGATCTTCAGGATGCGTACTGCCACATGAAAATGGACAGACGCTCCAGAAGATTCCTTCGCTTCCGGCTGGGAGCCAGCCAGTATCAGTTCAGAGCTCTGCCCTTTGGTCACACCACAGCCCGCAGGGTGTTTACCAAATGTATGGCAGTAGTTACCGCTCACCTGAAACGGCAAGGATTCCAGGTGTTTCCATATCTCGACGACTGGCTTCTCACTGCTACCATCAGACATCATCTTCTGCGAGCCAGAGACTGCACCATCCACACTTGCTCCAGGCTAGGTATCACAATAAATTTCGAAAAGTCTGCATTGTCGCCCTGTCAATCTATCACATTTATAGGCGCAAATTTAAATACCAAAGACATGTTAGCGAGCCTCCCACCAGACAGGGTGTTAGTGATTCGTCAGCATGTCAAGGTTTTATTAGCATGCAAAAGGATTCAAGCCAGGTTTGTCCTTCAGACGCTAGGTCTCATGGCAGCAGTGATCGTACTTGTCCCTCTAGCTCGTTTTCACATGAGGATCCTCCAGTGGCTTCTTTTCACTCAATGGTCTTTTCAGCAAATTCCCATGTCTTACATGATTATGATCACTCAGGCATGCAAGAAGCATCTTGCATGGTGGATGGTCTCCATGTCAGTACTCCACGGCAGACCATTTGTTCTCCCCCCTCCAGTGGCTACAGTGACCACAGACGCTTCCCTGATCGGGTGGGGGGGGGGCATTATCAGGGCAGAACAGTCCAAGGCACCTGGCAACCTCACGAGTATCATCTGCACATAAATGTCTTGGAGATGAGGGCCGTGCTCTTAGTGTTGCAGGCTCTTCAAGACTCTCTTCCTACCGGGCCCATTGCAGTTCAAACGGACAATATGTCCGTAGTGTGGTACATCAATAAGCAGGGCAGAACCAGGTCCTACCCCTTATGTCGAGAAGCCCTCAGACTCTGGCAGTGGGCGATCTCTTCCCAATGGTTTCTGATTGCAATGCACATCCCTGGGAGGTTCAACATCATAGCAGACAGACTGAGCAGAGCAATTCTCATGCCTCACGAGTGGTCTCTGAACCAGGTAATTGCGGACCAAATCTTCCGCAGATGGGGCCAACCTTGCTGCGACCTTTTTGCAACTCCCTTCAACAGCAAGTACAGCAACTTCTTCTCTCTCCTTCCACTTCCCGGGCATTCCTCCAGAGATGCTCTAGTCCACGATTGGCCCCAGGGACTTCTTTATGCATTCCCTCCCTTCCCCCTCATACCGAAACAAATTCAGAAGGCTACTGCTTTGGGTTGCAAAATGATCCTCATTGCCCCTTACTGGCCTCGACAAATATGATTTCCGTTCCTGCATCGCTATCTTCTCGAAGAGCCTTGGACTCTGGACCTAGTTCCAGACCTCCTGATTCATCAATCGGATGGGCTGCACCAATCCCTGCAATCTCTCCAGCTCACAGCGTGGCTGCTCCACTTCCAACCTTAGCCAGGCTCCCAGATATCTCCCCCTCTGTGCACGAAATCCTTTTGTCGTCACACAAGTCTACGACCAGAAAAACTTACGCTAGTAAGTGGAAACGTTTTTCTCCCTGGGCAGAGGCAAAAAGTATTGACCCCTTTTCAGCCCCCGTACACTCCATTTTGGAATTTCTTGCGGAGCTCTTCCATGCAGGGTCCGCTTCCGCTACAATTAGAGTTCAGTTAGTGGCAATTTCAAATTTTCACATTGGCCTATCGGAAAACAGTATCATGCCCCATAAGCTCTGTAAAGCCTTTCTCAAAGGAACCACTCTGCTCAGGCCCCCAGTCAGAGATCCTCCACCACCGTGGGATCTAAATTTGATTTTAGCTTTGCTAATTTTGCCCCCTTTTGAACCCGCAGCTTCTTGTTCACTGAAGTTCTTATCTTGGAAAACCCTTTTTCTGGTAGCTATTACTTCAGCCAGAAGAGTTTCGGAACTACAGGCTCTTTCTATCCATCCCCCATAACTCGTGTTCCACAATGACAGGGTTGCTCTTAGGACTAATCCTTCTTTCCTTCCTAAGGTCTCTTCAGAGAGTAACTTGAATCAGTCCATAGACCTTCCTGTGTTTTTCCCTAACCACTCCAACAGGGCAGAATATAAGTTGCATCAGTTAGATGTTCACAGGCAGCTACGCTTTTATTTGCATAGAACCAAAGACATTAGAAAATCAGATCAACTTTTCCTGTCGTATGCAGTAGGTAAACAAGGTCTTCCGGTCTCCAAGGTAACCTTATCCAGGTGGTTGACTTCTATCATCACATTCATATATCAACTCAGGAATAAAAAATTACCAGTCAAACCAAAAGGTCACTCCACCAGAGCTTTAGCTACTTCGGTGGCTTTTCAGGCTAGGTTGCCCATGGAATCTATTTGTGCTGCGGCTACATGGGCCAACCCACATACCTTAATTTCGCATTACAAGTTAGATCTGCTTTCCAGGAGCAGAGCTGATTTTGGTTCCACTGTTCTGAAGAGTCTCTTCTGATGTGCTACCCAGAGTTTTAGGTGCTAGGGACGCTGTCCCAACCAGCAAGAATGAAGGCGAGAGAGACAACTTAACATAAAGAAGTTATGTACCTACCATAATGTTCCATGTTAGTTGTCTTCTTTTTGCCTTCTTTCTTGCGTCCCACCCTCCATCCCCCTATCCTAGTTGACCGAGAAGAGTTCTTCTTGATTTTTTCACTGGCTGAGTCTTCTCTGGCTATTTCTTTCTGACTAGTAGTCTCTCCAGTAACATTTATGCATTCTAGGATAGGATTCCCTTATTATTATTATTATTATTATTATTATTATGTCTGCAGTTAGACTTACCAAATGAGATCTGGGTATCTAGCGCCAGGCATCATGGGATATAGGGGGGCCTCGAGCCAGTAAGCAGCTCTCGAGCTTTTGACGATGGCCGAGTCGGAGCCGAGGATTGGCTCCGAACTCAACAAGCAAGAAAGAAGGCGAGAAGAAAACAACTAACATGGAACGTTATGGTAGGTACATAACTTATTTTTTTTCCTGTATCATGGATTAACTGCAAAGTTGTTTGCCAGTGTTTCATGGTTGTTGTAATTTAATCGTTCAGAGTAGGGTGTATCTTATACATTTTAAAGCACTCTTTTATCCATGACTGTAGGATACTGTCAAATGCTTTTTTTGTAGTCTGTCCATGCCATACTTAGATTCTCCCCCTTTTTACAGTTCTCCATTGTGACTTTAACAACAAATGATCCTTTGTTCTATATGACTTTCTTTTATTATTTTTTTGGTCTATTGCCATGATTGATTTTTCTTATAAATGACTATAAACTCTATCAGCATCAATTCCAGTGTATTGTTTATAGGTCATCAGAAGGCAAGTTACTGGTCTGTAGTTTTTAGGATAGCTTGCAGGATCGCTGTTAAGTAGAAGCATTGTTTTTCCTGTTGTTAACCAGGTTGGTGTCTGTCTGGGGTGCACATAGACATAGTTCTTACTCATGTCTAAATCTTAATGTAAAGATGTTAATTCTTTTCGTCAGAAGTTAGGTACTGCATCTGAGCCTGGAGTTTTCCATTTAGGAGCTTTTCATAACTTTGTTTCAATCTCGCTGGCTGTTACTTCATCCCATTTCATATCCTGTCCATTTGAACTTCTTATTCTTTCTTTTACTTTTTTTGTCCATTTAGCATCATTGTTATGTTCCACAGGATCTTCATAGATACTTCTCCAAAGTGTATCTATTTCTTTTTTTTTGGTGGTGTTTCAATTCTTATTGCCTTGTTTCCCAGTTCTCTACAAAACTTTTTTGGGTCATCAGTAAATCTGAATAGCTCACTTCATATGTCTCTATCTGCACTAGGATTACTGTGAACTGTAAGTTTATGGTATATATTGGTGGTGGGTAAGTTTACATGTGTGCCTCTCTTATTTATTATAGTACTTTTTTTTGCATATCCTTATATTTCTACTGGGTTTCTTCCTGCTGTTGTATTTGTTGTGTTTCTGATGTAAGTAGAGCTTTCCAATTTGTTTTACTTTATGTACTTTTTTATATCCCACTTATTTTTATTTAATTTAATTTTTTTATTAATTTAATCTATCTTACTTCTGTAAACTGTCATTCATATGGTATGAGACTGAGTATCGAAATTTCGTGCAGTAATACATACTTTTTCCTCTGTGTTGATTTGTATGACAATACAGTTTAATTTGGCTTTGACTTTCGTACTTTTCCTTTATATTTATCTGCATATGCTGATATTTTTAGTGTATTATTTGTGATAATGCATGATAGAATCTGATCTATTCTAATACTGCGCATTACTTTTATCATGTCTGTCTTTCTGAATATTGTTGTTGATCTGTTCCCTGTTCTATACCATTCTAACAGTGACACCTCTTGTCTCAATTGCTTTATAATTTTCTCTATTCGATACTTCCATGATGGGATTTGATTTCTCTCCTCCTTTTCCCTTACTGCCCTGTGTTTTTGTGGTAAGGCTTTATCTGTTATTAATTTAGCTGCACAGTGATATGTCCTATTTAATTCTGTTATATCAAATTAATCTCTATGAACAGTCCTAATTACTGTATTCATTTGTTTTATCAAGATTTTAACTTTTTGGATTTTATTGACTTTCTTTCATTGATCTTAATATATCTGTCCATTTCTATTAAATTAAGAAACTCTTCTCTTAGATCATTTTCTTCTAAACTGAGGACACATTCTTTTTTCTCCATTTCCTGTACTCATTCTACAGAAAGCTCCAAAGCATCTTCCTGTGCCACATTTTCAGTTTCATCTTGTGTTATCCTTGCTCTTTCATATGGAAACTTACTAGCCTATCACTCCACAACAATGACTGTGTCAGAGTTTCCAGAATTTCCTGTTTCTTCTCTTGCTGTGCAACTCCAGCTGAACTTTTGTACTGGCTTCCTGAGGAAGGCTTCAAAGTATCTTCATATGGCAACTGATCAGAAGTTTCCTGCTCCACTGGTTTCTCCTTAATTTGAGGATTCATTGCTCTGTCCTGCTCTAATCTTATCAATATAAGATTTTATACAGCAAATCCTTCGCCTTGCAGGTAATCCATAACCTCAGTTTCTGTTTCTTTAACTTCTCGGTTACTAATCCTCTTTTCTACTTTTCTTCTTTGTTTTCTTATTTTTTTGTATTGCATTGTAAAATTTTCCATATCCAGATGCATTTACCTATATTTCTCTCCAAATATCTTTGGTGCTGCTTTTTTGTATTGATTAGTTTTGCTTTTTCCTTTGCATAAACACTACACTATATTAAATCTCTTTTTCTTTCCCATGTCCATATTTTTCTTCAGATGTTTCCTACTCCTCCTGTTTCTCCTTACTTGGGCTACTAGTTGTTCTGTCTTGCTGGGATATAACCTGTGTTGGACTTTCTACACTAAATCCTTCACTTCGCAGGTATCCCATAATTTCTAACTTCTAATAATCTTCTGTTCTACATTCCCTCTTTGTGATCTTATTTTTTTCTATTGTGAAATTTTCCATATCTGGATGCCTTTGCTTGTATTTCTCTTCAAATATCTTTGGGGCTGCTTTTTTGTATTCTGTTGTATCTGTTGTGTCTGTTGTTGTTGTTGTATCTGTTGTATTAATGAACACAAATTTGTATTTGAAGGTTCTGACAGTTTTTTTTTCTCTAATTTCTTTCTTAATCTTTTTGTGTATCCTCTGTCTGGAAATTATGGGCTTCTTGCATAATAGTAACAATACATACTTTCTTTCTTATCCTCAATAGTCCGCTCTGTCGTCTTTATGGCTCTTTTCTGGCCTACCAATTTTTGTGATTTTTGTAGACTGCTGCTTCCTTCTACAACAAGGGGGCCATCCTCACCATGGGCCTGGCTTGGTCCCATTGTAGGAATGTTTCTGTATCTTGAGGATTCTACACTGTCATTTTTTTCCATTCCTGGCACCATTGCGATTACCAGGATTGGGCACTTTTTTATCCTGGGTCTTGTGCACCCAGAAATCTTGTTTAGTTTTTAATGTACTACTTTCCATGATATATGTTATATAAAATACAGTGTGTATATCATTGTCGTCTTGGTGAGATTTTGTGAAAAATGGGGTCCACCTCATGAAGGTACTCACCAAGACTTGAGGATGAATTCAGTTCCAGAAATACCATTCTCCTTTGCTTGCTGATTTCCTGTGTGAAAGAGCTTATGTTCCCGTATAGCCCTTTAAGACATTTGCGTTCCTCTATTTTGAGCTTTTTAAAAATTCCAAGAGTCAAACTGCAATACCCTGGCATGCATGCCTTTTGTCATCATAGGATCAGAAGAGCTAGAAGGCAACTGAGCCTTGTGGCCAGTTCCACCTTGCCAGTACCCACCCTTAGTTCTTGCCTGTCATTTCAAGGAGGGCCAGGCCAGTTATACCATGGATAAATTTATGAACACCCACCAAGCTGCCCAGCTACTTTTTAAAGGCAGACAGTATGTCACACTACTTAACTTGGAAATGGAGTTTGTTCCAGAGAAGGGGTAGTGCTGCACATTAAATATATCCCTTCTCTTAGTATCATTTATTTGTTGAAGTACATTTAGATCTCTGTCTGTAGAGTTAGCTGAGCTGTTTGATTTATTGAGGTATAAGTGTTATTGGATTACTAGATCCCTTTTAACCACATAAAGATCCAATGTCTCTTCTAAAGAATCTATATGAAGCTGAATCTAGGGATGAAGCCTCTAGCCTTTCTTGTTCAGATCTTTTAGGACCGTGACCTTTTTAGCTACAGATCTTTGGGGTTTTTCCAGTTGCTTGACATGGTTAGTAAGGCAATTCACCAAGGGGTATTGTATTCAGTGATGTGTCCAATGAAAGTAGAGTACAAGCAGGTGAAGACTTCTTTTGATGTGGGTGAACTACATTTTGCTTATGAGCTATGCAAGTCGAAAGGATCTCCTAACCATTATTACAACATGATGGTCAAATGTAAGGGAACTGTACAGTCCACCCACATGCCAGCATTTCTCAAGACCTTTTCATTTTGACGTGGTGTGTTATCTGTGCTATAAAATGAAGCTGGGGGTGCACTTTTTGCCTTTGAGCTTGATCCCCTTTTTATTACACCAGCTATTGACAAGTATTACGTATTATCGCAACCAGACTTTTTGCGATAATACCGCTTGCTTCCCGGTGTGTGAATGTAACCAGAAATGTGTGCAGAATCATACTGGCAATGTTAACTTTATGAAAAAACATTGTTTAGGTAGGAAGAACAGTATACAATTTAACAAATGACTGTTTGTTTGAAGCTATGCCATTTCCCGACATCATGTCACTCATAATACATTTTCTGCACCAGTTATGTGTACTTATCTTAAGCCGGTAAATGTTGTCAAAGTTAAACTTGACATTTGGAAAGATGATTTGTGTAGATATTAACTGGTAGTGAACTGAACCCAAAAAATAAGCTGTATATACACAATGCGTTTGTGGGATTTGCCAAGGACAGAAAAGGAGTCAATAGCACTATATCTTTGAGTAAAGAATGCTGTTCTGGACATTCAATGAGATTGTACTAGAGAAAGCAAATCTTTTGGAAATGCAATACAGAGAAATGTTACCAACATATAGGAGGTCGAGTTGGCAATTTCTTTGAAGGCAGTAGAATTAATTTTACCACTGTTGTCCGTTTCATTTATTGTTGGTTTAAGTAGATGACATCAATAAGTTTCTGTCAGGAAGAAGTGGATATGGCTGACAAGACTGTCATAGACTGTAGTAACTATTTACATGATGTCTGTGTCTTACAAATGGAGAAAAAGGACAAGAAACAAATCTGAGGGCCAGGGTGTATTGTGGAAATAGACAAAACTCTCTTTACTTGTCATAAAAGTAATGCTGGTTGTATTCCCCCTCAACAATGGGTATTTGGAGGGATATGTAGGGTGATAAGAGAGACATTTCTTGTAAAAGTCGCCAATAGAACAGCTGCAACATTATTTAGCAAAATCAAAGAGTACATAAAAGAGGGCACTACTATTTACTCAGATTCATGGCGGGCATATCAAACACAACAACTAGAAGCTGGTTTTACTCATGAGAAAGTAAACCATAATTATAACTTTGTAGATCCAGATACAGGAGTGCACACACAGCACAAAGAGAATGTGGGGATCTGTTAAGTGAAGAAACAAAAAACAGAGAGGGACTGCAAGACACCATTTGGACTCTTACCTAATTGAATATATCTGGCAAGAAACAAAGCTTGCACAGAAGAAAGACTGCATTGATGCAATGCTGACAGCAATTGCAGACAATTTCCCCACACACACAAAAAGTGTAAACCAGCGACTGAACAATCCATAAGTATGCTTCCCTAAAACATCCTGAAAACATCCACAAATATGCTGCCCAAAACATCTAGAAAACATCCACAAGTATGCTGTCCAAAACATCCAGAAAACATTTCAAGAGTAACTACTATCCATCTGAAAAGAAAAAATAATCCGGTACTTTCAAATACTCCATACATGGTTATCATAGTACCACCTAACACCACATGTAATATTAAGTTTAGCCTCCATTGTACAACAACTTTATCTCTTTGTTATTCTCTTTAACTTAAATTCTTTTCAAATGTTTGTAAAATAAAGACAGTAATTTACCCCCAAAATTTGCTGCTCTTGATGTCTTATTCTCTGAAAAATGTATTGTCAACTTTGTAATAATCCTTCTTGCAGTACAGCAGCAGTTCAAACAAACATTTCCCGGGCGTCTTCATTTCATTTCCTACAGTACGACAGCAATGTAACCAATTTTGACTTACACAAGGGATGCACATTTCCGCTTTAATTTAGCTTATAAATTTGGGACAAACTAAGTTGTATCCACAAAAAACATCAAATTCAACCTTAAGTTTACTCCCACAATCCATTTTTGGGCCAACAAGCGTATTACCGCAACCGCGAAAATCTGGTTGTGATAATACGTAAGTGCCAGCTCATGTATGTCAGAGGGTGACTTAGCAACTTCCAACTTACAATAATCCACAAACTTGGTTAACCAAAGACCCTTACTTCATAAGTGGAGAGCTGAGAAGTAGATGCTTAACAGCAAAGATCCCACCATAGATCCCTGAGGAACTCCACTGGTCATCTTCATGTTCTCAGATGATGCAAACAAGGTCTTACTGTATGAGTCCTGTCTATCCACTTAATCACATACAGATCAGTTTGGAGCTCCTTCAACATGCTTATGTTGCATTATGTTGTTGGTATAGGTTCCCCCGTTAATCAGTGGGTAGTCAAATCATGTAGGATAACACTGTTCTTCCACAGTATTTTGGAATATTGTGTAATTTTCTGGAGACATGAAGGGGGTTCTATAGCATGCTATGAACTGATAGCTGATCTTATTTAGTGTGATTTGAATATCTATATAATACTCTGTTCCTCTGGGACTGGTGGTTGAAAAAGTCTGCCATGCTGGCTAAATTCAAAAGGTCAGTAAGGGCCTCCATTTGTTACCTATCATTGTAATCTAATTTTAATTTTTTTTCATTAGTTTTAATTCTAAACAAAATCTGTTTGTCATATTTTGTGTTTAACAGTACTTAGTTTCAGTTGGCGCTTAAATAAATTTGAATCTGAATATGAATTATCTGTTGCATGTACTACACAATCTGTTTAGCCCAGCTGTCACAGAGGTAACTAGTTTGGCATAGTAAAACCTCCAGTTCACTTTTTTAGCACAGATATAATTGATTCATTGCAGTATGGTTTCTTTAGCAGAAAGCAGAAAGTGGAATGCATGTATGTGTGGAAACTGTGTCATATGGGTATTCATGTAAATGCAACCTAATAAGAATCAGAATTCCTATTCTCCTTCCTGTTTCTTTTACTTCACTCTGAAGTAAGACAGTAAGTGATAGCAGCCATCCCTAGATATATGGCATGCATCGTTAATACATGCACTTAATGATTTGCATCACTTATTTTTGTACTGGTATTAGACTGTTGTACATTGTGTCAGATGTTACTGTATGATGATATTCTCTTCTCATGAGTCAACCTAGTTAGCACTGCTGTTTTCATGTATCATAAAATAAGACCATTAATTATACAGTATCATATAAACCTCATAGGAAAATTAATGAGCATCTCTGGTCCATGGAGAAAAAAAACATAACTAAATCAGGGATACTTTTTTCTCTGAAGAGTACTCTTCTTATTTTTGCCACCATTTATATACCCTGAATATCTTTATATACATATATATATATATATATATATATATATATATATATATATATATATAGTTTCACTTCATAATCTCGAAATGCTGAAATCTCGAATTTCAGCTTTCTGAGACCATGAAGCTGAAAATGCAGAATGCCGAAAGTGTATGTTATGTGAAGTGTATGGGTGGTATGGTGCCTGGAATTGAAGGTGAGTGAGTGTATGTGTGTGTGTTTGTACATTGTATGTGTGGGTAAGGGTAGGGAGGTCTAAGTGTGAGTGTTGGATTTGTTGATGTTTGTGTATGTGTGATGTGTATTTGTGTGCGAGTGTAGAATGCTGTGGTGTGATTTCTTTTTTTTTTTTTTTAATGTGCAATCTCAGAGTTGGTATATATAAGTAGGGGGGTGCAGGGTGGCTTGCCCCCCTGCTTACATGTAGTGTAGGGTTGTGTGGTTTGTGTGCTGTGGATAAAATGGTATGTGTGTTATGTGGTATATGGTGTATGTATGTTTGTGATTGTGTGATTCGTGATTGTGGGTTTCGGGATTGTGAATGGTTCGGCTTTATAGTTTCGAAATGCTGAAATTCGAGATTTCAGCAATTCGAGATTATGAAGTGAAACCATATATATATATATATATATATATATATATATATATATATGGGATCCCTACTAAATCCCGAATGTTCACAATCTCGAAGACCGGAATCCCGAGACGAGAATCTCGAATGCCGGCAATACCGAAAATACACATTCCCGAAACTCATAATCTTGATGTAAAACATCCACAAAGTTAAACACATAGGAAGTAATCTGTAACAGTCCCCTGATATAAAAGGAGTAGTATACTGTCACTTACTTCACACATCCACAAAACATAATCCATACGAACTACCTCTGATAGCTCCCTGCTATAAAAGGAGTAGTACACATTTAATTAGATTTCAGCTTTGGCTAGGAAATATTACCGTGTGGATGGATTGCGTGACAGACTGGCTGCTGGTTATCCTTCAACTCCTAAGCACCGTAAACTTATTGCTAGACAATAATTTTCACTTGCTGCTATATAATCAAAAGGAGTATACGTGCATGGTATTCGTCCATGCAATAGTGTGGGTGCTGAAAATCATTTACAAAAGTCAAACGCTGTTTAACATGTTTTAATGAGCACTTGCAACGTTAATGGGTTTTTAAAATTAGGGATCTTCAGTTATGAATGGGATTACGTTTGTCAAAGTAGAAACTGTATTTATAAAAATACTGTAGAGTCATGTGATGCCTACTTCCGGAAGTGTCAAGTTCATTTATATGCTGTAAAATGCTGGATTTATATGCTTTCTACTGCTGGTGTTACATATACTGAAAACTGCAAGTCTGGAGTGTGTTTATGTTTAAATTTACACACTTTGTTGTCTGGGATGCTGAATTTTAATGGCAGCAAAAGTATTTCATAACGTTTTTACGGTGATGATGTAAATGTACTGATTTCCAGTATTTCAGGCAGTCGGTATTACCATATTCGGGATTGTGAACGTTCGATATTACCGGCATTCGGGATTCTCGTCTCGGGATTCCGGTCTTCGAGATTGTGAACATTCGGGATTTAGTAGTGATCCCATATATATATATATATATATATATATATATATATATATATATATATATATATATAAATTAATCCAACATATATATATATAAATGAATCCAACACACAGTTTTAACTTTATAATCCTTTCCATTCAGCAACTAATGGTACTACAAGAAATTAGAATGAAAGTGGAATAAAAAAAGGAAATTCCCATAATGTCAGGTGAAAAGAAAATAAAACTGATGGGAAGAAAATTCAAAGCTGTCATGAGGAAGTATTAATTTATAGAAAGGATGGTGGTGGAATGGAATTTTTGGCTAGTGAAATAAAGAGTAATAAGTGTTGATGGAATCAGGCATAAATGGGGATATGATGATTGTTGGATAAGTCTTACAGACATTACTGTGGTTGAAAGAAAACTGCTGCAGATTGCTTAAAACTTAGAAAGGCAGGATGTCTCATGTTTAGGTATGTCTTTTTGCTGTTTTCATTTACACCTGCATTAGGCATTTGAAACCATAGTAGATGAAAATTGTAGATGTGGAGTAAAAATATTAATACCATTTTGTCTTTGTTGTGAATGTCCCATCTCCTGGCATGTAATTCCTACTGCATCCATGTCATTTTTTTTAAGAGTATTTTCATAAGAACTTGCATTTTTCATGCATTTACACACACAAACACATGTGTGCGCACACACACACACACACACACACACACACACACACACACAAAATCTAGTATGATCAATTACAGCATTATATGCAACTCAGGAAAAGTGGTGTTCCAACAGTGAAACTACTGACTACTTTTTTAGGTGGTGGGATGGAACTTTAGTACATAACTTACACTATGTCCATTTCAGTTTTGGGCATCTGGAACTTGGATCTTTGTATAGAAGAACATACATTTCAGTTATCTCAGCATTTGTAATGCAAAAATATACAAGTCAGACTAATATTTCATATAAACGTTGTAGAGCTTAATTCATGTTTGACAAAATACATGGACTGAGGTGAATGTTGCCTGAGATGGATGTGAATACTTTACCCTTGATCTCTGTAGACATGTTGGAATAAATAATGTTAGACAGCTGTTTGTACTGAAGACTTAAAAAGGAAACATCAGAATGCATTTTTGGGTACTCCTGTCTAGATAAACTTTAGACTTTGAATTTTCAAGTATTTGTAGACTAATATCCCTGTCTATCAAGACAAAAGTTTCACTTTTCTTCAAGAGAACATACCCCTGCAGATAAGAACGTTTTGCAAATGCAGCCATTTGCTTATCAGTTGTCTTGGTTGTAAAGCTTCAGTAGCTTTTTGTATAACCATTTTAAGGTCCTTGGGAGAAATGAAATCACAGATTGGAAGAGGCTTTTATGGTCATGTAATTTCTCATTAATTCATTAAGTTTTTTTGTTGCCAGATTAATGTCTTCCCAAAATATTGGCCACTGTTTTGAAATCATTTTAACTTTAACATAAAACTAAAACTAAAAGCACTTCATTTTCTTTTCTGAAATAATGTTATGCTCTGACAAGGTTAAGAAAGAGATAATGACAGAAAAATATCCCATTAATTCAGCCCGCTGAAGAACAATATTTCTGTATCAGTCAGCAGTTGCTGGGATTGCATGAAATTGTTCTGCAGAAGGCCTTAAATAGATTTTTCTGAAGAAAGTAAATGGTGCTTTTGGCAAAGACGTTCAAAGAAGTGCAGGTAAATATTTGACCAAGCATGCAACTTTGCAAGCAAATTTTATTTTAAAACATTTTCTCACACCTCTGCTCTACATGCAACCTCAGTGCAAGGAAAGAGGAGGGGGGAGAGATGAGGGTATGAAGCTTAAGATAGTTTTGTTGGGGCCCATATTTTGGAATAATATCCTAAAAGGAACTGAATGTTTTACCTTGTTGACACTTTTAAGAACAGTCTTCTTGCATAAATCCTATTTCATTGTTGACCGGTTATGATGAGAGCAGCTTCAGTGTGTGAATGAGAGCATATGAGAGTGAAAGACTAAGGCAGAGAAAAGAAAATGAATGAATGGAGAGCAAATGAACAGGAAAAGAAAAATGCGGATGAAAGGAGTGACTTAAGCTTTAAGTTCTCAGTTCATCTTTGGACATCAAAAAACAAAGGATTATATATGCTGGAAGAATTCCTTAATGTCTAGTTTGAAATATTGTTATTTAGGTGTAGAAACATAGCTCCTGTCAAGCAAATCTTCTGTTTTTGTATTGAGAATCATAATGCATCTTCTGCCTTAAACATGACCAGTGCACTGTCACTCTTGCTCCTAATCATGTTCAGTTTGTACCACTGCTGCTTTACCAGTGTTCTTTGGCTGAAGTGTGCATTGTTACTGATGTCCTTAATTTATATCCTAAATATTCTCCATTCACTGTTTTTATTGGTTATATATATTACACCTATCTGTCCTTTTCTTCTTTTTTTTTTTTTTGTATGATGTCATCCCACTCTTTTTTGCTGCCAACAGTTAAATCATTTAGTTTTCTAGCTTCTGTCATTAGATTATGGGTAAGATTTTGAAAGAATACCTTAACCCATACATCAGAGCTGTGCTAAATGTTGCAAACACATTATGCATTTTATAGTACTTAATACAGTATTAATTTAAAAAAAAAATCACCCTGGAGTAGTGTGACATACTGGACGATCCCTTTATGCCACTCATGAATCACAGCACTGAAGTGCTGGGTTACGCAAAGTATAATTCTGCACTTTAGATGCAGCTAGTGAATATGCTGTATGAATAATTGACTTTGCATACCTCTGAAATACAATGGTGCAGTGTGTTTTGTGAAGCCCCTGCAGTATGCAAGACAAGTTACATAGTGAAACATTTAGAGGGGTCCAGGCAAGGTACTGAGTTTGACAAAGGGAGATACTGCCAGCATTGCTATCTAGAATTTTGTAAATAATTATATGTCATTTGTGACTATCAACGTATAACATATTAGACCTGTATATTATGTGTATATCTAACTTGTTTGTACAGACGTGTGTTGAAAAGAATTTTGCAAAATACTTGAAATGTATCAACAGTCTGCCCTACTGGAAGAGAACAGAAATGTACATGCACTATTGTAACTGTTTAAATGTATATATTTTAACAGTGGAAACTGGAACACAGGAGGTTAACTTCAGTCCAGCAAAACTTCAGAAAAATAGCTGAAATTAAATTACTTTATGGCAACAAGAGACAGGATGTCTATACTAGGGAGTTTTCTGTATTGTCTTTAAGGTGAAACAATTACTAGTTTTGAAATATGAAGGAATGGAATTGTTTTATGACTTCCAGCATCTGCCAAAGATCTGAGGTCTATGTATTTTCACAGGTAGGTGCTAAATACTGCTAGCTTCCAGCAGTTTTACCTGGGACTGAGTCAGATGACAAGAAATGATGTAATTCTGCAATCTATCCCAGCAGTAATATTTGAGATATTGATTAAAGAAGTTTCTTAGAGAGAGACACAGCATTCTGTATTCTGTGTTGGACCTGGCAACAACAAGAAACATTCACATCTGCCTTGCTCTTAAGTATGTTAACTAGGGGTATAGTAGTTCTCTTAGATTTAGTCAGGAATATAGTGACGCATAGTTTAGATGTTTTTCTTTATTTATTTGAGACTGTCCTGCAATATTGTTTTAAATATTTCCTGTGGTTTTGAACTCTGATGTCACTGTGAATATATACTGAGTATTTTTTTGTTCATTATTTATTATTAAATATATTTAAACATTTCATTGTAGCTGATTTTTGTAGAGATATTTAAGTTCCAGGAGTACTTGCATATTTCTGTGGTTGTAGGCCACTCCTAATAGCCTTGCTCTTGGTCAAAGTACCATTTGTATTAATAGTAACATTGCACAGTAAAATTGGGCACCCATTGTTAATGGCCTTAAAGTAGCTGATAAGGAGTTGGCTGGTGGTAGTGATAACTACCTTATAGTCTGGGCAAAAGGGGGCATAGCTAGTAAGCCTTTGCCAGCGTTTCCCAGGTGTGTGTGTGTGTGTGTGTGTGTGTGTGTGTGTGTGTGTGTGTGTGTAAATCAAACCTCAAAGAGTGTGTGTGTCAGCTACATAGGCAGGGGAATGAAACACTGGTTGGACAGAGAGGGTGCTGGAGGTCTTGGCCTAGTCACTCAGCTGAGATCTGAACTCTCTAGCTGTGCCAGTGGGGAGTCTTATTGGGGATCTGAAGAAAGCGAGAGAAACCAGCCCTGGAATGACTGTGGTCTCTGTGTGCTCTTAAGGGAACTTGCACTGCCCCCAGTCTTAATGAAGCTACTAACGTCAAGTGTTTTTTAAAACAACGCAAATTAAATGTTAACAAAGTTGGGGGGTTAATTCATTCTCACTTTGCTCTCAAATAACAAACAGAAAATAAAAGTTATCTGATATTTTTTGTTTTTTAAAAGAAAAGTTTTTTTAAAAAAGAAATTTTAAAGGTTTTTTAACATTTGATTATTTAATTGTTTAATTAATCACCTGACTGTGGTACCAGTATTTAAGAAGGAGGTTGTATTAAATGAATTTATTCTGAGGAAGTTTTTTACGAAAGCGGATAATAAACGAGTATACGCTATTTTGGTTCAGTGTTGTTTTGCCTTTCTGTGGACTGTGAACTTGCACTTGATGCAGAGAGCTGCATCTGGAAGTACTATGTGTGTACTTGTCATCCTCTGAGTGTACGTCCCATGGTCTATATTAGAACACCGAACATTTAAAATGTCGAGTGTTCTAATATCGACCCATTTTCAGCGAACGCTGAAAATATCAAAGAAGCAGAAAACTGAATTCTTTCCTAGGGAAAGAATTCAGTTGTCCGTTTCTGTTGCTTCGGTATTTTCAGCGCATTGTTGGAAAGTTACGGGTCGGGTTCAGGTAAGTGTCGATTGAGTGCGGGTTAGGTATGTGTGCGATTGTGTGGACATGAGGGTTAGGGCGGGTTAGGTGAGTTAGGGTTAGGGCGAGGGTCAGGTGAGTGTGCGATAGTGACAGACCTTAGGGTTAGGGTTTGGGTTAAGGTAAGTGGATAGTTAGTGGTGTGTGTCTAGTTTAGTGTAGGGTTAGGTGTAAGATTTTAGGTGTATGTGTGTGGATTGCTGTTTGTTTGGTGTGCTTGTGTTGTGTGTATGTGTTTTGGAACAGCAAATTTTTTCCCTAGGAAAAAAATTTGCTGTTCTGAACGTTCGGTGTTTGGTATTTTCGATTGGTAGGGTTCGATATTACAACACTCGATATTTTGAATGTTCGGTGTTCTAATATAGACCCTACATCCCCTACTGTTGCCAGTGGTGAGGATTGAGGCTCCTTGATTACTGATCCAGCAGTGGGTCATCACACTGAGGAAGAGCTCTGCAGTACAGCTACTCATCTCTCTGCATTACAGTCCACCTGTGAACGTAGGCATAAAATTGTCAGTATGGGATGGGGCCACTGAGCTGCCTGTATTTCACGGCTTGAATAGCCACAATAATATCAGAAAACATACTTAGTTCTGTGGCACTGAAGGACGGGGATTTGACTGTGACTGCAACAATCAGTATTTCATTAGTTGCCCTGGTGTTGGAGGAGCCAGGCAGGGAGAGGTGGAGTGAAGGGACATGGCCTGCTTACCTTTTCTGGGGAATGGGGGGGATGAAGAGGATTGAGTGCACTTGGAGGCACATTGGGTGGTGTGCTCTCGCTGATGGAGATGGGAGAGACTAGCTTGCTTTAGGAGAAGCAGGGCTACTTGGAAGGGAACACCCAAGTGGAAGTGAGGGTATGTCTTTCAGCTCACTACACACCCTTCACCAGTGCTTTGAGAGATGCGTGCAGGTGTTAGGGTATAAAATGCAAAAAATTTGAGCCATATCTGATAGCTATCTTAATGATGGCCCCTCCTAGTTGACCATTGCCCCAGTTATAGGGAATGAATGATCAGTTAATTAGCTAGGTGAGGGCAGATGATCAACAGACAGTGAAAGAAGAGATAAAAAAAAGTATTATTGTAGTACATAGCTGGCCTCAGTGCTGCGGTATAGCACAGTAGATTGCTAATTTGTATTGTGCTGTGCTGCAATTAATTAATTTCTCAGTGCAAATCTAGATCTGTTACACAGATGTGCCCTGTGTGCTAGTATTGGCAATGTGACATTCATGAATCTCATTGACATACTGCCAGTGCTATTGCATGTTAAAGATTAAAACAAAATAAGCAGAGAGCTCAATCGTTCGTAGTTTATTCAAAAAGCAGAATGTAAAAGCACAAAGCTTTTGAGTTGTATCAACTCTTTCTCAATGCAGATAAAAACATTCACTACACTCAACATTTATATCACAGAACCAGCTAATTGATGACATCATTAATTGCAGTTAAAGATTGTCATAAGAGACTTCCACCAGACTGCATCATTGAATAAATCTGTGTAAATCCCACCATTAAACTTCTTCCCATCTTACTTAAGTGAAAATTCTGTGTACTGAAATGGGATGGTCCCTTTTGTCTTCTCAGACACAGTATGCTTAGAGAGGTACAGAGCTACTAGAGGTAGAAGCAGAGATAAATAGTTTAGCAGACAGATTAGATAGATAGATAGATAGATAGATAGATAGATAGATAGATAGATAGATAGATAGATAGACAGATAGATAGATAGATAGATAGATAGATAGATAGATAGATAGATGGATAGATAGATAGAATCAGATATTATAGAAATCTACAAGGAGAGAGATAGCTTTGTGACAGAGAAGGCTAAAGCGCTGCCTATGACCCAGGCAAGCCGTGTTTGGTTTATGGCCCAGGCACTGGAGGACCCAGTTGGAGAGGGAGAAGAATGATGAAGATTGACTTGATTGCTTTCCTCGATGGGTGAGGGTACTGGACACCTGACTCTGGGACATAAGTCTATCATTGCATTTATAGTGGAGACTAGACATCTGACAGAATGTGCCATCTTAGAAAGGGAGGCAGAGCTATTTGAGAACTTAAACCACCCATGTGACACAGCAACATGCCATCACTCTATGCATCACTCTATCCTTTGCACGCTACCACTTGGGCACTTGCTGAGGAATGCATACATAGGTTCATAGGTTGGTACTAGGCTATCAGCCCTAGGGCCTATACAAGCCTAGCCATAACAATTCCGTGGCTATTTCTCCCCACACTATTTACTTCCCTGGACCTCTGTCTAGCAGGGTGACTGACGTGATCCCCGGGGTGAATTTCCTTTCTCCCATCCAATCGTCAAGGTTCCGTTTGAAGAGGCCCAAAGAGACACTCGGCTTAACATGTATGGGCAGTCTATTCCAGAGTATGGGGAGTCTCTGGGTCAGGAACCTATCCCTCCAGCATGTTTTGTTTATTGTGATGACAAGGTTTAGATCGCTGGAGAGTGTGGCTCTGAGGGATTGGGATTTCTTTAAGTGTAGCATGTCCAACAGCTCTGGGTTTGACATGGCCTTGTATGTTAAGCAGAGATCGCCTCTGAGTAGACGATATGCAACAGAGTATAGCTGGAGTTTTTTAAGGCGGTCAGTGTAGGGCATCTGCTTTAGGCCTGTGATTCTTTTATTGAGGTATTTCTGCAGCCTTTCCAGTTGTTGCAGATGTCTTGAGAGGTACATACCAAATGGGGCATTGTATTCTATAATGGGTCTAATGAGGGATGAGTACATTGGGACAATGACCTCCTTTTTTCTGGATGAAAAGCCCTTAGTGATGAGGTGTGCCACATAGAAGGATTTCCTGACTGTTGTGGTGATGTGGTTATAGAAGGTGAGACCACTGTCCACCTGTGTCGCTAAGTCTCTTATCACACTTTCGGTGTTTAGTGTACTGCCACCTATGTGGTAATTCACAGGTACATGTTTTTTCCCAAAGGGGATAAATAGAAGTTATGTCCTTACCATAACGTTCCATGTGGAGTGTTCATCTCGCCTTTGTTCTTACACATGGGTTCGGAGCCGATCCTCGGCTCCGTGTCGGCCGCTTGCAAGCTCTGCATCGAGAAGAAGCTCGAGATCACCTAATACCCACAATCCCCCTCTGCCTTTACCTCAGATCTAGTTTGCAAGCAAACCAGCAGCCAGAGAGAGCACACTCATGCCAAAATTGACATTATCAAGAAATCATCTATATATATATATATATATATATATATATATATATATACACATGTACATCATACCAATACAACCACTGCCAGTGCAGAAGGATAATACTCCAGACCAGGCACCAAATTGAACGTTCTTCCTAAGGGTGGGAAGGGTGGGAATGTAAGAACAAAGGCGAGATGAACACTCCACATGGAACGTTATGGTAAGGACATAACTTCTATATGTGAGAGTGTTCAATCTCGCCGTTTGTTCTTACACATGGGTAGCGTCCCTAGCTCCATGCTCCTGAGGAACTCACGGGAGAACGTTCTTGAGCACAGTGGAACCAAAGGTTGCCCTATCCCTAGAAACCCTGTGCACTTTGTAATGAGAGATGAATGTATGCGGTTTAGCCCAAGTAGCAGCTGCACAAATCGTGTCCAATGGTAGGCGAGCTGCGTGAGCCAAGGATGTAGACACTGATCTTGTAGAATGCCCTTTAGGTTTGACAGATAAGGTTTGATTTGAAGAATCATAAACGTATATTATACAATCAGTTAGCCACTTGGAAAGAGTTCGTTTAGTAACCGCTACACCTTTCCTGCTGTCAGCAAAGGCTACAAAGAGTTGATCAGATTTCCTGTGATCCTTTGTTCTTTCCAAATAAAACCTGAGTTGTCTGTGGACATCCAATTTGTGTAACATATACTCTAATTTATTAGTGTGATTTTTGAAAAAGGTGGGTAACTCAATGGACTGATTAATATTATTGGTAGAGCAAACTTTCTGTAGAAAGGATGGATTAGTGCGAAGAGATACTCTGTCAGAGTGGAAGATCAAATAAGGGTGTTTAATAGAAAGAGCCTGAAGCTCAGACACTCGCCTAGCGGATGTAATGGCTACCAAGAAGAGAGTCTTCCACGATAAAAACTTCAATGGGCAAGCGGAGGCTGGCTCAAAAGGGGGCAACATCAATTTAGATAGTAAAAGGTTCATATTCCAAGGTGATGTAGGAGTTCTAACTGGTGGTCTAATATGAAAAGATCCTTTTAAAAAAGCCTTACAAAGTCTGTGAGCCATCACAGGTGCCCCACATTCTTCCACATGAAAGTTGGAAATGGCAGCCAATTGCACTCTTAAAGTGGCAGGAGAAGCTCCTTCATGGAACAATTCTGTTAAAAACTCCAAGATCTTGTTTAACGGAGCTATGACAGGGTCCAAATTATGTGAATTCGCCCAGAAGACGAAACGCTTCCATTTACTGGTGTAGGTCCTTGTAGTGGAAGCTTTATGAGAAGCCACTAATATATTCTGAATTGCCGGGGTAAGAGAATCACACCTGGCTAAAAAGGGAAGAGGAGCAGCCAAGCTGCTAGATGGAGTGATTCGAGAGAAGGGTGAGGAACTCCTGACGAGTGAGTCAGTAGATCTGGCTCTGGGTCCAGAATCCAAGGTCTCCGAATGCGGTGTTGCAACAGAAAGGGGAACCAAATTTGACGAGGCCAGAATGGGGCAATGAGGATTATCGTCCTTTGAAGGTTGTTGGCTTTCTGCAGAAACTTTGCAATCAGGGGAAAGGGAGGAAAAGCGTACAGGAGACCCGGGGGCCAATCGTGCACCAGCGTCCTGGGGACTTCCCTGGAGGGGGTAATAGGGCAAAGTAGCTCCTGCATTTGGCGTTCATTGGAGACGCAAAAAGATCGCAGGAAGGCTGGCCCCACTTGCGAAAAATCGTCTTCGCAATTGACTGATTGAGGGACCACTCGTGAGGCAACAGGATTGCTCTGCTCAGCCTGTCGGCTATGACGTTGGATGACCCCGGGATGTGCGTTGCGATCAGAAAGCGACCCGTGGACTCCGCCCATTGCCAAATTCTCATGGCCTCTCTGCATAGCTGATAAGACCTGGTTCCCCCCTGCTTGTTTATGTACCAGACTACAGACATGTTGTCTGTCTGAACTGCAATAGTCCCTAGAGGAAGAAGGGGAGCAAAGTGTTGCAATGCTAGAAACACTGCCCTCAACTCTAGAACATTGATGTGCAGATTGTACTCCAAATTGGTCCATTCGCCTTGGACTGTCTGTCCCTGAAAGATGCCCCCCCACCCTATCAGGGAAGCGTCCGTGGTTATCGTCGCTGTCGGCGTGGGTAGCACGAAAGGTCTTCCGCTGGAAAGGTTGCAAGTCTGAAGCCACCAGGTTAGGTGTGATTTGCATATGTTTGTAATCAAAATTTCGTGTGTCAGAGGTAGCTGTTGGAACGACCATTGTGCAAACAGTAGCCATTGTAGAACTCTCATGTGCAGTCTTCCCAATGGTATCGCAATGAGAGAAGCTGCCATGAGACCCAAGACCTTCAGAACCAGCTTTGCTGGGGATTTTTTGGATGACAGAAGGAGAGAAATGTGGCTTTGTAGTGAGGCTATCCTTTCTGGAGGGAGCCTTAGAATTAAATGATGTGTATCTAATTCCGCTCCTATGAATAAGACATGCTGTGATGGCCGTAGTGAAGATTTTTCGAAATTTACGGAAATTCCGAGGTGAACACAAAGTTGTAGAGTGTAATCTCTGGCCTGTATCAGTTGACGCCGGGTGGTGGCAGAAAGGAGCCAGTCGTCCAGATACGGAAACACCTGGAATCCTAGGCGTCTCAGATGAGACGCTACCACTGCCATGCATTTGGTGAAATCCCTGGGGGCTGAGGTCAGACCAAAGGGCAGGGCTCGAAACTGATAGTGACTGGCTCCCAGCCGGAAGCGCAAATGATCCCTGGATGCCCTGGCCATTTTGATGTGATAGTATGCGTCCTTTAGATCTATTGAGCACATCCAGTCGTCCTTCTGTAAGAATGGAAGGATCGATTGAAGCGTGACCATTCGGAACTTTTCTTTCTTGACAAAGGTGTTGAGGTTGCTTAGGTCCAGAATCGGCCTCCAGTCCCCTGTCTTCTTTGGAATTAAAAAGAACCTTGAGTAAGTTCCGAATCCTATTTGGTCCGCTGGGACTGGTTGGATGACTCTTTTTTCTAGCAGCTTTGAAATTTCTATAGCTGCTGGGTCTCGCAGATGGGGCGGCACATCTGGAAGTCTTTTCTTTGGAATGGGAGTGGATAGAAAGGGTATTCTGTAACCTCTGGTAACCACGCTTTTTACCCAGTTGTCTGTAGTAAGATTCTGCCAGGCCTGAGGGTATAAAGCTAAGCGACCCCCGACTGCCTCCAGAGCAGGACAGTCGGGCCTCCTCTCAGGAGTGCTGGAAAGGTTTCCCAGGGGTTGTATCCCTGTCACCTTGGTTTTGCGGACCCCCTCTGCCGCCAGGGCGGCGTCTTCCACCTCTGCCCCCTCCTCTGCCTCTAGAGGGGGCATCACCCTGTGTGCCTGGGAAAGAGCCTTGGGGTTTACGAAACCACATTTTTCCACCACGTTGCCCTTTGGGGTACGGTCTGGATGGGGTGGAAAAACGGACTCCGACAGCAGACAGAGTCTTTCCCTCTTGCTCACACCGGATAAGGGTCTCCTTTACTTTGGGGCCAAAGAGAGTGGCACCATCAAATGGGGCGTTAGTAAAGGAAGACTTGAAGGCTTCCGCAAATGAACATAAGCGCATCCAGGATTGTCTACGAAGAGCAATCGCTGAAGCTGCTGCCCTACTCGATCCTTCGGCTGTGTATGATATCAGCCTCATGGATGAGTTAACAGTGGATGTAAGGGTATTGAGATGTGCCGTTACTTTCTCTGAAACCGCAGCATCTGTAGTACCCTGGAGGGTATCTCCCAACTCTTTGATTAGATCCCTTTGTAGACATGTAAAATGGGTCAAATAGTTCAGGGATCGCATAGAAAAAGCCGCTGAACTAAAAATGAGCTTCCCGTATCTGTCCATAGTCCTAGAATCTTTGTTAGGCGGATGGACAGATGAGGAAGATTCCGACATCTCCTTTTTCGTGGCCGCTGCCACCACCATGGCGTCCACTGGAACTCCCTTTGTGAGGTAAGCCTTGTCTTGGGGTGCAGTAATGTACTTATTAGGCTTTCTAGGGACTGGTTCCACCGTGTCAGGTGTCTCCCACGCCCTTCGAGCAATCAGCTCCATTAACTCATCGAAGGGCGGAGTGACCCAGGAGGAGGAAGGGCGAGCACCGAATGCCTTCAGCAGGACTGACTCATCCTCAGAAGGGGGAAGGGACTGCCAATCACCTCTCTGCTTTAGGATCTCCAAGATGTCAGAAAAGGAGACATCTTCTGAAGGTGACTTTGGGGACCCTTCTGACTCATCCAAGTCAGTATCGGATGTCAAAGATTCTTGTGGAGAATCTAAGTGTCTCCTCTTACACAATCTTTTCCTGGGGACTTCTTCGGGGGGGGCATCCGAAGAAGCCTCCGAGGAAGAGGGGGCACCCTCCAGGGGTGGCTGAGACACCGGTGCTCGACGCTTGGATGTGGCCGTTGGTGCAGAGGAGGATAACGGTCCTTTATGGGGAGGAGAGGCTGCTTCTACTGATGTGGTTGTCTGGGTAGACAACACCTTCCTCATGAGATCGAAGGCCCCCGGGTCCCGAGTCGAGGTATCTCCCGGTTCCGAAGAGATGGGAAGAATCCCCGAAACAGGCACCGAAGGCATCGACCCCGAGGACGGAGCCGAATCGATCCGAGCCGAGGCCCCGAGAGGAAGAGTCGGAACCGAAACATCGGTTCGACTCTCGGCCCCGGAACCAAGGATGGATCTTCGGCTCCGAGACTCCGGTACCGGATCCGACGGAGTCGAGGTGAACGGAGCCGACCGAGAAAAGGACGGTTCTGGCTCCGAGGGCTCCACAATCAGTAGATCAGCCTCTTCCGGCTCCAAAGACTGGACAGGTCTCGGAGGAGGAAGAGATGGAGATAATGGGAGGCCTTCAAGTTTCGACACCAATTGGGTGGAAACCGAGATAAGTTTGGATAAGGTCGTATTCTCCAGTAATTTCTGCACCGCACGGTCAACATCGGTGTCGGAGAGGGGCCTGGAAGAACGGGTCGAAGGAATCGAAGACGGAGCCGACCTCAACAGTGTCGGGGGAGGGAGCTCCATCACCGGTTCCAAGACTCGAGGCTCGGAAACTGACAACAGTTGAACACTCGGCCCCGAAGTCTGTGGAACCGGTGATCTAACTTTAGCTGAAGAGCTCGGAGCCGATGACTTGGGCTCCGATGTCTTCGATTCCTTCGAGGATTTGGATGCCTGGTCCGAAGCATCCAGAGCCTCTTGAAAGGAAGGTTTTAACAAACCTCTATCCATTAGTTTCCTGCGCCTATCTGTCATGACCCTCCCACTGAAAGAATGACAAATAGAGCAGTCTTCTTGCAGATGGAGAGGGCCAAGACAGTAGACGCAGGAACTATGATTGTCAGTTACTGACATCTTTTGCCCACATTGGCAACGCTTGAAACCCGATTTAGCCTTTTCAGACATGTCACTAATAAAAACTGAAAGGTCAAGTCCACTAAGAGAGTCAAGTCCGGTGAAATTGTCGAATCCGGTAAGGTAGTCAAATCCGGTAGTCAATCCAGTAAGGGGTGGTAGGCCCCGAGGAGAACTCTAAACAAGTTTTAATAAACTTAACGGAACCGAGTATCCCTCAACCTTACCACACACACACAATATACAACTAACAAGCTTTTTATAATAAAAGTACTAAGAAAAATATAAGAATAAATCCTAAATCTTATCTTAGATGCTCGAGCTCGACCCAGTGATGCGAACGCTGCAGCGGCAAACTAGATCTGAGGTAAAGGCAGAGGGGGATTGTGGGTATTAGGTGATCTCGAGCTTCTTCTCGATGCAGAGCTTGCAAGCGGCCGACACGGAGCCGAGGATCGGCTCCGAACCCATGTGTAAGAACAAACGGCGAGATTGAACACTCTCACATCTATACATTTCTTGGCATTGAGCTTGAGCCCATGGCTCTGGCACCAAGCATCTGTTTCTGTAAGGCCCTTTTGTAGAGTATCCACATCATTTGGGGATTCAATAATGGCTCCCAGTTTGCAGTCATCTGCAAACTTTGTTAGCCAGAGCCCAGCTTAATAAGTTTATCTATGATTCCAGAGTGGGGGATGGTGTCAAAGGCCTTGGCGAGGTCTAGATAGGCTGTGTGGACCACCTTACCCTTGTCCATGGCTCTGGAGACTGATTCAAAGAAGTCAGTCAGGTTCAGGAGACAAGATCGGCCTTTCACGAACGCAAACTGGGTGGGGTCCAGTGTTTGAAGGTTGCCAAAACAGGATAAATATTTAGGGCTTAAAGTATATACCTTTGATTACTGGCTGAAAGTTAGCCATGTTGAGGTCAGTTTGTTACCCCCATGGTGGGAGGTAAGTGGGTATACCTGCACTGAAGGTTATGACAGCTGGCAGGTATGAGGAGTTTCAAAATGCAGCAAAAATGTACAGGGAGAGATGGAACAAGATAGAAATAAAGTGGTACACAGGAAATGTTATATGGATGGACTGACAGATGGCTGGATGACTAGGTTAACAGAGCAGCATAACTAAGAAATAGAAGTAGCTAGAAAAAAAGAGTGATATAGAGTAATAGATAGCTGGATAAACTGAGCAGCATAAATGGATATAACTTTAAATCCAGAAGAAAGCTTCACCAACTGACCAGTACAGTTATTACATAGAAACATGGAAGAAGGAAACTTTGGGTAGATAACGACTGCTTGACCAGCTCCTCTGGCCATATCAAAGCCTGTTCAATAAAATCATTGCCCAAGTTAATATATTTTATACATCTCTTGCAATTTTACCGTTTTTTGAACCAAGGCATGCCAGTGATTTTTGATGTAATCTGCTAAACAGAAAAATGCTAGATATCCAAAACTCTGTTAGGCAGCTTTCTGTCTGTTAAAGATGTGAGCTCACTCTGCTGCATGCCATTCTTTACCCCTAGCAGTATTAACCTACAGGCTGTGTACCATCTTCAGAATGGTGGAACACAGCTGGTACCTTTCTTGTTGTGATTTATGATACATTGGAAAACATTGGACTTTGGATATATTTATGCTTATGCGTGTAGGAGAAAATGTGCCTGAGTAATCCGACCAAAAGATGCTGGCATTTTCTCTTTCAGGAAGAGCCTGGATCACTGATCAGTGCTTGAGAAATCTAAATGCATCCCCATTCCACACACTGTAAATGCCATAACACACTTACTTGATTTTCAACCTAGATCAAACTTATCTGCTGTACCATTTCTAATCCCAGACAACATACTGACACCTGCCCAAGTATTTTTCAATACATAGTGTTCCCAGAATGGCTCTCACCCATTCCAGCTTTCCCAATGCCTTCCAGCTTTTTGATTCCATACTTCTGTCATCTGGAAATTTCAGCTGTTTGCTGTCTTCCCCATGGCTGAGACAGTGTCCATTTGTTGTCTTAAACCTCTGCAAAGATACCTTGTGACATCACATATTTCAATGAATAACTCTGAAATAGTATCACCATCTTGACATAAAGGAGCTAACGTCAGGCACAAAATAACTCCTGTTCTGTAAACAGCACACAGACTGCTACTGAACTGATGTAACAATGAGCTGCTGCACATAACCCATTCATTTCCCGGTTTTAATGGTCTGAACTAGCTCTTCCCAACAGAGCAGCCCACAGTCATTTCATGTCCACCTCTGTTACCTATCCATTTGTTTAATGTATTTATTTATTTGTTTGTTGAAGGGGTAGAAGCCTGATCCCAGTGGACCTATTCCAGTCTTAGCCTGAGGAGATGCACAAACCAAAAAAAAAAATGATAACCATTAGCAACACAGATTTAGTAACAAAGCAATCTACATGTTGAAGTGGGGGTAATGCTATGGAGAAGTGCTGGAAACAGGGCAAGCTAGCTTTCTCAATCAAGTGAGTTAGAATTTTAAAAACCAAGTACCAAAGCTCCAACTAATAAAATATACAGAAGAGGCAAACCGCAGCTGCTGTTGAATTATGATATGGTAAAAAAGCAAAAGAAATAGCGTAGCACAATTTTTATTTCCGCTTTCGTCCGTAGACTTCATCAGAATAAAATAACTCTCAAAAACTACATCTTTTATACAACCAAAATTACCACATACTAATTAACACTAATCATCCAATTAATAAAATACCATTTTTTAAAAAAACATGAAACCTAAAAATGGAATACTTTACAAAATGTGCAAACAAATCAAATCATTACTTTTGTCTACTTTCAATTTTTGATGTTTTAAAAAACATTTCACATTAATTGACTCATTTAGACCCGGTGGATGGTCTGACTTCAATTTTATTTGCCACTGAGTTTCCCTTTGTAATAGCAAGTTCTTGAAGTCTCCTTCCCTCATGTCTTTATAACATACTTCTAAAATAGAAAACAAAAATTTACTAAAAGACCTACATACCAGGGAATGCTTAAAGAGGGCATTTTTATCGAACTTGCTATTACAAAGGGAAACTCAGTGGCAAATAAAATTGAAGTCAGACCATCCACCGGGTCTAAATGAGTCAATTAATGTGAAATGTTTTTTAAAACATCAAAAATTGAAAGTAGACAAAAGTAATGATTTGATTTGTTTGCACATTTTGTAAAGTATTCCATTTTTAGGTTTCATGTTTTTTTAAAAAATGGTATTTTATTAATTGGATGATTAGTGTTAATTAGTATGTGGTAATTTTGGTTGTATAAAAGATGTAGTTTTTGAGAGTTATTTTATTCTGATGAAGTCTACGGACGAAAGCGGAAATAAAAATTGTGCTACGCTATTTCTTTTGCTTTTTTACCATATCATAATTCAACAGCAGCTGCGGTTTGCCTCTTCTGTATATTTTATGAGTTAGAATTTTGCTTAAATTTATGATTAATTGTACACAGTCTCTGTACACAGGTCCAAACTGAATATTTCCTTGCTGATTCTTTTTATGTTTAAATGTACAAGGCAACAACACAATGTACACTCAGATATACTATATATATATATATATATATATATATATATATATATATATATATATAGGTTTACCTTCATATTGTCGGAAATGACAATATCGATCGCGCTTTTGTGCGGACCAAAAGTGTGAATTTAAACTGTGACAGTCTCCGAAGTTCGAAAATCAGCAAATCGAACAGCAGATTCGCTGATTTTCAAACTTAAATGTTGAAGACACATCGTACTGCAGGGGGGCAAGCCCCCCTGCACCCCCACCCCCTACTTTAATATACTAACTCCGAGGTCGCACTACAGTGGGGAAAGGGTTCATTTCCCGATCCCCGTTATAGTGCAATCCACACCCAAAATGTTGAATCTGCAATGAGCGAATGCCAATGTGCATTCACTCATTGCACATTCGGACAATTTTTTTCAAGGTATTGCCAATTTGGGAACCTCCTTTCACACATAGTGGATTCGCCCAAGTACATAACGCACTTATGAAGATAAACATATATATATATATATATATATATATATATATATATATATATATATATATATATATATATATATATATATATATATATATATATAGGGTTGTGCAAAATAGTTGATGACTGTATGAGCGAAAGGTGTTCTGCCAAGTTTGTTTGATCAACAGATCAGTTAGTTGTTGCAGGTGAAGGTGTGAGATTGCTGTACAAGTGGAGATGGGGAATATGCCCTTTCCCTGTTATGCTGTGGTATTAGCGATTGTATATTAAAGTATATATATATATATATGCCCTCCACTGCACAATGACAATTAATTTGGAGTTTTATGCTCCAGTTTTATTGTTTGAAGCATGGGTGTTGCAATAAATATCACATTTACAGATGTTCAACACACTTCCTTACTGGCATGTAGGCATTAGTACCTGCTACCGTCAGTCTGGCAGTTTATCAAAACACAGAACTCCTGTAACTACCTATCTGTGGGCGTGAAGCACAGATCATCTGGGAGGACCAGTACTGCCCTTCAATCCCACAGACAGGATCTCTTCAGTTTTCTTGTGCCACAATAAGAAAAGACCATCTTAGAAGACTGCACTCCTCTTTGGTTTACTCCAGATATTTAGCTCAGATATTAGAAACCCTTTTGGGATTTTAGTCCTCCCTCTGCCTTTTTCTAACTGTGCTTGAATTGTGTATTCTGCTAATTTGCTTGTGTTTTCCTTACTGGAAAATTCTATGTTCTTTGACTTTTATTTCTCTTTCAGTATAAGAGTTATACTGCCTATTTAAAGCTAATTTTGAGTTTCTGTAGGGTTTTTTGATCATTTGAATGTGTTTTATGGCCACTGGTAAATGTTTAACTGAGTTTCTGTCCTAGGGCCATTTTAGTGCAGTTCCTCTCATTGCCTTGTTCTGCCAGAATGTTGAGAAAAATTGCTGCTGTTATTTCCATTGTTTAAAAGTTTTGGCAGGAAAACTTTCTGTTTTTACAATGTTTTCATCTAGAGCTATGATTACATTTTTGAGATAATTTAGATTTGAAGTACTTTAAATGATGGTTTGTTTAAATCACTATTTTGGCACCGTTTTGTTTGTGAAAACTTTCTGACTGGAATTTTCTTAAGTTTATATTTAATTCTTTGTCTTAGGCTATTTTAGGCTGTTTCTATGTATGTGGAGCTGAAACTAGCCTTTATTTATTAAGTTTGGGAGTCTTTGTGACATGTATTGCATTGTTTGTGTTGGGCCACTGAAATTTATGTCTTTTTTTCTCAGTGCAGTATTCTGTTTAGTGTCTCTGCAGAAATAAGAGTTTAGACTGCTTTTTAGAGAGAAAACAGTGGGATCTGTCCATTTTGTACTAAGCTGACCTTGCAGTCATTACAGGATGCATACCTAGGTTATGAATAATGCTGGCATTTCCATCATCAGTCAGTCATTTAAGTATCCTGATTTTGAATGGGGATCCAGTGTCTGAGGTTTCATTCTTGTCAGAGTCACTTTTCTCTGATGATGAACAGGTTCAGGAACCCAAACAGAATTTTTTCTTTTACCCAAATGTTGGCTAGATTTAGGGATGCACTCAGCTGAGAGCAGTTGTTGACTTCCTCGGAAAACAGCAAGGTTATAATCTTGGGTCTATATCACATTATCGAAATTCCAAAATATCGAACACCATAAGCTCGACCTTGGAATCTCGAAATGTGATATACTTGAACGCTCAGAACAGCAAATTTTTTACAAGGGAAAAAATTTGCTGTTCCAAGAAAACACACACACAGCCCAAGCACACCAAAATACATAATCCACACATACACACTTCACAAAGCCACAGAAACGGCCCACCGAATCCTTTCCCTAGGAAAATATTCTGTGTTTTGCAGCTTTGCTATTTCAAGCATTAGCTGAATAGGGGTCGATATTAGAACATTCGATGTTTTAACACTTCAGTGTTCTAATATAGACCCTATAATCTTTTGGAGGATGAGGCTCCAAACATGGAGACCTTTCTAACATTTATCACAGCACTGGAGCTTGTAATTCTCCTTTGCTCATTTAGGTTCTGCCTAGAAAAGCGTTTAAGAAATTCAGGGTATGTTCAGCCATGCCTGTCCTTCAACCCCCACCTCCCTTCCTTGTATGCAGACCCTGCTTCCTGAGCCTAGTGACTTCTTCTAATAAAAGGAATTAGTCTTCTTCAAATCCTGTTCCTTCAGCTAAAGTCAAATGGATAGAATCTCAGGGAAAGAAGCTGGCTCAGTCCAACATGGTGGCTTTTAAAGTGTTTAATTACCAGTATTTTATGTGGAAATTTGTGTTGAGATGTATGTGTAGTTTAGACTAGTTTGCTGCATCTTTACCTGCTGAGCAAAATGTCTATGTCAAAGATATTTTGTTTCCAATATTTCTCAGTGCCTTGTAGGGGGCTGATACTACTACTACTACTGGAAATGCAGCATCATCAGTGGTGATAAGGAGGTATGCTTGGTTGCACAGCCAGAACTTTTCTGATGAGTTCAAAAAAGAGATTTTGAATGCTTTATTTGAGTCTGACTGTGTGTTTGGTACAGCAGCTAATCAGCTCCTTGAACACTGGAATAATGGAGGTTAATTCATGCAAGGGGTTTTGAAAATGTTTCATATTCCTAAATTTCTTTTCTGCAAGCAGAATAATTTTCACCAACCTTCCAAGCCTAACAAAAACTAAGGCAATAAAAGGAAACAGCAGGATGAGAACCCTGTGAAGCCTAAAAAGAGGGATTCCTTTCCCAAAAAGAATCATCCTCCTTCCAGCATATGACTATGCCGAGGTGCCGTACCTGTTTGTCTTAAGTTCCCCACCAGGTGCCACATCTCCAAAGTAAGCTCTAAACAAGGTGGCTTGACCCTCAGTGGTTTCTGACAAAAATGATTGGCAGGGGCTGCAGATGGCAGTGGAAAGAGCATCTGCTTCCATTCAAAGGGGTTCCCCCTCATCCGTCAGATTAGACTTCATTATTCCCTCCTATTGTCTGGCAAATGCTGGACTCAAGGGTTATAGAACAGGTCCTTCCTTCAGACAAAATGAGAGGTTTTTACTCCAGTATTTTCCTAATCACCAAAAAAGAGCTGTCATGGAGGCTGGGGTTTGACCTTTCCTTTCTGAATACATTAGCCAAGGTCCCCAACTTCAAGATGCTCACCCTGCAGATAGTGCTTCCCCTGTTACTGGACCCCTGTCCCTGGACTTAAAGGATGCATATCATCATTTTTTCATTGCTTATCACTATAGATTTCTGAGATTTATTGTGTCTGGTTCTGTATTACCCTTTGGTCATCCAATGCACTGCTAGTGTTTATCAAACTCCTTGTCCCAGTAGTGACATATTCTCATACTCTGGGCATTCACATTTTTCCTTGGATGACTTGCTGATCTGTGCAGAGACTGTGTCCAGGTGTCTGAATTCTCTAGAGAAGATCTCGGCTTTCCTGTCCTACACTGAGTTCCAGCTGAAACTCTGAAAGTCGTGTCTGACACCCTTGCAAGGACTAGTCTTTCTGGGGTGTTTAATCGACTTCCACAACAGAATGGCCTTTATTCCAGAAGGCAAGATCCTCTCTTACCAGACAATGTTTCTGGAATTCTCCAAGGATGCAAGACTGCATCTAGCAGATGGCGTAGAGGATTAAGGAGCTTTTAATGAGCTGTTTCCTGTGGTCCAGTGGTGCAAGGTTTGATTCCCCTAGCTTCCATTGCTAAACTGTGTGACTCTGAGCAAGTCACTTAACCAGACTCCACAGGTTGAGTCAGAAAAATATCCATGAAGACTGGTGCATTACCCAAGAAAACAAACACAAACAAACAAACTAATAAATAAATTTCACCTCGGTCAGAGAATTCCTAAAAATTCTTGGAATGATAGCATTCATAATTCTCATTATACCACTAGCTCATCTTCACATGACAAAAATTGTTGGACCCAGCACCTTCATTCCCCAGAATCCGAGCTGCTGGTGCTGCCCTTCATCAGATGAGAGTTACACTGGTGAAAGAAAAGTTTAGTATCAGTCCAGTACTTCCTTTCTCCCCTTTGTGCCAGTACAATCTGGCCAGATAGATTTGTCTGACTTTGCTTGAGAAGCTATGTCATTGGGGATGCAACAGCAAACCACTGGGGGCCGAAGGATGCACAGAAATACATAAATATCAAGGAGGTGTTGGTGGTGTTTTATACCTTCAAAGTCCTTCACCACCTTTGGAGTCCAGGTCTTTTCCTTGTGGTTGTGGACAACACCACAGTCATGGTGGTATCTCAACAAACAAGGTACTACAAGATCATACCCTCTGTACCAGTTATCTATGATGGCCTGGGAGCTGTCCAGCATTCTCTTCAGGCACCATACATCCCATTAGAGCAGGATATATTGGCAGGCAGACTAAGCGTATCCAGGGTAGAACTGCATGAGTGGCAGCTTCAAGACAATGCTGTTTCAGGATCTAGTCCAGATATGGGGAATGCCTCAGTTAGATCTGTTTGACTCCTTTCAAAACAGACAGCTGGAGACATTGTATTACAGACATTCTTGCAGCCATACTTGCTGGTCAGACAAATTCTTGTTCACTTGGACAGGATTGTCCCTATATGCATTTCAACCTGTTCCACTTACTCAAAAGGCACTTTTGAAGGTTCAGAAAGAAATGTCAAGGATCATTGTGGTGACCCCCTCCTGGCCCAGGCAACCTCGATTCTCCCTTTTAATGGTATTAGCCAAGGGCAATTACCACAGACTTCCTCCTATTCTGGATCTGCTCACATATTCTCAAGGGTAACTGGTGTACCCTAATTTGGAGATACTTCAACTGTCAGCCTGGATAATTCAATTTTATTTGTTTATTTTATTTATTTTATTTAACATTTGTGTCCTAGGAAACTGTAACTGGGATAATACCCCATTTTCAGCAGAGGCCTGGGGACAAAAGCTCCACATTGACATAATATGGTTACAGTTAAAATAAAGTTATTATAATACCTAATACAGAAGAATGACATATTAATTAAGTAAAAATGCAACTTCAGTTCATGCAGTGTAAACTTATATATAGTGTAAATATTTGGACAACTATAACAACTTGAAAAAGAACATTGTCAATACTTAAAAGTATTCACAAGTTGTAGTTCACAGAAATTATATTAAACACACTGACTACACTATTTGGTACAGAGATGACCAGATAATCTAGCCTAGGCAAAAATTTATTTGTCTTTGTGACGTCCCTGCTGTGGGCCAGTGATCAAGGAGCCTCAATCCTCACCATGGACAGTGGTGAGGGACAAAGATAGATACACACACTATTTCCAGATGCAGCTCTCTGCACCAAGCACAATTTCCCGTAAGAGCACACAGGTAATACAGTCTGTCCTGGAGCTGGATTTCCCTCTCTCTCTCCATGACCCAAATAAGACTCCCCACTGACACAGCTGTAGAGTTGAGTCCTCAGCAGAGTGTTCCAAGCCAAGCGCTCCACACCCTCTCTGTGAAACCATTGCTCTGTATCCCTTCTCCAAGTAGCTGACACACACTCTCTTTGAGCTTTGGTTTTCACACACATACACTCACACACACACACATACACTCACACACACACACACACACACACACACACACACACACACACACACACACACACACACATACACACACACACACACACACGGGAAAGGCTGGCACAGATTTACCAGCTATGCCCCCTCTGCCCAGACTATATAGAAGATACTGCCACCAGAACACTTCAAAGACAGTTACTCTAAGATTGTTACAAGGGTACCCAATTATACTGAGTAAAATTAATACTAATACAAATGGTAGTGTTTGACCAATGACGCAAGGCTTTCAGAAGCAACCACAGTATCACCAAATAAATATAAGTACTCTCAAAGGTTAAAATATTCTCTAAAAGACCAGCCACAGTGAAAAATTTAAATATATTTAATAATAAATAATAAAGGAACATGAAAATACTAAATATCTATTTACAATAAACACCAGAGTTTCAGCCACAAGAAATATTATAAATAACACTGATGGATAGATTCACACAGATACAGAAAAAGAGTACTTAACTAATCTCACTATATTTTCCTAACTGATCTAAAGAATTACTATTCCCTGGTTACTTACTAAAGCAAGGCAAGATTAAGTAGATGAGTGGTCCTTCTTTGTCCGGTTTCAAAAAGAGATTGCCCTGAGACTTCTGTCTCATCTAGTATTAAAGCATCATCTCAGTGCTGGATTACAGAATAGCTTCACAGACATCTGACTTGTGGTTCCCACACTACCCCCTTTACTAGAAACTGAACCAGAATCTGGCACGTGTCATAATACACACACAGAGCTTTGCTAAGATGTCTTATAGCATCTGAAAACTATAAAACTATTTCAAAAACGTCCATCTTTCCAGGGTAGCAATTAGGTCACCTCTAAGGACAATACAGTAGGATTCCTAGTTCTGGTTTTCACAGACATTTTGTCTCTGGCTGTAATAAGTGCTGAAGATAGAATCTTTATGGCCTAAACCAGCTAATTTAATTTCAGACTATTTTTCAAATTTAGCTGGACTGAAATTATCCTCTTCTCTTTCAGTATCCTCTGTTACAGTATATTCATTACAACAGTTACAGTACAGTCTGACATACTGGTGCACTTCTTTTCTGTCTAGCAGGACCCATTGTTGGTACAGTTTACAAGCAGCTTTATAAATAGATTTTCAACACAAGCACCTGTACAAATCAGTTTGAAATATAAACTCCAGCTATGCTGGCATATGTTAAATATCCACTGCCCTACTTCTCCTAACATAGCTGGCAATACCTCTCATCATCACATCTCTCCCCTCTTTGAAGATTCAAGCTAGTTTCTTAAGTGACCCAGGAGAAATGTTGCTTGAGAAGAATGAGCCTGTCTGGGAATACATTAACCTATACCCTGTCTTGAGAGCCCATCTACAATGGCATTGCTGACCTCATCACTATGGTGCTGCACTGTCATACCATATCATATACCTGCAACCATAGGCTCTACCTTAATAATTTGGCATTTTGCTGGCTGGCTCGATGTAGCCATAACTACAGTGAATGTCCTTCCATATAGATAGGATTGAAGTTTCTGCAGTGCCCATACTATTGCTAGATATTCTTTTTCTACTGCTGCCTAACATTCCTCACAAGGATGGAGTCTGCAGCTGAGATATACAACTGAGTGCTCTTCTCCCTCTGAGAAAACCTGGCTGAGTACAGCCCCCTCCCCATGGTTTGAAGCATCTACCTGCACAACAAATTATTTGCTGTAATCTGAACTGGCTAACACAGGAGGTCCTCCCAAAGCCCCTTTAAGCTTTTGGGATGCCTGCTCGCAGGCTGTGATCCATAATACCGTATCTGACCTGTTTTTCCTCATCAGGTCTTTGAGAGGGGCAGCTATGGTGCTGTAATTGGGAATGAACTTTCTAGGGTACCCTGCTGTCCCCAAGAATTCCCTCACCTGCTTTTTGGTAATAGGGACAGGTCATTCCTACATAGCTTCCACTTTGGCAGATTCTGGCCTGATCTTACCACTCCCCACTCTATGTCTCAGGTAGGAGACCTCTGCCATACACACCTGACACTTACTGAACTTAATGGTCACCCCTCCCTTTGCAGTCTGCCCAGGACCTCACTGCCATGCTGAAGGTGCTCTTGCCAAGAATGGCTGTAGATAGCAATACTGTCCAGGTAAGCAAGGGCATAATATCCTGCTTCTGCTAGGATACAATCTAACAGTCTCTGGAAGGTTGCTGGGGCATTTTTTCAACCCAGAGGGAATCTTCATGAAATCGTACAATCCGAAAGGAATCACAAAGGCTGACCTCTTTGTAATGGTGGGAGTCAATGGCACCTGCCAGTTGCCCTTGGTCACATTATTAGTGGTCAGATACTTAGCCCCATCCAGCTGCTCTAAGGGTTCATCTGTCCTAGGCATAGGGTAAACATTTGACTCTGGGTGACTATTTAGTTTTCTGTAGTCCACACATAACCTGGTGCTGCCATCTTTCTTTGGTACCAGCACCATTGGGGAGGCCTAGGGACTGCTGGATTACTCCCAGTTCCAACAGTTTCCATATCTCCTCCCTAACAGTCTCTCTGACTCACTCAGGCACCCTATAAGGGACCTGCTTGATAGGCCTTTGTGGTCCTGTATCCACAGGTGGCTGCACCTAGGTTTTCCAGTGAGCATACCCCCAAACTCCTGTAACACTGCTTGGATTTCTAGAACCTGAGTAAAGGATAGCTGCTGGGACATTGCCACCCCTTCCACTGAGGTGTCACCCTGAGCCTTACTGAGGAGATCAGTCACCTGATCCCCCTTAGACTCCTCCTGCCACCCACTGCAAATATACAGCACAAGGGCCTCCCTATCATGGTAAGGCTTCATCATGTTAACATGCTTCATTTTGTGCTGCTGCCTCCTGCCTAGCAGGTTTACCATGCAGTTATCGTCACTAACCTTCCTTACACTTTGAAGTCTCTCCCAAGCTGCATGCAGCTTACTGTAACTGACAGGAATAAGAACCATATCCTGCTGTCCCACAGCACACTCTCAGGCTTGAGCATTCCTGTCACACCAGATCTTTTTCTGCTGTTGGGCTCCTGTTGTGTTCTCCTGGGCCAGGCCCATGAGCTCCCTAAGCCTTGCCCTGAGGTTCAGGACATATGCCACAACATACTCCTTATGGGATTCCCACTCACCCTCCCACTAATCATGAATCAAATCTAAAGGCTCCCTCACCCTATGCCAGTACAACAACTCAAAGGGTGAAAAACCTCTGGATTCCTGGGGTACCTCTCTGTATGAAAACAGCAGATGGGCAGATATTTTCCCACTCTCTCTTAAAATTGTCTGCAAATGCCTGTAGCATGGTCTTTATTGTAGAGTTTAACCTCTCCACAAGACCATTAGTCTGGGGGGGGTCCTTAAGTGCTTCACCCCACAGTGCTCCCACAGACAAGCCAGCCAGTCTGACATGAAACTGGCACCTCTGTCAGTCAGTATTTCTCTTAAGAAACCTACCCTGCTGAAAATATCCAACAAAGCATTTGCCACCTTCTCTGCCTTGATGGAGGACAGAGCCACCTCCTCATGATATCTAGTAGCCTCTTAGTGTAGGGTCCAAGAGCAGAGTCTATCTCAACTCTACTTTTGTGACCCTCCCCTGCTCCCCTTCCACAGGAAGTCTGGTATCCTCTGACAGTGGTGCCTCATTGTGAGCCTGGGCACTACCACTCACCTCTGCCCTTGCAGTCACTCTATCCAAGAGAACATTAGTACCTACCAGCAGCTGCGGCTTATCTCCAGGCTCACTGCTGCAGGATAGCTTCCTCCCTGAAACAGTCACATCACCAACCCTGGCTTCAGGTGTGGGGTCTGTCTGGGTCTATCCCAGGCTACCATCTCCATATGCCTGTTTCCAAGCCTGACTGTGTATAACTGCATGCACACACAGTACTGCATTATCAGAATCATTCCCTATCAAGACATCTGCAGGCATATCCTCAAACACCCTTACTTGCGTGCTTCTTTTTCCACCCTCCCAGTCAAGGTGAACCCTGGCCAAAGGCATTTGGAATGGAGTCTGGCAAGCAAGTACTGCTCCTCTTTAACAACTACAGGCTTGACAATGGTTATATCAGATGCTGTGTTTCTCTTAGCAGTGAACTGTTTTCCATCCACTAAGATAGGATATACATTTTGGTGATAGTCTGTTACCCCTGTTGTCTCCAGACAACTTACCACTGCCATACTGTTATTCCCACTTGCTGTCTCCCCCACCTTTTGTTCCCCACCTTGCCTCCATTGACATCTGTATGCTACGTGCCCCCCCCCCCGGTTACATTTAAAACATCTAACCCTTGATCCTGGCCATGTACCTGAACTAGTGGCTTCCCGTGTTACTGGTGGACTCTGTTTGGGTGGTTTAAGCTGCCCACCATGGGTTCCCTTATCCATGTGCAGCACTGAGTATCCCTATCTTGTGCCATGATTCCCTGCTTGCTAAGTAGAGATCCACTTTTTTACCCACCTCATCTGCAGAGTTACACTCCTGGCCTGCCAACCAAATTCTCATGTTCTCAGGCAAAGTGCTAATGGTTTGTTCCCTTACCAAAAGGTCTGCCAGCATTTCAAAAGTGGTGAACTGACACCTACTCACCCACTTATGAAAATAAGTGCTTAACTCAGGAATATAATCACATACACTTTCATCTGCCTTGGGTCTATGCTCAAAAAATGTTTTTCTTTAAGCTTCACGTGTTAACATAAAACATTCCAATAAACATCATTTAACTTTATCATAGTTTAAATAATCAGTATCAGACAATTTAGAAATAGCAGGTACAGCTTTACAGTGGAGTAAGGGGGTCAGGAACCATACTCAGAGCCCTTGGTCAACATTATTCTGTTTACATACTCTTTCAAATATATGAATAAAACTATCAAAATTATCACCTTTTGTAAACTGTGGAAGAAATCTACTGACCTTTATTGTTTCTGGGGTTTGGTTATTCCCTTCCCCATTACCTCCATGAGCCTGACAAAGAGTCAGCATCTCCCTCTTATGTTAATGTTGTTTCTCATTTTCTTCAGCCTCCAAACAATCTCTAATTTTATTCGACCTCCAATTGCAGCGGGCTGTCTGCCAATTCTAATTCCATCTGTTTTGCCTGCTGCAGTCTCTCCACTGATTCTAATTCCAAATGTCTGGCCTCCAGTTCAAGTCTCTTTAACTCCAGATGTGTTTTAAGTCCTCTGAGGAAAAGACGAACTGTCCTGTTTCTGAGTGCTGCAAATCCCCTTCACCAGACTTTTTATCTTTCTGGTTGTTGGTATGGACTACAGCTGTGACTAAAGCTGAAATAATTTCCACTTCAGAGTGGTTGGCATGCACCAGTCCTTTGGCTTCACACACCTTGGTTAACTGGTTCTTTGTCAGCTTGCCATAAGCCAGTGCTGACATCATTGCCAGCCTTCATTGAGTAAACTAAACTTACAAAAAATAAATAAAACTGTTGTGAAAACGAAACTCTGTATGTTTACTTTGTGGCTGCTGAGAGTACACACACCTTCAGTGATAACTGTTTACAGGCTTCAGAGGTTCAGTTAATATCCCACCACTGCCACCAATATGTGATGTCCCTGCTCTGGGCCATTGATCAAGGAGCCTCAATCTTCACCATGGACACCTGTGAGGGAAGTTCACTTGGAACAAATATAGATACACACAGTACTTCCAGATGCAGCTCTCTGCACCAAGCACAATTTCCCTTTAGAACACACAGGGAATACACTCCATCCTGGGACTGGGCTTCCCCTTCTCTCTCTCTCTCTCTCTCTCAAAACCCCAAATAAGACTCCACACTGACACAGCTGTAGAGATGAGTACTTTGCTGACTGTTCCAAGCGAGCACCTCCACCTCCCTCTCTGTGAAACCAGTGATCTGATATTGTTAATCCTTGTTCATTCCTTACGCATGGGTATCGGTTCCGACCTCGGAACCAAGCCGGCCATTTTCCAAGCTCGCATCAGCTACAAACTCTCGAGCTAAACTCTTAACCATAATCCCCCTCTCCCTGTTACCTCAGATTTCGTTTGCCGCGTTGCTATTCAGTCGTGTCAAGCTGCTTCTCTTGAGCTAAGTATAGTTATTTCTTGTCAGAATAGTCATTTATATAACTTTTTCTGTCATAAAAGTTTCTATTTGTTGTCTCTTACCCTATCGCATCTAGTGACCATATTTTCTTGAGTTTTCTTCTCTTTTCTCTACATTTTTTACTGCAAGGTATTTATCCCCTACCATTGTTGGTAATCTCCTTTTTTCATACCTTCGGGTATTCTTTTGTACCATTACTGGTACCCTTTCTACTATCCCTTTTTCCTATCATGGATAAGAAAGGTAGTCCAGGTTTTAAAAGGTGTCATGATTGTGGACACAAATTACCTACATCTGATGCACACTTTTTGTGCGTTTATTTTTTGGGGGCGGCCCATTTATCTGTTGACCCGCCCTGTACTATCTGTGAAAATTTTTCTAACAGAACCTTGTTAGAAAGGAAAAACAAGCTGTTGCTGAAGGGACTTCTTAAATCTCCCTTTTCAGAGGCTATTTATGGGTCGGAGGCCTCAACCCCTTCTAGAGCCCATAAGAAAATTTTGGATGTTCATACTAAGGCCAAGTCTTTGCCTTCATCCCTGGCTGGGGCCTCCCGCCAACCAAAACCTAAAAAGGCTAAAGTTTCTGCTCTGGAGCTCACTCAGTCAGCCCCAGTGCTTTTGGTGCCTAGACTTTCGACACCAAGGCCTTCAGCTCCATTAGTGATTTCGGCTCCGTCTTCTCCTGCAGCCTTCACTATATCGGCACTGAGGGGCTCCTCAGTTCAGACTATTACGACTACTGTATCAGCACCGACCGCTCAGTCGGCGCAGACCTTGACCACGTCAGCTCCGACATCTTACTCGGAACCAATGCCTCAGTTGTTGCCTCCAATTTTGTCAGTTCCAGCTTCGGTACCGACAACCACTTCGGCACCAATCCTTTTGTCAGTGCAGACCGTGACCTCAGCACCGATGACTTCCTCTGTGCAGACGCCCATAGTCCAGTCTCTCTCTACACCATTGTTCTTGGTGCGGACTGATGAGGTGGGCACCGAGTTTGTCTCTTCTATGGACAGGCCTGTTTCTCCCTCAGTCTCCGTGAGGTCCACCAAAAGTCTTTCCGAACATGATGTGTTGCGTCTTGTGGATCAAGTGCTTTTGGCCAGAGGTATCCCACCCCCCTTGGGAGGTGATCACCCATCCCCAAAGACCCCTTCTTATTCTCCTCCTTCATTGCCTTTGAAGTCCATTGATATAGCTCAGTCTTCTCCCTCTGCGGTTCCCTTTATGGATCTCACTAAGGAACCGCAGTTGCCTTCATGGCAGGAAAGTTTTGCTACGACTCAGGATGACAGTTGTGACACACGTAATTTGCTGCTCCACAGCCATTCAGGGACTCTGAGTCGGCAGGCTGAGCCACTTAGGGAAGGGGTGACCCCTGTCCTGGACACTCACTCCTCTTCAGGTGGACCAGCCTTTCAACTGATGGAGAAGGCTTTCACTTCTGATGGCGATACTGGGCTGTTTATCCCCCCACCCTCCTCTGGTACACTGGTTTCACAAGTCGCACCTAGCAGACAACGGTGTGCAAGGGCATCAGGACATATTCCCACAGGAAACCCCTTTTCAGCTGTCTTCCCCAGCTTCTCCCTCTGAGGAAGTCCACCGGAAAAGTTTGTGTAAGAGGAAGCACATGGACTCCACAGAGGAGATCCTTACTGAAGACACAGACTTTGATGAGGGGAAGGATCCCCATGGTCACCCTCTGAGGTATCCTTTGGTGATATCCTCGAAATCCTTAAACAGAGAGGTGACTGGCAGCCCTCTAATCCGAGCTCTGAGGAGTCTGTGTTCCTGCAGGCTTTTCGCGCCTGGCCTCCTACTTCCTGGGTTACTCCACCTGCCGAAGAACTTGTCCGGCTCATCATGCAGCGTGCGTGGAAGGCTCCTGACACCGTCGAGGCTATTCCCCAGAGACCAGATAAGATTTTGTCCCCTCCTGCTACGTATCCCTATTGGTCAAAAGGTCTTCCTGTGGATGATCTGGTGGTGGCGGCTGCAGTAAAAAAGGATCCGGCAGAAGAAGAAAGCCAGACTGTCCATCCACCTAACAAAGAGTCCCGGGCCCTGGACAGGGTAGGGAAGCACACCTTTGCATCAGCGACCTTTACTATCAGGTCCCTGAATTATATGGCACACTTTACCAGGATTCAAAGGGATCTGATTTCTGACCTCTCTGAAACCTTGGCTGGTGCTGTGTCTGATGAGGTCTGTGACAAAGTGGCCTCTCAGCTGGCCACCACTGAGTCAATATCTAACTCCTCTATGCGACTGATATCTCATGCATCAGAAGGAGCAGCTAGAGCGGCGGGTTCAGCTGCGGTCTTGAGATGACATGCCTGGATGCGCTTGTGCAATTCCATGGAACCCTTTAAGGCTTCCTTTCTTAACACTGCCATTGAGGTCTCTTCGTTGTTTGGACCCAAAGTTAAAAGCACACTGGCCAGATGTGACCAGGACGGTAAGACCCTTTCTGCCATAGGTGCCCGTTATTCTTCCCCTCAACGTGCTTTCTCCCAAAACCAAAAGAGTGGGAAGACGTGGTTCAAGAAATCTCAGGGTCCTTTCCGTGACACACAGGCCAAGTTCTCCCCTAGAGGCAGAGGGGGAAACTCACAGGGAAGACACTCCTTTCGGGGCAGAGAGGGTCCATGTAACCAGGGTTCCAGGGACTCTTTCCCTGGCCAATCCTACCAGCGCTCCTGAAAAGCGGCCCAACTCCTTCCCTCTGGAGGTGGTTGGGGGTCATTTCTCTTTGTACCCTTCTGCCTGGCTAACCATCATAACCAGAGGTTATTATATCCTATTCGATATTTGTCCTGTCCCTTCAAAAAACCTTCCCAACGTTCTACCCAGTCAAAGGGAAGAAGCAGCACTAGAGGTAGAAAAGCTGATAAGAAAGAGAGTCATCCAAAAAGTCCCTCCAGACCAGATAGGATCCGGATTCTACTCAAGACTATTTTTGGTTCCAAAGAAAACCGGGGACTGTAGACCAATTTTGGATCTCAGTGTATTGAACAAGTTTGTGAGAGAGTAAAAAATCCGGATGGTCACAATACAGTCCATTCTCCCGCTTTTGGAAAAAGACGATTGGATGTGCTCGATAGATCTTCAAGATGCGTACTACCACATAAAAGTGGACAGGCCATCAAGAAGATTCCTGCGCTTCCATGCGGGATCCAGTCACTACCAGTTCAGAGTACTGCCCTTCGGACTCTCTACAGCCCCCAGAGTGTTCACAAAGTGCATGGCAGTCATTACAGCTCACTTGCGACTTCAAGGATTCCAGGTGTTTCCTTACGTAGACGACTGGCTCATTTCCGCCCCCACCAGACATCTACTGGAAGAAGCCCTGGCATACTCTCTCCTCGCTGCACAAAGGTTAGGCATAACCATAAACTGGCAAAAATCCAATCTCACCCCATCTCAGTCGACAGAATTCATAGGGGTTATCTTGGACACAAAGAACTGCAGAGCTGCCATTCCAGAGCACAGAATTTTAAGGATAAAGCAACAACTGATTCCAATCCTTTCAAGGGAAAAATCTACAGCTCACTCTGTTCTACAGCTGTTGGGTTCCATGGCAGCCTCCATCACCATTGTCCCCCTGGCCAGGTTTCATATGAGGCTTTTACAATGGCTACTGCTCACCCAATGGTATCCTTTTCAGCATCCTCTTTCAGCCAAGATTCGAGTAACCCACAGGTGCAAACAGGATTTAAATCAGTGGATGACACACAATCTGTCACAATGGTCTCACCTCTTCTCCCCCAGCAACCCAAGGCCACAGTGACCATAGACACCTCCCTGATGTGGTGAGGGGGCTATGTCAGGGAAAGACAGTCCAAGGCACTTGGTCCGAACTGGAGGCCCATCTGCATATAAATGTTCTAGAGCTGAGGGTGGTGCTTCTGGCATTGCAAGCATTCCATCCCCTGCTGCCGTCTGGGATGATTGCGATTCAATCAGACAACATGGTGGTGGTCTGGCACATCAACAAGCAAGGTGGAACCAAATCTTACCCTGTTTGTCGAGAGGCCATGAGGATATGGCAATGGGTGATGGCTACCAAACGTTTGCTTCTAGCAACGCACATTCCCAGGAGTTCCAACGTGATAGCAGACAGACTCAGCAGGTGCATTCTACAACCTCACGAGTGGTCCCTGAATGCCTTAATAGTGGCGGAGATCTTTCACCGCTGGGGCCATCCTTGCTGCGACCTCTTTGCATCCCCGACCAACTACAAATGCAGCAACTACTTCACCCTGATTCCCCCTCCGGGACAGTCACCCAGGGACGGTTTAGTCCAAGATTGGCCCTTGGGTCTTCTTTATGCATTCCCACCCTTTCCCCTCATTTCCCATTTTCTGAAGAAAGCCCGTCAGTTGAAGAGCAAGGGGATCCTCATAGCACCATATTGGCCTCATCAGATTTGGTTCCTCTTCCTTTGGCCTCACCTACTAGATCGACATTGGATTCTCCATCCAACCCTGGAGTTGATCTCACACCCATAGAACCTGATTCATCCCAACTTGAACAGCCTGAAGCTCACAGCTTGGCTACTCCAATTCCCTTGATTGCCAGGCAGAATGGTCTTTCTTTACCAGTACATGATATTCCCATTGCATCTCATAAGTCTTCCACTAGAATTACTTATCTAAGCAAGTGGAAAAGATTTACCTGTTGGCTGAAAGATAAACAAGTAGATCCCTTCTCAGCACCAGTGTCGATAATACTAGACTATCTGACCGACCTTTTCCAATCGGGTCTATCGGCCTCTACCATTAGAGTTCATTTGGCTGCAATTTCTAATTTCCATGAGGGTGTCCAAGATTCCTCTCTTATGTCTCGCAAACTGTGCAAGACCTTCATAAAAGGTGTGAATCATCTGAAGCCACCTTTTAGAGAACCTATTCAACCATGAGATCTATCATTAGTTCTACAAGCTCTGACAATGCCACCCTTTGAACCAGCTTCTTCTTCCGACCTCAAGTATTTGTCATGGAAAACCTAGTTTTTGATCACCATTACTTCTGCCAGACGTATCTCTGAGCTTCAAGCTTTGTGTATCAAGAGTCCATACTTGATTTTTCATAGAGATAGTGTATTTGAGAACTAATCCTTCATTTCTGCCAAAAGTGATCTCTGAAATGTCTATTAATCAAACCATTGAATTGCCAGTTTTCTTTCCCAATCATTCAAACAGAGGAGAGTATTGCCTACATACCCTAGATATCCACAGGCAAATCCGTTTTTACTTAAACAGGGCTAGGTCCTTTCGTAAATCTGACCAGTTATTTTTGGCCTATTCTGGACCTAGATTAGGATCTGCTGTTGTTAAGATCACATTAGCTAGATGGTTGAAGGACTGTGTGACCTTCATTTATACACAACTTATTATCCTGTTGTCTACTACCATGAAAGCTCATTCGACAAGGTCGGTGGAAACTTCTGCTGCCTTCCCTGCCAGAGCTTCTTTACATGACATCTGTGCAGCTGCGACTTGGGCTACGCCTCATACCTTCATCAATCATTACAAATTGGATTTGGCCTCCAGGAGAAGAGCATCTTTTGGTTCTATGGTGCTCAGGAATGTCCTTCCATGAGAGCCTCCCAGGAATAGAGGTAGCTGGGGACTCTGTCCCATGCATAAGGAATGAAAAAGGATTGACAATATCAGATAAAGAAGTTATGTCTTACCATAACGTTCCATCTGTAGTGTTGATCCTTGTTCAGTCATTACGACCCTCCCTCCTTCCCCCTCCTGTCGCTTCTAGTGGATCTCACCATCCGATTCTCTTAGGTTATTTGGCCAGAGGTAACCTCTACCTTCTTTTGACTTGCAAACTCAATCTGAGGTAACAGGGAGAGGGGGGTTATGGGTAAGAGTTTAGCTCGAGAGTTTGTAGCTGACACGTGCTTGGAAAATGGCCGGCTCAGTTCCGAGGTCAGAACCGATACCCATGCGTAATGACTGAATGAGGATCAGCAATACAGATGGAACATTATGGTAAGACATAACTTCTTTTTCTGTATCCCTGTTCAAAGTAGCAGACCACACACACACACACACACACACACACACACACACACACACACACACACACACACACACACGCTCACACACACATGCCTGGGAAAGGCTGGCACAGATTTAATGGCTATGCCCCCTTTGCCCATATTATAAGGTAGATACTGCCACCAGAGCACTCCAAAGCTAGTTACTCTAAGGCTGTTTTAAGGGTACCAAATTATACTGAGTACAATTAATACTAATACAAATGGTAGTGTTTGACCAATGCAGTCAGGCTTTCAGAAGCAGCCACAGTGTCACCAAATAAATATAAGTACTCTCAAATATTAATATATTCTCTAAAAGACCAGCCAAAATGAAAAGTTTAAATATATTTAATAATAAATAATAAAAGAACATGAAAATACTAAATATCTATTTACAATAAACACCAGAGTTTCAGTCACAGGAAATACTAAAAATAACACTGATGGATAGATTCACACAGATACAAAAAAAAACAGTACTTAACTAAGTTCACTATATTTTCCTGACTGATCTAAAGAATTACTATCCCCTGGTTACTTACTAAAGCCAGGCAAGGTTAAGTAGGTGAGTGGTCCTTCTGTGTCAGGTTTCAAAAACAGACTGCCCCGAGACTTCTGTCTCATCTAGTATTAAAGTATCATTTCAGTGCTGGATTACAGAATGACATCACATACATCTCGTCATCTGACTTGTTCCCAAGCTATCGCCTTTACTAGAAACTGAACCAGAATCTAGCACATATGTGTCATAATACACACAGACACACATAGAGCTTTGCTAAAATGTGTTATAGTCATCTGGAAGGTATAAAACCATTTCTAAAACTTCCACTCTTCCACGGTAGGAATTAGTTCACCCCTAAGGATAATATAGTAGGATTCCTAGTCCTGTGTTTTACAGACTTTTTGTCTCTGGCTGCAATCAGAACTGTAAGATACAATCTTTATGGCCTAAACCAGGTAATTTAATTTCAGACTATTTTTCAAAGTTAGCTGGACTGAGATTAACCTCTTCTCTTCCAGTATCCTCTGTTACAATATATTCATTACAAGTGTTAAAATATAGTCTTTATTCCTTTTCTGTCCAGCAGGACCTACTTTTGGTACATTTTTAATGCAAGCTGCTTTACAAATACATTTTCAGCCAGAGCACCTGTACAAATCAGTTTGATATACAAATGACATATTTGCTAAATTCCTTTGCTTTACTAAATTCCAGCTAGCTATGCTGGCATATGTTACAAATCCACTGCCCTACTTCTCCTGGCATAGCAGCTAATACCTCACATCATCACAGTCCTTGATATAAAAATACATTTTACTAATTCATTCTCTCCAAACATATTCAAAGTATGTTGGGGGATGGAAGGAGGAAAGACTAGTTCAGGAGACATGCCAAATCTTATTAAAATAGTGTTTTAGTAGTTGTTTGAAGTTGGAGAAGTTCAAGTTGGATCTAATTTTCAAAGGGATAGAATTCCATTTTTAGTGAGAGAGTACAGGGGAGATTTTGGCAAGAGAGTTTTGTGTGGTTTATATGTGCTGAGAATATATTGATGCTCTTTGATATCACTGTTGCAGTATTCATTACAATAGACATCCCTTGTGTAGGGCAGCCTGAAGTCCAGCCAGTGTACCAAAGCCTTTAGGTTGTATTGTGTATGCCGTACATGATGTAGAGCATAAAGGTGATGTTTGGATGTACCATCCTCTGAACTTCTTTGTCGCCAGTCCAAGTGCTATCTTCTATTGTCAGTCTTGAACTCCTGTTCGTCTGCTGGTTACCAATCCGGTTTCAGATAAGTGCCCCATTGAGATTTTTTGTTTTTCTTATTGCTTTTTTGAGTTGTTTCTGGTTGTTGGTTTCATGTCATCCAGAAAGAGGAAATGTGGGAAACAGACTCCCCATAAAGATCATCACAAGCAATGATTACTTTGCTGAGGTGCTTCATCATATGTCTTGTGCGATTTATTAAGCTTTTGTCCCTAAGATGTTGTATAGTTGGCTTTCTCCCTTAGCTGTTTATTCAGAAAACCAGTGACTTAAACTGTTAAAGACACTGTGGAATGATCTTACTGACCAGAGGGTCAGCCATCTGTAAAAAGAAGGCAAGAAAGCTTGGTTGGATTCTTTGGCTGTACTGCCCTCACTGGATGTCTCTCTTGAGGCTAGTGATAGCCTGAAGGACTGGTCCAGTTTCCTTGTCGGATTCCTCTGTTACGACCGCATTGGAGTCCGCCATAGATCTGGCTTCACACATGTCCCTGGAGGCCTTGCAGATATCTGCTTTGGGTGTTCAGAGGAAACTGCAGTTGATAATTACCGAAGGGCCTGGGGGAGTCCTTCAGATTTTAGTAAGGGAAGAGATACTGACTACTATCATTGAATGTTGCCAGAGGTCAGAACCTACTTACATTTTTAAGGGTGATGTCCCTCTGAAAAAAGAAGCAAAAACTAAGCACATTGCTCCTACTCCTAAGGACGCCCAGAGTGAATGACAAAACTTCAGTCAAGGCCTATTTAATGCCCTTATGCCTTGAAAGCCTCCACAAAGGGTTTCTGCTGCTTCTCCTCCTTGGTCTTTTACCCCTGTTAAGAGGATAAGGAAGCAGGGCTCCTCCTCTGCTGATGCAGATTCTGATGAAGAATCCCTGACTTATTCTTCTCAGATTTGTTCTTCCTTAGATTAAAGTTCTGAGGAAGAAGCGTACATCAATCCTGACTCTCCTTTTTAGGAGATTTCTTTTGGTGACACTATTTCCCAAATGATGGATTTTTTAATTGGGACTGTGCACAGGAGTCTGATGTTCAGAAGAGGTACAATGAACTTCTGCTGTTCCTCCTGTCCTTGCTGATTGTTGGATGCATTTTGTACAGCTTCTCAGGATCCTGATTCCCAGCCCCCTGCCCCCATAAAATCTGATAGGGTTTACTAAGTGCCAAATGATTGCACATTTCTTTATAAGTCCTCCTCTGCTGACCCTTTTGTGATGTCAATTGCCTCCGATAAACCATACAAACTGTTGCCGTCTGCAAAGGTGCTTCCCTCTGACAAGGGCACAGCAGAACTATGGAGAGGTTAGGTAACAAAGAGTATACTTTTGCTACACTGGCTTTTAGAGGTGTAAACTATCAGACACATATGTCCATATATGTCTTGGCTCTTCTGTCTCAGGCCTGTCAGGATATTTCTGATCTTCCTGATTCTGAGGGGGAGGCCTCTGCTCTTTCATTACTAGGGATGTCTTCTCGGGTTGCTCGTCATTCTATTAAATGCAGCTATGATGCAGCTGATGCCTCATTTAGGGCTGCAGCTTTTGGCTCTGTATTGAGAGGGTATTCCTGGCTCAGATTTCAACCTTTGCCTGACAATATAAAGGCAAAACTCATGGCTACCCCTCCAGGTAATAAGTATTTGTTTGGTTCTGCTGATGATAAATTGTTTAAGTCCCTGCAACAAAGGGGTGAGACTTTACAGGATTTGAAATATATTTTTGTTTTATCTGTTCCCAAATTTCAAAGGACTTACCCTGACAAGCCTGCTTTTGTTTGTAGGTAGTCTCTGCCTCCCCCCAAAGGCAAGAAGGGTGGTAGAAGGATTTCTCCAGCTACGGCTACCCAAACTCCTTCTCAGAAGCTTTCTTTTTCTGACAAACTATGAGCTGTCTGATGATCCTTCCCCTGCTCTTCTTAGTTACATTCCTGTTTCTCTGTGCCTTCCCCTGTCCCTTTCTATTTGGTTAAGGGTCACCCAAGACTCCTGGGTTCTTTCCATAATTCACCATGGTATGGGTATTACATGGTTTGGAAATCTCTTCCCCCCTTTTTGGGAATTCCTCAGCTTCCTTAGGAACAACTATCTTTTTTCCTGAGGTGCTTCAGGGTCATATGGCTCAGGGAACAATTCAATATGTTCCAGTTCCTCAGAGTGGAAAGGGTTTTACTCTAGAATGTTCTTATTCCCCAGGAAAGATGGCACCTGGGGACCCATTCTGGATCTTTCTCAGTTAAACACCTTTTTGAAGGTTCCTTCTTTCTGGAAACTGTCTCTTCAAACCTTGTTTCCTCTTCTACTTCCTCAAGCTTTTATAGTTTCCCTGGATTTCAAGGATGCTTATCTACATATTCCCATTAATTCACTTTTCAGGAAGTTTTTGCATTTCTCTGTTGCTTCCTGGCAGTTTCAGTTCTATGCTTTGCTGTTTGGCCTCTCTTCTGCCTCAAGGGTCTTCACCAAATGGCTTGCTCCTGTTATTGCTTTTTGCAGAATGAGAGGACTACAGATCTTTCCTTACTTGGATGATCTGCTCATTCAGGTTTCTTCTGCAGGCATTTTACTTCAGCATCTACAGATTTCATATATCTCCTGGAAAGCCTGGGGTTTACTATAAATTTCCAAAAATCATTCTTGACTCCTTCTCAGTGTCATGCTTTTCTAAGGTGCAGGCTCCAGACTGTTCCAGTGCTGGCATCCCTGTCTCTTCTCAAGGATTTAACTCTGATTGCCTTCTTTCAATCCCTTCTTCCTCTGGCTTCAGTTACTGCCAGGGAGTTTGTGAGGGCCCTGGGTTACATGGCATCCACCATTGCTATGCTTCCTCTGGCCAGGCTCCTTATGAGAAAGCTCCAGTGGTTTCTAAAGTCAGTTTGGCTTTAGCATTCTCATCCTTTAGAATTTGTATTCCCTCTTCTTCCATGTCTCAGGATGGAATTTCAGTGGTGGATTCATCAGTTGTCCTCAACCCAGGGCATTCCTTTCAACATCCAGTCCCCTCTCATGAACTCTTCACAGATGCCTTGGATGTGGGGTGGGGGGCTTCCTTCAGCCCTCTGAAAGTGCAAGGCCTTTGGTCTCTCAGACAAAAGAAAGAACACATCAGTGTCAAAGAGATGAAAGCCCTTTGTTTGGCTCTTCAGGCTTTTCATCCTCTTTTAATTCCAGGGCACCTCAAAATTCTCACAGACAATACCACAGTGATGTAGTATATCAACAAGCAGGGGGGACAAGGTCTTATCTCCTGTGCAGACTAGCTCTTCAAGCTTGGGATCTAGCTATCCAGTATCAGGTGATCTTTCAGGCAGTTTACATTCCCTCAGATCAGAACATAGTGAGTGGCAGATTCTCTGAGCAGGTCCATAACTCAATCCAATGAGTGGATGCTTTTGGCTCCTTAAAGGTAGAGGGGTTGCAGTCGCCTTGTCAGCAGAAGGATCAATCAATGTCAAAAAGATGAGAGATCTTCTGCTGGTTCTTCAGGCCTTTCAGTCTCTCTTTTCTCCAGGGCCTCTCAATGTATTCACAGAAATTATCTCAGTGATGTGGTATATCAACAAACAGGGAGGAATGAGATCTTATCTTCTTTTCCAGTTGGCACTTCTGGCATGGGATCTTGCTGTCAAGTGTCAAGTGACTCTTCAGGCAGTTTATATCCCTTCCACTCAGAACATTGTGTCAGACACTCTGAGCAGGTCCTTAATTCAGTCCCATGAATGGATGCTTCACAGGGATGTGTTTCTGGACATTATCCACCAGTGGAGGACTCCTCAAGTAGATCTGTTTGCCTCCCCTCTGAACAGACAACTTCCTCTCTTTTGCACCATAGTCCCATGTCCTCTGGCCTAGAAGTTTTTTTTTCCTGGAAGAGGATGTTTCTTTATGCCTTCCCTCCCCTTCTTCTCATGCTGAAGGTCCTGTTCAAGATAGAACAGGATGCTTCCAAAATCTTGCTGGTGACTGCCTTTTGGCCAAGACAGTATTGGTTCCCTTTTGTTCTGCATTTAGCCAAGGGCAATCATCACAAGTTACCTGACAGGGTGGACCTACTCACTCAAGACAAGGGATATCTCATCCATCCCCACCTGTCTACTCTTCAAATGACATTGTGGGTGATTGTGTTTTGATCGCATTCAGACACTTTTTTTCTGAAGGCGTGCTTCTGGTCCTGCAGGAGGCCAGGAAACTCACTACAAGAAAAATATTATTTGTCCAAATGAAAGGGATTTTCTGTTTGGTGTTTTCTCATAACCTGGATCCACTTACTGCAGATGTTCCTTTGGGTCTCTCATCTGTATGAATTGCTCAATGCTGGGTTGGCATATTCTTCTGTTAAGGCCCACCTATCAGCTATTTCTGCATATCTGCCTTTGACTCCCCCTTTGGCCTTTAGATTTGAGGTGAAACAGTTTCTTAAAGGTGTCCTTCACATTAGGCCTCCAAGAAAGCCTGTCATTCCTTTCCAGGGCCTTAATTTTGTTTTGGAACAATTGATTCAGGCTACTTTTGAGCCTGCTGCTTCAGCTTCCTTACAGCATTGTTCTTAGAAGACTGTTTTTCTTTCAGTACGTACCTCTGCCAGACAGGTGTCTGACTTGCAAGCCCTTATGGCTTTACTTCCTTTCTTAATTTTTCATAAGGACAGGGTGTCCCTTCATACTAATCCTTCTTTTATGCCCAAGGTGGTTAATGAGTTGTCTCTTAATCAGGCTATTCATTTGCCCACTTTTTCCCTTCTCTGCAATCTGCTAGGGAGAAGGTTCTGCACACCTTGGATTTGCATAGACAGCTCAGATATTATTTGGATAAAAAAGCTTTTCATAAATCTGAGGAGCTTTCTGTTTCTTTTTATCCTAGGTCTTTAGGTTTGTCTGTTTCCAAGCAAACAATTTCTTCTTGGGTATTGAAAGCTATTTCTTTTTGTTATTCCTTCCATGGGAAGAGCCCTCCTTCTATTAAGGCTCATTCTACTATAGATGTGGCTTCTTATGGTGCTTTTTTCAAGGGGTAAGATACTAATTCTATTCTTGAGGCAGCTACCCGGTCTTCTGTGCACACCTTTACCAAACACTATAAGTTGGATGTGATTTCTAGGGTCAGAGCTGGTTTTGCTAGGGCCATTCTTCATGGCTTTCTTGAAGGCTGTGCTGGCTCTTCCTCGTCTCAGTCTTCTTCCTGAGATATTGTACTCTCCCTATTGTAATGCATACTTCAATAGTGATATGGAAAGACATAGTACGGTTGTATCAGATGCCCTTCTATTCACTGTTGCAGTATTCTCTTCCTCCCTCCTCCCGCTGGTCCTTTTTTCCTTCTGGATGTAATTGTTTCCTACTGATATCCTTAAGCTGTCATTCCTACTGGGGCTTTTCATTTCTGAGGATGGTATGTCTGGACGTCCCCTTTATGCCCTACACCAAGTGTGGGGAGCATACATGTGACGTACGGTGTACCCATTACAATTTAAAGGCTTTGGTATACTGTCCAGATGTTGAGCTGCTCAAGGCAGGGATCTCTATTGTAATTAATATTACAACAGTGAAAAGAAGGACATCTACTGTTATGGTAAGACTTTACACAGCTGTACTTTCATTAGATTGAAGTAGTACATTATGGTGATAAGAATGGAGAATAGGAGTAAAAGCAAGGCAGTCATTGGCTTTTTGAATAATATTGTGTGTGGAGATAAGCTGTATGTAAAGTGGTGAGGCAGTTCAAGACAGTTCAAATCCTAAATGGCAATACAGTGGTGCCTGCAGTTTTGTTTGTTAGCAGTAATTTTTTTCAGCCTTATTTTAATATGCCCCCAATGTATTTTTAACTGTAGCCTGAAGGTTGATTGGGATGTGCCCACTAAATTTCTTGTCTCCCACCAGGACACAAGTGCTTTCAGCAATTACATTCTGCTAGCCAAGCACACTCAAGCAAATCTGCAGTCTGTGGCTACCACTCCATCTATACAGTGTAAGAAGGAATCAGTATTGCAAACTAAACAAGGATATACATTTTGAGCCTCAAGAGCAGGAGCACACTCAAGCAAATCTGCAGTCTGCGGCTACCACTCCATCTATACAGTAGCACACTCAAGCAAATCTGCAGTCTGCGGCTACCACTCCATCTATACAGTGTAAGAAGGAATCAGTATTGCAAACTAAACAAGGATATACATTGTGAGCCTCAAGGGCAGGAGCACACTCAAGCAAATCTGCAGTCTGCGGCTACAACTCCATCTATACAGTAGCACACTCAAGCAAATCTGCAGTCTGCGGCTACCACTCCATCTATACAGTGTAAGAAGGAATCAGTATTGCAAACTAAACAAGGATATACATTGTGAGCCTCAAGAGCAGGAGCACACTCAAGCAAATCTGCAGTCTGCGGCTACCACTCCATCTATACAGTGTAAGAAGGAATCAGTATTGCAAACTAAACAAGGATATACATTGTGAGCCTCAAGAGCAGGAGCACACTCAAGCAAATCTGCAGTCTGCGGCTACCACTCCATCTATACAGTGTAAGAAGGAATCAGTATTGCAAACTAAACAAGGATATACATTGTGAGCCTCAAGAGCAGGAGCACACTCAAGCAAATCTGCAGTCTGCGGCTACCACTCCATCTATACAGTGTAAGAAGGAATCAGTATTGCAAACTAAACAAGGATATACATTGTAAGCCTCAAGAGCAGGAGCACACTCAAGCAAATCTGCAGTCTGCGGCTACCACTCCATCTATACAGTGTAAGAAGGAATCAGTATTGCAAACTAAACAAGGATATACATTGTGAGCCTCAAGAGCAGGGTCAGTCCACCCAGGCATTCTACTTGTATGTTTTATGAGAGTGAAGCTATTACATTAGCAGTATTTCTTAGTAGTTCTCAGCTTGCTAATAAAACTGACTGTTGTAGCCTTGTGTCCCCCTGATAGTACAGTAATCCTAACTGTCCAATAGACAGTATATATTTAATTCACATCCCTGTGACTAAATTAAATTAACCATCAAGCAGCCCTCTCAGTTCTTTCTGCCTTAGTTTGTATCACTTGGAGGATCACCTGCTTATTTGCATCTCTATCATTGCTAATGTATCTCCCTACTCTAATCTGTGCACAAACTGGTTACTAATCAGCAAGTCAATGTAAAGACACACTCCCAACCTTAATAAACTTTGCTGTCTCTTCTCTCCTTCACTTTACAGGTAGTTTGAATTATTACTTACCCTCTCTGAGGCCTTCACTGATTTCCACTGATTGCCTCTCTGGTTTCTTTGCATTCCACCTGGTTTACACCCCTTGTGCTATCTCCCTCCCCAATACAAAGTCTATATTAGAATCCTGCTGAGCATGGAGCCATCTTTAAATTTCTAGTCTCCCACCAGGACACAAGTGCTTTCAGCAATTACATTCTGCTAGCCGGTAAGCCATTAGACCTCAGGAATTTGTTTTAAAAGTGTTCAGATTTGTAAAGTAATACTTACTTTTTTCTCTTGCCTTGGTTGGCTCTGGCTCTGCCCCGCTCCGTTCACCCTCGCTAACGCTCGGGCTCTCTCCACTCCCCTGCCCTGCCCCCTATTCCCTCTCGCCCCCACTACCTCTACATTTATAGTAATCATAGCCACACCCACAGCTCACCCTCACATCACCTCCACCAATCACAGCTCCTCAAGTCATATCACATTAAACCACGCCAACTTGCTCCACACAAAATACTCCCAATCACTCTCATTCCCACTAGGCATATTTTGCATCACCCACACTACTTCCCCATCCACATATAGTGCAACCCTATAATTCCTATTCAGACCCCCCACCTAGAAACAACATAAACTTTATAACCATGACTATCACACAACTAAATCTAGTCTGTCTTCTCATAATTCTTTACAACACCACAAGTTATCACTCTAGCAATATCCCTAAACTTAGTAGCACAACACTGCATTATGCACTCTCATACACAGACACCACACATTATAACAATATCTGCCCACACTTATTCAAGAACTACATAACGGACCAATTCAGAACTAAACACATATGCTCTCATTCCTACTCCAAAAAACACAATACTTTCTCACACTCCTCACCAAACTCCAACATCTGTATAACCATTTTAACTCCAGGCTCACCATAAGTGGGGATATCCACCCCAACCCAGGCCCAAATCCATCCTGTCCAACACAAACTGCTCAAACACAAATGTCAGAACATAACACCCCCACTTTCTTCATCCTTGGGCAAATCATCAACAGCAGCAAAAACAACCATCTTTTAATGCTAAATATTAATATTAGAAGTATCAAAAATAAACTACCTGAACTCCAGGCCACAATAGCACACTACTCCCCAGACATAGTTGCTTTAACAGAAACCTGGCTAAATAAAAACATAGCTAACTCAGAAGTTCTCCCTACCGGCTACAATATCATTAGACAAGACAGACCACTTCGTAAAGGGGGTGGAACTGCCTTACTCTACAAGTCCAACTTAACTGTCCGTCAATTACCAAACTCCTACCCTCCCCCAATAATTGGGACATACTTATCTCACAACTTCAACTTCACCCTAAAAGGTCATCACCACAATTGTGATCTATATTCCACCTGGTAATACACCTGCTAGCCTTGAAGACTTCTTATCCTGGTGTTCTTCCACATACTCACAAGAAACCCTTATTCTGGGGGACTTCAACCTAGATTGGTTCACCTGTATATCAGAACCACCAAGTAATCTAATAAATCTCCATGGCTACCAGCAGCTAGTCCAAATTCCAACTAGGTGTGATAAAAATCTAAAAGGGAATCCATCCTTGACTGGGTCCTAACTAGCAACCCCACATTGTACCCTCACACAGGCAGTCTCCCAGACACCTTAAGTGACCACAACATAATATACTTTATATGTAGTAGAACAAGCATATGCAAAACCACTAACTATATATCCAATAGAAACACAAAAAAATTCTCTCCTGGGGTCCTCAACACTTTACTGTGTAACTGTGACTGGACCCCTAAAACCCTCCCACTTGACCAGGCTGTAGCATATTTCAACAAAACATTTCTACAACACCTAGACACTGTCGCTCCATTGCGCAAAATCAAGGTTAGAACCTCTACAAACCCCTGGCTCAGTAAAGAAACCAAACAAATCCTCAAGTCCAGAGACACTGCCTGGCGTTACTATCAAAAAAACAAAGAAACACAAAGCCTAACTAAGTACCAAGAACTGCGCAACCGTGCAAAAAATGCATTAGGCTGGATAAAAAATCATACTACACAACATTACAAACTAAATACCAACATAACCCGCAAAAATTTTGGCAAAATGTAAACCAGCTACTAAAATCCACCCAAACGGCTACCCCCAAACCAACCACCCCTGACACTAAAGTTCCCATCGAAACACAATTCAACTCCCACTTTGTGAACTCAATTCTATCCTTAGTATCACAGGACAGTTCCTTCCTCACTATCCCCCCCAACACAAATAACTCTAATACTAGCTTTACCCTCAAAACAGTTTCCACCACTTCAATCAAAAGCATGCTCTCCAAACTAAAAACCTCATCAACAGCAGCTGACCTACTCCCCAGCTATTTCTTGAAACTTACAGCAGATGCTATTGCTATCCCAGTCTCCACTCTCATAAACAGATCAATTGTTGAAAACTATGTGCCCAAACTCTGGAAAATATCCTATGTTACACCCATACATAAAGGCGGGACATCCATTGAACTTAATAACGACAGACCCATTGCTTTACTCTCCCCCCTGGCCAAAATCCTAGAAAAATGCATCCATACCCAGATGCTAAACTATCTCCTAGACTGCAACATCCTGTCACCTACTCAGCATGGTTTCAGACCTGCCCATAGTACCACTACAGCTCTCCTCTGCTTCACAGACACAGTAAACCATCTCAAAAATGAAGGCCTGCAAGTGTCAACTCTTTTTTTGGATATGTCCAAAGCATTTGACACAGTCTCACACCAAATCCTGCTAAACAAACTAAACCAATATCATCTATCTAATTCCACTCTTACCTGGTTCCAAAGCTACTTAACTGACAGGTACCAAGCTGTGAATTGGGAAAATTCTCTCTCTCCTCAGTTGCCCATAACTATAGGAGTCCCACAGGGTTCTATCTTAGGACCACTACTATTCACAGTCTTCACAAATGACCTCCACACCTTCACACAGCATGCATCTATAATTCAGTATGCAGATGACACTACCTTAATCTGTGCTGCACAAAACATTCCCACCCTCCTGCAAACAACTCAACTAGCATTCTCTGACGTTGAAAACTACCTTACCAAAGCCCAACTTACCCTCAGTTCAAATAAAACTCAGCTTATGATTATAACCAGTTCTAACAAAAACACTAACAGTCAATTCACTATCTACTCCACAAATGCTACTCCAATTGCTCCAGTGGCACAGGCTAAGCTATTGGGAATAACCATAGACTCCCACCTAAAATTTGATAGTCATCTGAACTTAACTATTAAAAAAGTACATGCCAAACTGGGGTCACTCTACCGTATCAAACCATTTCTTACCAACAACACAAGATCAGCCCATTGCTCGCTCCCAACTTCTATCCACCCTACTCTATGCATCTCCCATTCTGACTAATCTCAACAAAACTGAACTAAGCAAAATGGAAGCTTGCTATAACAGAATTGCCCGTTTGCTGCAAATTGCTCATATAGAACTCATCACTGTACTGCTTTGAGACAGCTCCACTGGCTTGAACTGCCCAACCTCCTAACCTACAATCAGCTCTGCCTCTGTCATTCTATCTATTACCTCCCCAATAAGTGTCCTGCCCTCAAAAACCTAGTACAACATCACTCAGCCAAAAGGCCTCTTAGATCATCAAGCAAACTACTACTAGAAGTCACCAACAGCTACAATAGCTTTGGAGATACACTATATAGTAGTTCGGTGGCTAAAAAATGGAACTCTGTCCCTACTAGCATTCAAAACACATCATCCAAAGCCACCTTTAAAGACCTCATCAGGCAACATCTCAAGCAAAGTTGGCAGTGCCATGATTGCTCCCCAGGCTAGTGAAAGCGGATAACATATGCATACTAAATCTAGAGCAATTTATAATAGTTTTTCAATCTTACTCACAAACACTGGCTAATCTACAATGTATGTACTGTACCTGTGTACTATGTATGTATTCTACCTACATTCCAAAGTTCAGCTGTACACCACAAATCTATTACTTACCTTTATTTTTAAAATTACTATCTTTTTTGATTGTTCTCTCCACTGTAACTGTTTGTGCCGCATACCACTGTAAAAACATGTCTCTTGTAATTTGTGTGTATACTGATTATGTCTAAATAACTAAATGTGTCTGTAATTTTTCTTTGTGGAGCTTTTCTCCCCGGGCCTCTGCTGAAAAAGGGCCTTTTCGGCTCAGTCAGACACCCCCGGTTAACAAATGTAAAATAAAATAAATAAAATAAAATAATAGTTAGTGACAAGAGTGGCCTGAATCCATTTAGGCACTTGTTTCATGAGGATGTGCTGCAGATATTAAAGGAGGCCAGGAAATATGCTACCAAAAAATCTTATGTTTACAAATGGATGAGGTTTTCTAAGTGATGACTAAATGGAAACAGAGGATCAAGGGAGGTTAGTATCCCTCTGGTCTTGAATTATTTGTGTGAGCTACGTCAGGATGGCTTGTCGTATGCATTCATTAAGGTAAATTTAGCAGCCATCTCAGCTTGTCTTCCTCTGGATCCCCCTCTTTCTTCTCCTCTTCTGGTAAAACAGTTCATGAAATGAATTTTGCATATGAAACCCATTCGCAAGCAAATTCCTCCTTTGTGGGATCTCAACTATGTTCTTTAAAAATTGACCTTATCACCATTTGAACTGACAGCTCAAGCTGATCTCAAGTTCTTAATGAAGAAAACTGTTTTGTTTACTGTTCTGACCTGCAAGGTGAGTTTCTGACCTCTAAAAGGTGAGTTTCTGAGTTGCAAGTTCACACTGTGGGACAACCTGATTTTCCACAGGGATAGGTTTGTGTTACGCACAAATCCTTCTTGCCAAAAGTGGTCTCAGAATTCACTTTCAAACAGTCTGTTAATTTCCCTGTGTTCTTTCCAGAACCTAAGAACAAGGGAGAGAGGATACTTCATACCTTGGATGTGCATTTGCAGCTCAGGTTCTATATTGACAGAATGAAACTCTTTAGGAAGGCTGAAAGGTTTTTTTTTCCTTCTCAGGGGTAAAGAAAGGTCAACCTGTCTCTAAGAAAGCCACTGCACACTGGTTGCCCTCTGGTACTGTTTTTTTGTGAAAACCCACCATGGCAAGGCACATCCAGGCAAGGAAAAGGCACATTCCAAAGGGTCTTTTCCTCTTTAGTGGCATATTGGAAAGGATTGGACTGTAGAAATATTCTAGAGGCAGCAATTTGGTCCTCTGTCCATACCTTTATGAAGCATTCCAACCTGGTTGCCTTATCTAAATACAGAGCAGGCTTCACTCTGATCATTCTCCAGCAGCTTATTGACCCCTATCCTTCCTCCTACCCCCAATTTCAGTAAGCTTTGGAACCCAATCCATATGCATGTAAGGCAGTGGTTTGTTAAATATATATATATATATATATATATATATATATATATATGTATATACAGTTGGGTAAGTCCTAATTACCTGTAAGAGTAGATGTCCTGTCTGTGGGTCTGTAAGGCAGTCCCTGTACTGCAAGGTGATTGGTCTACCAAATTGGACAGACAGGCTGTGGGAGAGACTCTCAGGAGGGTAGCAGGGCACTACTACCCAAATGCCAATAAGGCAGTGTATTCTATGAACATCTACTATTACAGGTTAGTACAGCTTATGCAGCTCTACTTTATCAGTGCAGATTCTCTCTCTTTCTCTCTCTCTACATATAGTTTATATATATATATATATATATATATATATATATATATATATATATATATATATATATATATATGGGTCTAGGACTAATCGCTTACATGTTTCAATGAAACAGAAACCCTATATATATATATATATATATATATATATATATATATATATATATATATATATATATATATATACACACACACACTCCGTTTCTTATACACTCCTGCATGGGAATCTGCATCTAACCTTTCAAGCCATGAAAGATATGACCCTCTTTGACCTTCTTCTCCTTTATACAGAAGTTTCCTCAAATTCCATACTAAAGAAACTAAACCTTCATCAACAAATAAATACGACATAGTGGCGTGATAGATTCATATCACAAAATATCCCTCATTTCTAGTGCAAATGTACACTACATGTCAAGCAGAGTAGCACCCTTGCCACCTTCAAGGTAAACCTCGGTGGTTTTATGGGTGGCCTCAGATTCTCTGTCCTGTCTATCTAGTAATGTACTTGTTGAGGCTGGAAGGAATTTTTAAATATTGTTTATTGACTAGGCTTGAAATTAATTGCAAATTGATTGTCTATACTTATCTATAACCTATAAATAGAGAAAACCTCTAACTATCTCCTGATGGCAGTCACAATGATAACCTCTTCTGGTTGACCCCATCCCAGTGCTAGGGAACAAATAGTCCAATTTGCCATGGAGGGGGCTTATGATCAACAGACACTGGTGGGGCAAGGACTGCAAAAAAAAAAAAAAAAAAAAAATATATATATATATATATATATATATATATATATATATATATATAGATATCTATATATATCTATATCTATATGGGTTTACTTTGTACTTTGACCCATCAAATTTACACTTTAGCGAAACTTAGTTTTGCGAGTCCAGTTTCACGAAAGTCTAGTTATCCGAAAATGCACTTTTGCAAAACTACAGCTCACCGTACAGACTTCCTGATGCAGTGGTGCAGGTACAGTGTACCTTAACTGATGTATGGGAGGGGAGGTTGTTGTAGGTCACAGTACAGTGAGGATAAGGGAATATTCACTTTTCCTCACTGTAGTCTGATCTCAGAGTTAGTATATATTAGTAGTGTGGGTGTGGGGGGTTCAGGGGGGCTTGCCCCCTGCATAAGTGGGTTTAGTGTATTTTATTTTTTTTATTGTTCAGTTAACTGTAGTTTCGCGAAAGTGCATTTTTGGATAAATGTACTTTTGCGAAAATGGACTTGCGAAACTAAGTTTCGCTAAAGTGGAAATTCAGTGGGTCAAAGCAGACCCATATATGTGTATATATACACACACACACACACACACACACACACACACACATATATATATATATATATATATATATATATATATATATATACACACTCATGGTTTGGAATGTAGGAAATGATAAAGGTGGTATAATTCAATGTTGCAGAACATAATGGAGTAAATAAACCAAAATGAATACTTATTTCAGAATAAGTTTTTTTGCAAGTGTCAAGCCCTTACACTCCCCTTTTTGGAGATGGTTCCACAAAACATAGTTAAGATGATGATGAATGAAAACTAATATTGAACTATGTATCTACATTTTTGCAGAGACCACAAGCAAAAGTACCAACTTTACCTAAAATTATTTGTAACATTATATTGGGAAATAATGGTTTAATGAAAACTATTGCTACTAAACCTTTATTTAAAAAAGCTTGCTACTTGAAATCATTATTGGAGAAGCCTGCGATAACCACTAAGATATAAAGTAAAGGTGATACTTTTCTTTGTGTTCTCTGCAAACAGTAGACATATAGACAATAGTTTAATATTAGTATTTATCCACCTTAACTGTGTTCTCCCCATTTGTGACAAGTGTAACTGTAAAACAATAAGAGTGGTCTGCATTACTTGATGCTCCTTCTGCAAGAGCTTTTATTTGGGTAATACCAATAAGAAAGCTCTTATGGAGAATTTATAAGTATTATTTAGCCATTATACAAGGACCACAAAACAGCATTATTTAAATCTACCTCCTGAAAAACATAAAAGTAAATCAAGAAATTTGCATTCATTAGGGTAAAACATGTTTCCCATGACCTCCTTGTTGAAGATTCTGATAATTTTCTGGAAGCCAGGAACTCTTTTCAGCTGCTGATAAACCACTAGGTCTTAATGAGCCTTTAAACATTAAATGTTTACTTAAGGTTCGACCATTAAGGTAGTTATTTAACATCAGTTTTTTTTCTGTTTGGTATTTGTATCAAAAAGTTCTACTTTTTTTTTAACTGTGATCACATTTATTATTTAGATTAACCCCATGATTTATGTATTTTTATTAGAGAATACTGTTATTTGTTGCAGTTTTAATGAGGTTCCCTTTATTTTATGAATGAAAGCACCCAACTCATTAAATGTTTTGCCTTCTTTTTCTTTCTTTTTTTTTTTAATAGTTTACCTTCTTAATGGTTCAGTATGACTTTTTTATGTTCATCATTAGATCACTGTTGCAGTAGCCTAAGCTATATCGGAGGTGTCCTGCAAAAGATCAGATGTCTGACCAGTATTCAAAGCTTTTGGGTGCCTTCCACATACAACATATGTCTGAGGAAGCACTTTGTTGTGGTATAAATAGAGAAGTATAGATCCCAAAATTCAGAACTTTCTTTTCATTGAGGTACAAGCCATACTCAGTTTTCACTGAGTCTTCAGTGGTGCAACAGTTGTCTTATTCTATATATTTGGGCAGGTAAATTTCCCTTTGCAGACTTTCCTCCCATATTTCTGTGATATGTTGTTGTTATTGCTAATGTTTAGAAGAAAGGCAAAATATTTCTGTGGACAGCAGATGCAGTATAGAGATTCCCACACAGCTTGTCTTTTTTGCTTAGTAGAGGGACATGACATCTGGTCGTGCACCGTCTGTTCATTGTTTACCCCAAAAAAGATTAGATGTTGTCTCTGCTTCCTTAACCTTTACTTACAGAACCAGCAGCTTAAGGACCTTGTTAAGCTGATGATGATAGCAGGTGTCTGTACCTCAGACTTTCCCCCCTTTCAGCTAGCATGAAAAAAAGAGATTAAAAAGGTCCTTGAAAACAGCTTCTGCTGCTTCCTCTCCTCCCTGGCACTTGACAGATGGCTCCACAGTGGCCATCTTGGATTAATTAAGACTGTTCATTTGCTTCTTCCAAACTTTCTGGTGTTACCTCTTGGAAAGCCACTAAAGTCATGAGTCTAGCACTTCTTCCAGGGATGGAACTAAGAAGGGAGAACTATGCTTGGTTATCTTGGAAGGGCCAGACAGCATCTCACAAGTGCTAATTAATGAAGAGGTGCACCTGTGTTGAAATCCATATGTTGGAATCTACTCTGAATTTCTTTTTAGATACTGGTAAGAAAAAGAACCAGAAAGAACCAGAAAGTTAAACATATTTCTCTTCCTGCAACCACTTCTTCAAAAAGAAGATGGGAATGAAGGATTTTTCCTGTGCAAAAGATCTTTTTAAAGCCTTTTAGTCACTTCAGGCTGCTTTATCAGCTTCTTCCCATTTGAAAAAAAATATTAGTTTCTGATTCTCCATTTGAGGAAATTTCCTTTTCTGACAAATTAGGCAAGAAGAAAGACCTATCCCAGTCGGAACAAAAAGAAATTTATGATTCACAAAGGAGATACTATGACCTAAACCTTTGGCTATTCCTCCTATCACTGGTGCATTAGATGATGCTCTTAATGCTTCTTGTCCTTCACCTGACAGTCAGGCCCCTGCACCTAAGAAGTCAGACAGGCTTTACAAGGTGCATTAAACCCATCTGTTATTTTTTTTAACCAGAAGCACTGACCCTAAACATCTTACTGCTTCTAATCCCATACCTTCAGACAAGAATGGCAGAGCTTTTGAATGCTATGGGAAGAAAGATTATACATCTTCTACCCTAGCTTTCATGCAATTAATTGTCAGGCACACATGATTAAATATCCACTGATAATCAGTTCTGAGTTACTCTCTTTTGACATTAAGTCCTCATTACCTTCAGTGATTTCCTTGATCACACAAGTCACTCTACATTTTCTGAGATGCTCTTATGGTGCATTAAAAATTGCTACACTCAATGAGGGTTCACTGGCAGGATGCAGTGTGGAAGTGGTTGGCATGATAAGTAGGAAGTTCCAGGTGACAAGAAGGAAGGGCAGTGCAGCAAAGCCACTTGGCTTGGGATCCAGAGTCTACTACTCAGGAAGAGGTCATGCTAGAAATGGTATGGAAATTGTGGTTAAGGAGAAGGTTCAGAAAACAGTGAGGGATGTCATCAGAAGTAGTGACAGGCACACGACATTCAGACTCCATCCTAATGATAGGGGAGTATTCATATTATTGGCCTGTGCCCCACAACAGACTTTTGATAATGAGGAAAAGAGTGCATTTAGACATCAGTTGTAGGACCTACTAGATAAAGCAGAACAACATGAAATGATGTTAATAATGGGTAACTTGAATGCACATATCAGGGCAGACAGAACAGGATATGAGGACTGCCTGGGTCCACATGGGTGGTGCAACAGGAATAAAAAGAAGGAGAGTCCACTCTAGACTTCTATCTGTCAACTGTCTTGATAGTAGCCAACACATGGTTCAGAAAGAGGGGCTATCACAAGATTTTATTTTATTTATTTAACATTCATTAACTAGGAAAGTCCAACTGGGACAGAATCCATTTTCAGCAGATGCCCAGGGAGAAATGCTCCAGATGTGTCTTTGGAATACGGGAGGAAACTGGAGCACCCAGAGGAAACCCACACGAATACAGGGAAGACATGCAGACTCTGCACAGAAGGCAGCTTGGACGAGAATCATACCGACCGCTGCACCACTGCACCGCCCGACCACTGAGTTTCAGATTTCATCTATTTCAGAAAATGCATAGTAATGTAAAATCTATTATTTTAGCAATTTTTTAAGTTTATAAAAAGCAGTATTTAAAGATTTAAGATCACATACAAGAGTGGCCAACATGCAACTCAAGTAGACTTCCTCCTAGTAAGAAGACTGGGGTAGAATAAGTGATTGCAAAGTTATCCCCAGTGAAACAGTCGGCCCACAGCATAAATCACTGGTTGTCAAAATCAGGTGCAAGCAGTGGTCAGAGAATGCACTAAGGTCAACAGAGGCCAGGCTGAAGACCTGGAAGTTGACTGGAGAGAAAGTACAATATTTCAAGGAATTACTCAGAGCTCTAGCACCTCAAGAAGAAGAAGAGGAAATAGGTGGAGCTGAAGAAGAAGAATGACAAAGCCTCAAAACAGCACGTGTGAGAACTAAAGAACAGATACGTGGTCAAGTCAGGTATGAAAATGAGGTACCAAACTCTTAACCTCTCAGTGCAGGAAAACTGGACAATTCCAAAATTAATGGGGTACAAAGGCCCTAAAATATGGGCAGATTTTAAATATTGCTTTTATAAACTTAGAAAATTGCTAGAATAATAGATTTTACATTGTGTTTTCTGAAGTATATGAAATCTGAAACTCAACTTTCTGTCATTATTTAATATTTTTTAGTGACTTCAGTCCTCAATGATTTGCCAGAAAAGCACAAATTTTATGAGTAACAGACAAAAAATATGAGGTGAAAATCTAGACATTCTGCAAAAATCTGGACAGTTGAGTTGTGTGTAAGGTACATAAGGAAAGCTGGCGGTCAAAAGCGTAAGTCCAGGAAGTCATCAAAAGTCTACCTCTCAACCTGGAATCATGACAAATCTGGACAAATGCCTATGGAAAACAGGTACAACTGGCCAAAATCAAATTTGCATACATAATTATGTAACCCCACCCACTCCAGTGGGATTGTGAGATACCAATTTTTCAATGCAAACTGAAGAAGAGACAAAATATGATCACGAAACCGCATAAACAGCATGGTGTTTTATTTATATTAATATCTGAACTTACCAAACTTTGAACTTGTGCAAACTGCAAAACTAAAATATAATTTTCTTTTATAAAAATAAAATTAACTGCTTCAGCCTTCTACATTAATATCTTGCTGTTTTAAAAATAGTAACTCTCCACTAAACCTTAACTTTCTAACAGGTAAAACTTAAGTTACCTACTTTCACATCTAACTTCTCTAGTGCACACTGCAGTGTGCATTTTTTTTTCATCTTACCTTAAAGCATCCCTGTGACTAGCACTTGCTCTGATACCTGCTGGAAAGCACTAGGAAGCCTTAAACTGATACAAGCACTCATCTCTCCTTGTTAATAAGAAGAAATTCATAGTAGGCACTAAACAGCCTATAACTGGAAACTACCTTGCTAAGGTAAGGGAAAACAGCTCCTGTACTTTACAAAAAAAAAAAAAAAAAAGCACCAAACCAGGCATGTCCAAGGGTCAGCTTCCGGTGATTTCTCCTGTCCACCTGGTGAATCTGGGCATACTGGGGCAATGCAGCAATTGCCTCATGTACACAGACAACCCTCCCCTTCTACCACCCAACACTACAACCTGTGAGAGATGCACTTACATAGCCAAAATGGAAGCAAAGCTCTCTCCACCCAAGATTAACACCCACACTACACCTCAAGCAACACATAGCCCTTCTAAACCCACACCACCAACTCCCACATATAACAATACTAAATCCACACATGCAGAGACCCTTAACAGTAACCTGCCCAAGCAACAAGGACCTCTGAAGCTGAAACGCAAACAAACACCAATCACAACCAAAGTGTCACATACTTCACAACACCAGTGTGCTACCCAGCAACAGCCCCTAAGGCAAGACAACATACTTAACACTTTAGTCATAGTTGACTCTATAGTCTGGCACACTGATGTCCCACTCACCAGGTTGAACAAGGAGAAAATTACAGTCAGCTGCCTGTCCGGTGCCAGGATCCGCCACATAACGCATGCACTCAAGTCACTCCACAACAAGTACAAATATGGCTCTGTCATTGTCCATGTTGGAGTGAATGACTTGAGACATACCTCTCTGGACTACATGAAAAGAGACATGGAAGAGCTCTCGGATCATGTTGCCCAGGCAAGTATGACCCTAGCCCTGAGTAGCATCCTGCCTTCGCCCAGAATGATACCACAATATAAGGACAAAATGATTGACTTCAGCAATTGGCTAAGCTTCTGGTGTCATTCAAAGGGGATCCACTATCTGTCTGCCTGGGACGACATGATTGACAGACCATGATGCTTTGTCAGAGATGGTCTGCACCTGTCGCCTCTGGGATTCAGGTTACTGGCTAAGGCTCTTGCCACCCCTATAGTGCCTTTTTTAGGCAAAGTTCAAAGGACAAAACCACCAATGTAACAGGTACAAGCATGCAAAATCTGAAGGTAATGCTACTCAATGCTAGAAGTCTAAACCTCAAAAGGCACTCTCTCGAGGCACTCCTAAAAATGGAGAACATCGATATCTGTGGAGTAACTGAGACCTGGTTCAAGGCTCCAGAGAGCACCCCTGCAATACCAGGCTACAACTCTTACCACACTTTTCGGCCACCAAACCAGGACCGAAACACTAAAGGTCGAGGAGTGTCAGTATTCACCAGGGATATTCACACCACCAGGCTAGTTGCCCAACACAATGCATCTGAAATTCTCCAGGTGCGACTAACACTAGGTAAGACTGCAATCCAAATTGTAGCCTGCTACAGATCTCCCACCATACCCCAAGATTCTCACTACACCTTTCTAAACATACTGAAAAATATTAAGATAGAAACAAACACCCTAATACTGGGTGATTTTAACTACCCTGCCATTAACTGGGAAAACTACTCATGTACCAACACCTTTGCCCAACGGTTCTGGGAATTCATAAATTCCAAAGCCCTGGATCAACTAATCCATAGTCCCACCAGGGGCTCCAATATCCTAGACCTGGTCATTACCAACATGGGAAATCGATGCTCCCCACCTATGGTCATCCCCTCGTTAGTCAGGTCTGACCATAAGCTAATCACCCTTAACATCCACATCCCACCCCCACCCCCCAGTAAGGAAACCTCCATAAAAAACTTCTCCAAAGCCAACTTCATGCTCCTCAAGTCAGAAGTGACAAACTTCATGACACCCATGCAGACGGGAACCGAAAGTTCAACTGCTGAATCCTACACTAAGGCACTGTACGAGCACATCCACTCATGCACGAATCGTGCCATCCCAAAAAGAACCAAGATGCTCTTATCCAAAAAAAGGGAGCCAATCTGGTGGTCCCCTGCCATAAACAAACTTGACAACAAAAGGAAGAAACTGTTGCAGAAAAGAGAAAAATCACAGGATGCAAAAACTCCCTTACAAGCCTCAGTAAGAAACTGAGATCCCTCATAAAATCCCCCAAAGATAGTTATGAAAATAAAATTGCCAAAGATTCCAAAGACAACCACAAGGCATTCTATAACTATGTCAAGAATCTAAATGGCAATGCTCAGATCTGCTCTGAGCTAAAACAGAATGGTATTAAATATACTGATCCCAAGGATATTGCCAATATCCTGGCAGATCGATTCAGTGCCAACTTCACCCCCCTTTTACCCCCTAAATGGCCCATCTCAATACCGGAAGATTGCCAAATTCCGGTAATAACGGCCACTCAGGTAAAAAAACGCACTCTCCAACGCTAAGAATACAGCATCCATGGGACCAGATGACATCCCGGGCTGTGTACTACATGAACTACAATATGAACTGGCACCTCACCTAAATGTCATGTTTAATCATAGCCTCACCTCAGGTTTCGTGCCCACCGAGTGGCGCAGAGCTACAGTTATCCCACTCCAGAAAGGGGGATTCACCTTGGATCCTGGAAACTACCATCCCATCAGTCTGACAAGCCTTATCTGCAAGGCCATGGAGCGTATTATCATGGAACTTATGAACAAAGACATTGGCAACCTTCAAACACTGGACCCCACCCAGTTTGGGTTTGTGAAGGGCCGATCTTGTCTCCTGAACCTGATTGACTTCTTCAAATCAGTCTCCAAAGCCATGGACAAGGGTAAGGTGGTCCACACAGCCTATTTAGACCTTGCCAAGGCCTTTGACACCACCCCCCACTCTGGAATCATAGATAAACTTACTAAGCTGGGCATTAATCTCTACGTCACCCAATGGGTTGCTAACTGGCTTACTGACAGAGCCCACACTGTAAAAGTAGCCGACTCCAAATCCAGCTCCAGACAAGTGACAAGTGGTGTACCTCAGGGTTCAGTCCTGGGACCACTCTTGTTTGGCATCTACTTCTCTGAAGTACAGGCCTACATTAAGGGACTCTTTCTAATAAAGTTTGCAGATGACTGCAAACTGGGAGCCATTATTGAATCCCCAAATGATGTGGATACTCTACAAAAGGGCCTTACAGAAACAGATGCTTGGTGCCAGAGCCATGGGCTCAAACTCAATGCCAAGAAATGTATAGTTATCCCCTTTGGGAAAAAACATGTATCCGTGAATTACCATATAGGTAGCAGTACACTAAACACCAAAAGTGTGATAAGAGACTTAGGGACACAGGTGGACAGTGGTCTCACCTTCGATAACCACATCGCCACAACAGTCCCAGGAAACCCTTCTATGTGGCACACCTCATCACTAAGGGCTTTTCATCCAGAAAAAAGGAGGTCATTGTTCCACTGTACTTATCCCTCATTAGACCCATTATAGAATACAACGCCCCATTTGGTATGTACCTCTCAAGACATCTGCAACAACTGGAAAGGCCGCAGAAATACCTCACTAAAAGAATCACAGGCCTAAAGCAGATGCCCTATGCTGACCACCTTAAAAAACTCCAGCTATACTCTGTCGCATATCGTCTACTCAGAGGCGATCTCTGCTTAACATACAAGGCCATGTCAAACCCAGAGCTGTTGGACATGCTTCACTTAAAGAAATCCCAATCCCTCAGAGCCACACGCTCCAGGGATCTAAACCTTGTCATCACAATAAACAAAACATGCTGGAGGGATAGGTTCCTGACCCAGAGACTCCCCACACTCTGGAATAGATTGCCCATACATGTCAAGCAGAGTGCCTCTTTGGCTGTCTTCAAAAGGAACCTTGACGATTGGATGGGAGAAAGGAAATTCACCCTGGGGATCACGTCAGTCGCCCTGCTAGACAGGGGTCCAGGGAAGTAAATAGTGTGGGAAGAAATAGCCAGGGAATTGTTATGGCTAGGCTTGTATAGGCCCTAGGGCTGATAGCCTAGTACCAACCTATGAACCTAAATAGCACAAAATATAAATAAAACAGTTGTGTTCTGGTTATATTAACATCTGCCATATCATTGGAAATATCTCCTGAGGAACATACACTTGTGTTTTTTTTTTGTTGTAAAATAAGGCATGTACTCTTTGTAATTTCATAGTTCATTTCCTCCCTGTCTAGATGGCATGTGTCTAAGGGTGTAAACCTACTCACCCTCAGAATCTATCACAGCTCTCCAACTCTCAGTTTCAAAATAATAGCACAAAACCAGCAAAAATCATAGCAGAGGGTCCACAATCATAGCACTCAAAGTATATGCATTTATAAATTTGAACCCCAAGATATGGTGGCACAATGTGTAAATTAGCCCTCATGAGGGTACAACCTATAAAATGTGAATGCCTCTGGAGCTAACAGATATATTCCTACATAGATACATGAGCAAAATGTATCCTTGACATAGACTAGTTAAACATATTCCATATAGTACAAAGCAGCCAAGTGGTGTTTATTGCCCTTGCAATCAGTAACCCCCATTAGTACAGTCTCAGGTAAATAGTTAATTAACTTAAAAATTACAGTCAGTTCACTGTACTTTATGCAGTTGACATACAAATTTATTATAATATTTACCCTAAAACTTCAGAGTCTGGGAAAGAATGAGTCAAGCTAACCTGATAAATTGCTTTGTATTTGCTTTATTATTAGTATGCATGTATTTTTTATATTTTTGATATAAAAATGCTACCTCTGTCTATTGTTTCAAAGTTGGTATAGGATATTAATTGTTGTTAGAAGCATTTTACATAAAAAATATAAGTTACGCAAGTATTTAATAATGTCTACACACACACACACATATTCACACAGACAGAAACACATGCATATGCACAAACACAGATAAGATGCAGACGGTCTACTTTATTAACTCGAACAGTAAAAAGTTAGAATGCATAAAGATCGACACATATGCATCGAACTCTTAAACTTTCGAAAGTTAATAAAGAAAAAAAATACACAGAAAAAAAAAAGATGTAGGCGGGGGGCAAGCCCCCCTGCACCCCCCCCCCACACCCCCCGCTACTTAAATATACCAACTCCAGGATCGCACTACATTGAAGTAAATGGAAATCTCCACCTACGGAGATTTCCGTTTACAGTTTTCGACAGCTTGCACTTTCGATGCATATGGTTCGATCCATATATATTTGCGGTTTTAAGTAGACCTGATGCAGAGGCTTAGACATTAATAGATGTAAACAGTAATCACATGAGCATACATTGAAATGGATAAATACATAATATCCATTATGATGTATTTTAGCTCATTAGTGTTACGACACACAGCACAAACTAATACCAACCCCCAAAACTACAGACACACACACGCAGCCATTTTGTTGACTTTCTACAGCTCAGGCTTCAGAGTGAGATCAAACAAATGAATCAATATATAAATAATAGCCTAAACGCACCAAATTGTATCTTCAATTTTTTGTTACCAGATGCATACAGTATGTGAATACACACACACACACACACACACACACACACACACACACACACACACACACACACACACACACACACACACACACACTCTGCTGCAGTCACTTGCCTGATCCAAGACCAAAGTTCATTTTCTAAAATATATGTAAAACACTGTAGAATTCATTTTTGTTGTTGATATAATATTTGAAATTTTTTGTCAGAGCTCTCAACATCCTGGTATTTCTCTAAATGGCATTTCTACTCTCAACCATCATTCATGTCAGTTCTATACCAAACTGGATTATGTCATTAAATACATCACTGGCTACATGACTGCTTTGCATAAGGGGAAGTAAAAAAGGGAAAACTCTTGTAATGAGATCGGAGGTAAACAACGAGTGGAGATTTCAGTTCACTATAAACTTTACAACTTTTATTATAAAGAATTTTACAAATCACAGCAATCAATTCTACCTAGGGCACATTTCTCTCCAAACACTTCTGCAAGAAGTTTCCCTAGTGACTATCAGGGGTCTTCCAAACTAGGATTACTACCATGACTAAACAGTTCCTAACTGTTCACTTAAAATTCCTGCCTCATGAATTTTTAACATGTCCATAAACTATTGTGTTGTAATATTACAAGCTAAAGCATCAAACATAATCTGCCTAGAGGCCTGTATAAGAAGCAGTTAACTTCAAGGCTGAGACTAGAGGCTACATCAGTAAGGGCTGTCATGTAATGTTTTATGCAAAGACTCCATTATGATATATTTGACACAAAACATGCCCTGCTCACATTAATTGTATGTTTCTCTGCATTGTTTAACATATGCTAAACATTAACCAGGCTTAATATAAACAAGGCTGTGCTGCAGATCAAATTCTTTGTCAGCAGAAAACATTTCCTTTCCTACTTGCACAAATATTAAGAGCTGAACAGGTTATTGCAGTGCAGTAAAAAAGTATTAACAATGCTGAGAGACTTTCTTTGCAGAAAGATTATTTTAGCCCTTGCAAGCTTTGCCAGCTATTTTCACCTATTCTGATACTCATTGTCCTTGATAACAGTTCTACATTACACTTCCCAGCATACCTCTCAACTTGTATTTCTTAGACCCACGGATCAGTCCAACTCTGCAGCCCTCAACTCCTGCACGTCAGTTGAGTAGTAATGATGATACTGAATGAGCCGGCAGTTGCTTTTACTAATTTAAAACAAAAACAACTGCCTGGTGCTTGCTCGAGATGAGAGAGTTGTTCACTCCACCGCTCCGTTCATTCACTGTAACCTGCTAACTGCTGCAATGGCAACCACGTTACCTTACAGAAAATAGTAAACAGAGAGAGTACACACCCACTTGAGCCTTCAGCTGAATTCTGACAAGCTGGCAGTCTGCTGTGTGAAGCTAAGATCATCATGCACGCACCACATGTGGTGACTTCAGCAAAAATTTGACCAAAAAAAAAAAAAATATATATATATATATATATATATATATATATATATATATATATATATATATATATATATATATATATATTCAACCCCCCATGAAATTCAGAAATTAAAGGGGCCACTTAGGAATTTGTGGCACCCCAATATTTTGCCCTCAAAACCGATATTTACTGAGGAATTTGATATGGTTGAGAGGTATGATCAAAAGAAAGAAGGCATGCAGGTGGAAGTGGGAGATAGACAAGCCAGACCAGCCTCGGAAGGAATACTGCTGGGATAACACATAAGCTAAGAAAGAAAGTGCAGTAGCAAAGAACAAGGTATCTGTGGCACCCTACCATCTTCTGGAAAGTAAGTCAGTAGATGGCACACAGAAACTTCGTCATGTTGCAAGGCAAAGACAGAAAGATAAAGAAAATAGACACTCCTCATAAGGGATGCCAGCAACAACCAGCTCACCAGTCCATACAACATCAAAGGCTGGTGGAAGGAGTACTTCCAGCAGCTTCTGAATGAAGAAAACCCCACAGAAGCTGTACTGCTCCAGACACAGCCTACAATAAGAGAAGAGGAGGAGCTCACCATAGAAGAAGTATGAACAGCACTAAGGAAAATGAAGTCAGAGAAAGCAGCATGCTCAGATGAGGTCACAGCAAACATGATAAAGTTGTTGTGTGAGATACAGGAGAAATGGCTCCTGATGGTACTCATTGCAGTGTGGAGAGAAAGGCTTATCCCAGATGACTGGAGAATAAGCATACTAGTACCAGCATTCAAGAACAAAGGGGGCATTCACAACTTAGGTAGCACAGAGATATCAAAGTCCTGCCACATTGTGTAAAGGTTCTGGAAAGGGTGACCAATAAACGAATATGCAGAGTAATGGAAAGTAAGATGGGTGATTAGCAGTTAGAATCATTTAGAATGCAGCACAACTGACCCGATGTTTGCAGTGAGACAGATAGCTGAGAAGAAGCTAGAGATGAGTAGAGTCCAACTGGGCATTCCTAAACTTGGAGAACGCATATGATAAGGTCCCAAGAAAGCTGATTTGACTTGTCTTGCAGTGGTTCAAAGTCCCAGAAACATTGGTAGAGCTAGTACAAGCTATATAAAAGGACCCAGTGACTCAATTACGAACATTGTTTGGTCGAACAGAGGGGTTGTGGATGTGCATCAGTGTTCAGCTCTGAGCCCACTGCTGTTCATACTGATGATACACTACATTAGCAAACAGGCTGGGGGGACGGATCAAAATAGTTGCTGTATTCAGACAATGTGGCATTACAGGCAAACTGAGTAAGAACTACAGCAAAGGATATGGGAATATAATGCAAAACTGAAGGCACATGGGATGAAACTGAGTACAGATAAGACATATGTAATGGTAGCAAATGGTAGGTTCAGAAGAACCTGAAAATTGAGATAGAAGGGAAAATAGTGGAACAGGTCATACAGCTTCAAGTATCAACTGGGAGGGCTGGTTGAGGAGAAAGGAAGTCTGAATGAGGAGGACAAAGCTAGAATCTGAGGTGCGGCAGCCAACTGGCACAGTGTGTCAGGTGTAGTAGATGACAGAAGAATGTCAAGGAATCTGAAAACTAAGTTGTACAAAACATGGTGCAACTAGTACTACTGTATGGTATAGAAGCCTGGACTTTAAAGGCAGAGCAGTTGAGGAAGCTAGAGGTAATGGAGATGAAGTGTTGAGATGGGTGGTAGGGTGCATACTGTGGGACAGATGAAGAAAAGAGGACATAAAAGCACTAGCTAAAGTAGCTCCAATTGCAGAAAAGGTCAAAGAGAACAGATTACAGTGGTCTGGGCATGTGTGCAGAAAAGCAGGAGACAGTCTGGTGAAGAAGATTTGGGACAGACAGGAAGAAGGCAAGAGGAATAAAATCAAGGTTGTCCAGCAAAGAGGTGGATGGATTGTGTGAAAGAGAACCTGTGACAGTCAAGCATGAGTGCTGAAGAAGGCAGGACAGTGGCACTGAATAGAGAGAGAGAGATAGAGATGGCGATATTTGACATGACACACTGACCCTATATAGAAAATAGGAAAAGGGGGTTGATGACGGTGATGATTCTTTAGATGCTTTTTCTAGAGCTGCAACAACTGGGATCAATAATGCACATATTTACATAGCTAAGATTCCAAAACCTTCTTCACGATGTCAAATCTCGGATTCTTAATGCCCTCTTGATAAGGAAGCATTATTTGACATCTCCTCTGCTAGGGATTTGATGAGAGGGAGAAACTGATCCAAGAGGGTTAGGTAAATTATTTCAATCCTCTATCCCCACATATAACAGAAATTAACCCTTCCAGCCTAGCCACTTTATAGGAAACTGTTTAAACAATCCCAACAAAAATCAGGGAAACAGCAATTTAAAAAGCAGTGGCAGGGCAACTCTAAGAAAAAAAAAGGAGGGGCACTTCAGGCCCAATCTCAGTATAAGAAAAATGACTGGCTATGTCCCACTTCCATCACCCTCTGCACACCACCTTAGCAACCATCTAAACCTTTCAAGGAATCTTTCTGTTTATATTCCCCCTTTAGAACAAGATTACAATTATGTCATAGTACTAGAAAGCATTCAAAATAGGTATAGGTAGCAGTGGGAAGCTTTCCTTCGAAATTTAAATGTTCCCCTTCACTCCTCAAAATCAACCTACCTCTTTCCTCCAATTATTTCCCATATTCTATACAAAGGTATAATAGAATCTGTTTTAGAAGATTGAAAAGGAAAAAGATTATATTCTGAAATATTTATAGTACCCCAAAAAAAAAGAACTTGGAGGTCCATTCTGGTCTTGCCCATCCTAAATCTTCACATCAAGGTTTCAGAGTTTATAGGTTCATAGGTAGGTACTAGGCTATCGGCCATACAAGCCTAGCCAAAACAATTCCCTGGCTATTGCTTCCCACAAATTATTTATTTTCCTGGACCCCTGGCTAGCAGGGCTACTGATGTGATCCCTGGAGTGAATTTCCTATCGCCCATCCAATCGTCAAGGTTCCTCTTGTAGAGGGCCATTGAGGCGCTCTGCCTGACATGTATCGGCAGCCTATTCCAGAGTATGGGTAGTCTCTGGGTCAGGAACTTATCTCTCCAGCATGTTCTATTCATCATGATGACAATGTTAAGATCCCTGGAGCATGTAGCTCGGAGGGATTGGGATTTTTTTAAGTGCAGCATGTCCAACAACTCTGGGTTTGACATGGCCTCATATGTTACGCAGAGATCACCTCTGAGTAGGTGATATATGTAACAGAGTATAGCTGCAGTTTCTTTAGACGGTCAGCATAAGGCACCTGCCTTAGGCCTGTGATTCTTTTTGTGATGTATTTCTGCGGCCTTTCTAGTTGTTGCAGATATCTTGTGAGGTACAAACCAAACAGGGCATTGTATTCTATAATGGGTCTAATAAGGGATGAGTACAGAGGGACAATAACCTCCTTTTTTCTGGATGAAAAGCACTTAGTGATGAGGTGTGCCATGTAGAAGGATTTTCTAACTGTTGTGGCTATGTGATTATCAAAGGTGAGACCACTGTCCATCTGGGTCCTTAGGTCTCTTATCACACTTTCGGTGTTTAGTGTACTGCCACCTATGTAGTAGTTCACAGGTGCATGGTTTTTCCCAAAGGGGACAACTATACATTTTTTGCCATTTAGCTTGAGCCCATGGCTCTGGCACCAGGCATCTGGTTCGGTAAGGCCCTTTTGTAGTATATCCACATCATTTGGGGATTCAATAATGGCTCCCAGCTTGCAGTCATCTGTGAACTTTGTAAGCCAGAGTCCCTTAGTGTTGGGTCTGTACTTCAGAAAAGTAGGTGCCAAACAAGAGTGGTCCCAGGGCAGAACCCTGCAGTACACTACTTGTCACTTGTCTGGAGCTGGATTTGGAGTTGGCTACTTTTACAGTGTGTGTTCTGTCAGTAAGCCAGTTTGCAACTCATCGAGTGATGTAGGGATTAATGCCCAGCTTAGTAAGTTTATCTATGATTCCAGAGTGGGGGATAGTGTCGAAAGCCTTGGCGAGGTCCAAATAGGCTGTGTGAACCACCTTACCCTCGTCCACAGCTCTGGAGACTGATTCGAAGTAAGTCGATCAGGTTCAGGAGGCAAGATCAGCCCTTCACAAACCCAAACTGGGTGGGGTCCAGTGTTTGAAGGTTGCCAATGTCTTTGTTTATAAGTTCCATGATAATACGTTCCATGGCCTTGCAGATCAGGCTCGTCAGACTGATGGGACGGTAGTTCCCAGGATCTAAAGTGGATCCCCCTTGTGGAGTGGGATGACTGTAGCTGTGCGCCACTCTGTGTGCATGAAGCCTGAAGTGAGGCTATGATTAAACATGACACATAGGTGAGGTGCCAGTTCATTGTGTAGCTCATGCAGTACACAGCAAGGGTTTGTCATCTGGTCCCATAGATGCTGTATTCTTGGCTTTGGAGAGTGCAGTTTTTACCTGAGTGGCTGTGATAAATGGAATTTGGCATTCTTTCGGTATTGAGATGGGCTCTTTAGAGGGTGAGAGGGGGGTGAAGTTGGCACTGAATCTATCTGCCAGGATATTGGCAATATCCTTGGGATCAGTATATCTAGTGCCATTCTGCTGTATCTCAGAGCAGATCTGAGTATTGCCATTTAGATTCTTGACATAGCTACAGAATGCCTTGTGGTTGTCTTTGGAATATTTGGCAATTTTGTTTTCGTAACTAGCTTTGGAAGATTTTATGAGGGATCTCAGCTTTCTACTGAGGCTGGTGAGGGGAGTTTATTTAAATCCTGGATTCTTTCCCTTTTCTGCAACAGTTTCTTCCTTCTGTTGTACAGCTTGTTTATGGCAAGGGACCACCAGATTGGCTTCCTTTTTTAGAGGACAGTGTCTTGGTTCTATTTGGGATGGCTCGGTCCATGCATGAGTGAATGTGCTCGTACAGCACCTTAGTGTAGGATTCAGAAGTTGAACTTCCAGTACCCATCTGAATGGATGTCATGAAGTTTATTATTTCTGACTTGAGAAGCATGAAGATGGCATTGGAGAAGTTTTTTTACGGAGATTTCTTAAAGGGGGGGGGGTGTGGATGTCAAGGGTGATTAGCTTATGGTCTGATCTGACCAATGAGGGGGAGACCACTGGTATAGAGCATCAATCTCCCATGTTGGTAATGACCTGGTCTAGAATAGTGGTACCCCTGGTGGGGCTATGAATTAGTTGCTCTAGGGCATTGGAATTTATGAATTCCAAGAAATGGTCACCCTGTAGGCCCTTCTTCCTCTGATCTCCCCCTCTAAGTTTCTTGGTGGCTGTGGACCTAAAAGATGCCTATCACCCTATTCCCATTCATAGAAAATTCATATACTTTTAAAGGTTTTCTGTTTTTGTTCACATTTTCAGTGTTCTTCTTTGCCCTTTTGTCTACGCACAGCCCCAAGGGCGTTCACAAAGTGTCTAGGATCAGTGATTGCTTTTGCAGGCCTTAAGACATTCACATTTTCCATATTTGGACTACCTTATATTTGCAGAAACTATTCAAAACTTTCAAGAAACTTTCCTATTTGCCAAAAATCTGTCTCAGCCGAGAGAAGTCATCTCTCACTTCTTTTCACAGAGTGACATTTTTAGGATACTTGCTAGACATCTCTTAGATAATGGCTTAACTGCCTCAGTAAAACATAACCTTTTCCCATGAAGAGTTTCTTCATTTTTTTCAACAGTGTATAACTACAGCAAGGGAATATTACAGGCTTCGGGAAATATGACCTCTACTATTCTAATGATCCCACTAGCCGGATTATACATGAGAAAAATGCAGTGGTTTCTCAAATTTATACGGAACCAGCACCGGCACCCTTTGTCTTTTCTGTAATGAACTTTGATAAGAAAGTAACTTGCTGGTGGATAGACCAATCCAGGTCTTTTATTTTCCCCTTCATCCCCATTCCAATCTAACCATGCATGCTTCAGCCTTCACTTTGGGGTGGGGAGCTGTGGCCTGGGCAATCAAGTTACCAGGTCTTTGAGACCATCATTCCAAGAAAAGGCACATAAACATCAATTAAATGACAATGTTAAATGTTTTAAAGAGTCTGAACCATTTGTGAACTCTAGGACCTCTTTTGATAATCACAGTTAGCACCAATGCTACATGGTGCATAAACAGGCTAGTCTGATATGACCAACTGCCTGTTTGTAAACCTGATATCTTGAATAACTTGTCCATGCAAAACAGGGTAAAGTTTATCATTTTACTTTCTCCTGGGATCAAGATGACTTATTAAGACATATTACATAGATATCTGAATAGGGTGATTAACACATCTACCAATTCACACCAAGTACATTCTGTCTAGGTTATTTCCCTAAAACCTCATCTGAGTTACTCTTGGCCTTCTTCAATCTTCTCCCATCATATGGTATATCGACGACCAACCCCAATTTCTACATTTACCTCACAGTGTGGGAAATAGTAGCCAACACATGGTTCAGAAAGAGAGACAGTCACAAGGTCACATACAAGAGTAGTCAACATGCAACTCAGGTAGACTTCCTCCTAGTAATGAAAAGGCACTGGGGCAGAATCCATGATTGCAAAGTCATCCCCAGTGAAACAGTCGGCCCACAGCATAAACCACTAGTTGCCACAATCAGCTGCATGCAGTGGTCAGAGAAAGCTCTAAGGTCAACAGAGACCAGGCTGAAGACCTGGAAGGTGACTGGAGAGAAAGTACGACAGTTCAAGGAATTACTCAGGGCTCTAGCACCCCAAGAAGAGGAGAAAATAGGTGGAGTTGTAGAATGGCAGCGCCTAAAAGCAGTATGTGTTAGGACTACAGAAAAGATGTGTGGCTGAGCCAGGTATGGAAATAAGGTACGTAAGGAAAGCTGGTGGTGGAATATAGAAGTCCAGGAAGTCATCAAAAGAAAAAAGGAGTGCAGGAAGAAGTGGGAGACAGAAAAGACTGACCAGGCTAGGAATGACTACTGGTTGGCTAACAAAGAAGTTGCAATAGCAAAGAATAGGGCATCAGAGGCACTGTACCATCTTCTGGAAAGTGACTCAGTAAGGGGCACAAAGAAACTATATCAGGTTGCAAGGCAAAGACAGGAAGATAAAGAAGATAGTCAGATACCCTTCATAAGGGATGCCAGCAACAACCTGCTCACCAGCACAGAGGACATCAAAGGCAGATGGAAGGAGTATTTCCAGCAGCTTCTGAATGAAGAAAACCCCACAGAAGCTGTACTGCCCCAGAAACAGCCTACGATGAGACAACAGGAGCCCATCCTAGAAGAAATAAGAACAGCACTAAGGAAGATGAAGTCAGGGAAAGCAGCAGGCTCAGATGAGGTCACAGCAGATATGATAAAGATGCTGGGTGAGATAGGGGAGAAATAGCTCCTGAGGGTACTAACAGCAGTGTGGAGAGAAAGGCATATCCCAGATGACTGGAAAATAAGCATATTCAAGCCAGTGTACAAGAACAAAGGGGATATCCACAACTGTGAGCAGTGCAGAGGCATCAAACTTCTATCACATTGCATGAACGTTCTGGAGAGGGTGATTGATAAACGGGTACGCAGAGTAGTAGAATGTAAGATGGGAGATGAGCAGTTTGGATTCATATCAGGATGCAGCACAACTGACCCGATGTTTGCATTGAGACAGATACTTGACAAGAAACTAGAGATGAGGAAAGATTCCAACTGGGCTTTTTATTGATTTGGAGAAAGCATATGACAAGTTCCCAAGAAAGCTGATCTGGGCAGTACTGCGGTGGTTTGAAGTCCCAGAAATATTGGTAGAATTAGTGCAGGCTATGTACAAGGACCCAATGACTCAAGTACAGATGGTGCTCGGCCTCACAGGGGGGTTCCCAGTAGGTGTGGGTGTACATCAGGGTTCAGCTTTGAGCCCACTACTGTCCATACTGGTGATGGACTACATTAGCACACAGGTTGGAGGGGATGGATCAACAAAGCTGCTGTATGCAGACGATGTGGCAGTACAGGCAGACTCTGAGCTAGAACTTCAGCAAAGGATAGGAGAATGGAATGCAAATCTGAAGGCACATGGGATGAAACTAAGCACAGATAAGACGGTGGTAATGGCAGCAAATTGGGGAAATCAGAAGAAGCTGAGAATAGAGGGATCCACTTTTAAATGTCGAAATTCCGAAATCTCGACTTTTAAAAAAATGTACCCAAAACATCGAGCTTTCAGAATCTCGACATTTAAAAGTGTGTTAAAAAAACAGAGACTTTCAATAAAGTGTTTGCGGGGGGGGGGGCCCTGCACCCCCCACCCCCCTACTTAAATATACCAACTCCAAGATTGCGCTACAGTGAAGAGAACGGTATCTCCTGTTGCACTTACCATTCTCTTCACTGTAGTGCGATCTCGGAGTTGATATATTTAAGTAGGGGGGTGTGGCGGGTGCAAGGGGGGCTTTCCCCCTGCAAACAGTTTCTTTTACTTTATTTTTTTTAACACACTTTTAAATGTCAAGATTCTGAAATCTCAATATTTTGGGTACGTTTTTTTCAAAGTCGAGATTTTGGAATTTCGATATTTAAAAGTGGACCCAGAATAGAGATAGAAGGGAAGATAGTGGAACAGGTAAACAGCTTCAAGTATCTGGGAGGAGTAGTTGAGGAGAAGGGTAGTCTAAATGAAGAGGTCAAAGCTAGAATCAGAGGGGCTGCAGCCAACTGGCATAGAGTATCAGGTATAGTCTATGACAGAAAAATGCCAAAGAAGCTGAAAAGTAAGGTGCACAAGACAGTGGTGTGACCAGTACTACTGTATGGTACAGAAACCTGGGCAGTAAAGGCAGAACAGTTGAAGAAGCTAGAGGTGATGGAAATGAAGTGCCTGAGAAAGGTGATAGAATGCACACTGTGGGGCAGAAGAAGAAATGAAGACATAAGAGCAGAAGCCAAAGTAGCTCCAATTGCAGAAAAGATCAAAGAGAACAGACTACAGTGGTTTGGGCACATGTGTAGAAAAGCAGAAGACAATGTGGTGAGGAAGATTTGGGAAAGACCCTGACCCCATGTAGAAAAATGGGAAAATGGGGGCTGATGATGATGATGATGATGTGGGAAATATGTCATATACTCATTTAGCAATGATGAATAAAAGTCATTTAATTTCTTCATCTTTTTCCTGGTGTCTGTGATGGCCTATTCTCACCTAGGTGATTCTTTCTTCTTTCTTCTTTCACATATTAACCTGAAAATGCTTTGCCTTCACTTCAAGTTCCTAATATCAAAAGTCTAGTTTCTTCATTCAGCAGCTCTAATAGCCCTAGTTGTTATTGCTACTTCCTTACCACATCTAAGCCACAAATCCTCTTCTCCACCACAGCATTTTACTGTGGGTGTTTTTTTAACTCTGTGAACCAATACTACAGAGAGCCTTGATGACTTCTTCATTTAATCCTCTTGTGCATATCTCACAAAACAGCTCATGTGAAGTTGTTCTATCTCACTGTTCATTCTTACAGATGGGTTCGGAGCCGATCCTTGGCTCCAAGTCGGCCTACTACGAAGCTTGAGGTCTTCAGACAACTCGAGGCCAAGTCCCTATCCCATGATGCACCTGGAGTTACCACAGATCTAGTTTGCCGCTGCAATAGAGCAGAAGTTCCTCTGCATAGCTCGGGCCAGTACAAGTTTATTATCAATAATTTTTCTAAATAACTTTGTTATTTCTCTACTTAGAGTTAGCTTTTAGCTTCTATAGCCTTTAAATCTTTATAGTGTGTATTCCTTTTCATATTTAGATATAGCTTTTAGCCTTTGTTTTTTCTCTAGGCCTTTATATTTAGTGTAGTTTAATTAGTACTTTGTGTGCCTTTGATAAGTGACATATTTGTCATAGTTTTTTATATATTTAGCTACTTAAAGTGCTTAGATAACTAGTTAAGGTGTGTGTGTGTGTTTTAGAGTGACACTTTGTCACAGCATATTTAGCCCATAGTTTTTGTCAGGGCTTATTTAAATATTTTTTGGGTGTGTCTTTATTATATTACAGTAGTTTTTTCTCTTGATGCTGTGTTGTTCATTATGGCTGACCAGGATAGGGATAAACATCCTAAGTCAGGTTTCAAAAAATGTCCAAAATGTGGACAGAAAATGTCCGTTACAGATAGCCATGTCAACTGTGCATATTGTTTGGGAGCCTTGCACCTTTAGGAAAGCTTCTCCACCTATCATTCCTCCTATTCCAGGGTTCTTCAGGAGAGAAAGAGAAAGTTAATTGATAGATGACTAGTAAAACTATCATTTCAGGAAGCTTTGAGTGACCAGGACAGGTCTAGTAAATCTTCAAAATCTTCCAAAGCTTCTACTTCTTCGGAAGTAAAAAAATTAAATAAAACATCAACGTCGGCTCCTCAGCCCCTGGAGCTGAGCGTCTTGTCTTTTTGGAGCTGGTCCCCAGTCCTGGAACCGGTATCCGAAGTACCTAAATCGCCAGTCCTGCTATCAGTGCCTCCATTCATCCATCCATCCATTCATCTCGGTCCTTGATAAGCTTTCCGATTTGGATGTGGGTCGTGTGGTGCAGAAGTTGTTACAGGCACCGGCATTTGCAAAATTTTTATTGGCTCCGACTCAAGCGGTTTTGGAACCAAAGACTGTATTGCCATTTACTTAATTTCCTCCTCGAAGCCATACCGGTCCTTCGGAGCCAGAGGTGTCGGAATTAATGATCGTTGAGCCTTCGGAGCCGATGCCTGTCCAGTGTCATTGGTCCCATTTACTCGGATGTCCTTGGTGCTGATCGAGGAGTTTAGGAGCCGACACTCTCTGGTCGAGTACGGGGAGGATAGTCAGACTGAATTGTCAGTTCCGACTTTGCCTGTCGGGGTTTAGGCTTGGATGAGTTCAGCTCCTACCTCTGGTTTGGAGCCTACTGTCTCAGTGTCGGGGGGATCGATGGTTTCCTCGGATCCGTCGGTCTCTTCTCATCAGAGCAGAGGTGCCTTCAAAGCCATGAGGAGAGTTATGTCTCCTAATACATTTACGACTTCAGATCTGGCTACCTCCTCTCCAAAAGCACCTGTGTCGCTTCTGCTTCACAGATCCTTTCTAAGCGTAGAGACCCACAGCCTCAGGAAGCCCCATTGTGTGGCCCCTGCTCTTCTGAGACCTCACCAGAAGTTCCCACTAATGAGGTTCCCAGGAAGAGAATCTGTAGGAGGAAGCACTTAGACTCCTCGCAGAAGTCTCTCACATCCAATACCAACTTGGATGAATCAGAAGAGTCTCCACAGTCCCCCTCTGAGGATATCTCATTTGCTGAGATATTAGAAATCCTTAGGCAGAGGGGTGACTGGCAGTCCACCAACCCTACTGAAGATGAATCGTTTCTCCTGAAGGGTTTCGGGTCTCAACCCTCCACCTCTTGGGTGTCTCCGCCCTTCGATGAGTTCATGGAGCTTGTCTCACGAAGGGTGTGAGAGTGTCCAGACACCATGGAGCCTATCCCCAGGAGGCCTAATAAATTTATTTCTGCCCCCCAGGAAAAGTCTTTTCTTACCAAGGGAGTGCCAGTTGATGCCGTGGTGGTGGCAGCAGCCACCAAAAAGGAAATGTTGGAAACTTCTTCATGTATCCATCCTCCTAACAAAGATTCAGGGATCATGGATAGATACAGGAAGTGCACGTACAGTTCAGTGACTTTTTCCTTGCATTCACTGAACTATCTCAATCATTTTACGAGACTGCAAAGAGATCTCCTAAAAGAGCTTGGAGATACTCTTCAGGGTACATTAGCTGCAGGAGCTTCAGAAAAAGCTGTCTCCCAGCTTGCTACCCTCAGTTCCATAGTGAACTCATCCATGCGCCTCATTTCATATGCACCTGATGGAATGAGTAGGGCAGCGGGTACAGGAATTGCTCTTTGGAGACACTCCTGGATGCGTTTGTGTTCCTTTGTGGAGCCCTTTAAGTCATCCTTTGCCAACACCCCTTTTGATGGCTCATCCCTTTTCGGGCCCAAAGTTAAGGAAACTTTGACCACGTGTGAACAGGAAGGAAAGACTCTGCCATCGGAGTCCATTTTTCCACCCCTAGCAGACCCAACCCCTAAGGGTCAAAGGGGAGGAAAGATGTGTTTCCGAAAAGCCCAAGGAGACTTTCAGGACACACGTGGTGAACCCCCCCTCCAGGGGCAGAGGAGGGGGCAATAATGGAGGATGCCACCCTCGTGGCAGAGGAGGTCTGCAAAACCAGGGCGACAGAGAACAGTTCTTTGGGAAGCCCTACAACTGCTCCTGAAAGAAGGCCTGACTGTCCTACTCTGGAGGCAGTCGGGGGTCGCTTATCTTTGTATCCAGATGCCTGGCTCAAAATAACAAATGATAACTGGGTACAAAGTATAGTTTCCAGAGGATATTTCATTCCTTTCGCCTGACCCCCTCCATTGACAACAAAAGTCCCGGACAGTTACAGGGAACAGGCAACAGTAGAGGTCCAATTCTATATTCTTCTTAGGAAAAGACAATTGGATGTGCATGATAGATCTCCAGGATGCATACTACCATATCAAAATGGCCAGACCATCCAGGGCTCATCTGCACTTCTGGCTGCGAGCCAATCATTACCAATTTCGAGCCCTGCACTTTGGTCTCACTACAGCCCCCAGAGTGTTACCAAATGTATGGCAGTGGTCACGCCTCACCTGAGACATATAGGATTCCAGGTGTTTCCATACCAAGACAATTGGCTCCTCACCGCCACCACCTGGCATTAGCTTATACAAGCCAGGGACACCACTCTTTCTCTCTGCAGTCATCTGGGTATTATGATAAATTCAGAAAAATCTACCTTGTCGCCATCGCAACATATCATTTTTATCAGAGCAGAATTGGACACCACCACCACCACTTTGAGACTTCCAGCAGAAAGAGTCTTACTACTCCTTCAGCAGGTTTACAATATCATATCCAAAGACAAGGCTCCAGTATCAGAAGTACTAAAATTGTTAGGCATGATGGCAGCTGCAATATTAGCGATACCGTTGGATCGCATGCACATGCGGATTCCGCAATGGCTGTTATTCACTCATTGGTCTTACCAAGAGCTCCCAATGTCTCATCTCATAATGATCACAAACACATGCAAAAAGGATCTTCTGTGGTGGTTGACCTCTCTTCATGTAACGATAGGTCGTCCCTTTGTTATACCCCCACCAGCGGCCACAGTGACCACGGACACTTCCCTGATGGGGGGGCATTTTCAGGGAAGAAAAGCCCAAGGCACGTGGACTGAACAAGAGGGTACATCTGCATATCAATGTCCTGAAGATGAGAGCAGTACTTTTAGTGTTGCAGTACCTCCAGGATTCTCTTCTTCTGGGAAAAATTGTGATTCAGACGGACAACATGTCAGTGGTTTTGTACTTGAACAAACAAGGAGGAACCAGGTCCTACTCCCTTTGTCGTGAAGCCCTAAGAATATGGCAGTGGGCTACATCCACCCAGTGCTTTCTGTTAGCAAAGCACATCCCGGAGAAATCCAACGTGATAGCAGACAAACTGAGTAGAGCAATTTTTTTGCCTCACGAGTGGTCCCTCAAGAAAGAAATACCGGAGAGAATTTTCCACAGGTGGGGCCAGCCTTGCTGCGACCATTTTGCCAACCACATGAACACGAAATGCAGAAGCTACTTTGCCCTGATTCCCCCTCCAGAAGAAGCCCCAAGGGATGCACTCGTACATGATTGGCCTCCGGGTCTCCTCTATGCATTCCCACCAATTCTCTTGATACCCAAAGTATTAAAGAAAGCAAAAGCCCCAGGAAGGACCATCATTCTAATAGCCCCTCATTGGCCTCATCAGATTTGGTTCCCCTTCCTTCGACTTCATCAATTGGAAGACCCTTGGATTCTGGACCCAGTTCCATATCTTCTGAAGCATTTGTCGGAGATCTTCATCCTCACAATTGACAGCTTGTCTGCTCCAATTCCCAACATAGCCAGGTTCCATAACCTCTCAAATGAAATGCAGCAGATTCTGATATTTTCTCACAAGTCCTCTACTAGGAAGCTATATCTTAGCAAATGGAAAAGATTTTCTATATGAGCCTCTCAAAATAACATTGATCCCTACCAAGCCCCTATTGCCTCCATATTACAGTTCTTGACTATGCTTTTCAATAAAGGAGCTGCAGCAGCAACAGTTCGGGTTCAACTTGCTGCTATCTCTAATTTTCACCTTGGCTTTGAAGGATTGAACATAATGTCACATAAACTATCCAAAGCCTTTCTCAAAGGGACTTTTCATCTCAGACCACCTGTGAAATCCCCTTATACCCCATGGAATTTAAATTGTATGCTTTCATGCATTATTCTCCCACCTTTCAAACCAGCTTCCTCATGCGATTTGAAATATTTGTCATGGAAGACTATCTTCTTAGTAGCCATCACTTCTGCACGTAGAGTGTCAGAGCTTCAGGCCATGTCCATAAAGCCTCCTTATTTGATTTTCCATGCTGACAGAGTCTCCCTGCGAACAAATCCTTCATTCTTGCCCAAATTTTGTACTGAAACTAACCTTAACCAGATTATAGATTTGCCAGTGTTCTTTCCCAAACACACCGACAACTTAAGAGTATATGCTGCACAAGCTTGATGTTCATAGACAGCTCAGATTTTACTTGGAGAGAACAAAAGAGTTCAGAAAATCAGAACAGCTTTTCGTTTCCTTTTCAGATTCCAGAAAAGGTATGCCAGTAGCAAAAACAACACTGTCTAAATGGTTATCTGATCGTATCAAATTTGTTTATTCAGCTGCTAATATGCCCTTACGACACAAAATTAAGGCTCATTCTACCAGAGCAGTGTCCACATCTTCTTTTTCTGCTAGGCTTCGTATAAACAACATCTGTGCAGCAGCCACTTGGTCAAGACCCTATACCTTTATCACTCATTACAAAGTTGACAAGGCCTCCAGGGACAGGGCCTTCTTTGGGTCTACTGTCCTGAAAAACATATTCCCGTGAGCCACCTGAGAAAGATGGTGCTTGGGACGCTACCCATCTGCAAGAATGAATGGTGAGATAGAGCAACTTCACATAAAAAAGTTATGTACTCACCATAACGTTCCATGTGAGTTGTTCATCTCGTATTCATTCTTACATCTCACCCTCCTACCCCCTCCAGGGTTTTTCGAGGACCGAGATACTAGATTCTTCCTGGTTGCTCAATCCTTCTATGGCTTTCTCCTAAAGAGTGATAGAATGACACATGGTATTATTATATGCAGCAAACAAGATCTGAGGTAACTCCAGGTGCATCATGGGATAGGCACTTGGCCTCAAGCTGTCTGAAGACCTCGAGCTTTGTAGTAGGCTGACTCCCATCTGTAAGAATGAAGGGAAGATGAACAACTCACACGGAACGTTATGGTGAGTACATAACTTCTTTTTTCACCTTCTCCAGGACCTTTATCTGTTTGTATCATCATGATATTCGCCGCTGAATGTTTACAAAAAAGCTTGTAATCCAGTCCCTATTTTCTTCTTCCCCCTCCTCCTCATTTGCTCAAAGCTTACCTTTTAGACTTGAAGAACCCTGGGGCGTTTGCTCCTCTCCTATTCATGAATCAGAGCCATGCAGCTAAAGTAAGCACTGTTCCCTATTTCTTTCAAGGTGTGTGTGTGTGTGTGTCTGTGTGTGTGTGTGTGTGTGTTTACCTTGAGTGTATTGGAATTTAACTATTGTCTTGTTTAGTCAAAATTGTGACTATTTTTTTTAATTTGACTATTGTCCTGTTTAGTCAACATTGTGACTATTCTTTGTAAACTATGTCTGACAAGAAAGGGATGACCAGGTTCAAGCAGTGTGACAAATGTGGGCAAAAGATGCCCAACTCTGATGGGCATCTTTTGTGTGTCTACTGTCTCGGGGTTCCTCATCTTCAGCTTCAACCGCTGTGTGATCTTTGTAAAAATTTTAGCTCTCGCACTTTAGCAGAGCAAAAAAATAAATTGATCCTGAAGGGATTACTAAAAACTCCTTTTTCGTAAGCCCTTTCTGAGCTGGAGGTCTCATCGCCTCCCAGAAAAGAAAGCAAAAAGAGAAGCCATTCAGATCCAACTTCTCCAGGTTCCAAGGAACCAAAATCTTCTCAGACCATACCTCAGCCGGCACCAAAATTACCAAAAATATCTGCTCTGACTTTTTTGGCACCAGAGCCTGTAGCTCTGTCTATGGTGCTGAAGTCAATAACGCTATCCACAGAACTGACAGCAATGATACCTGCTTCGGTACTGATAATTCCTTCAGTACCAGACACAATTTCGGCATCTACAGTAATTTCTCCCATGGCTCCTTCGACCTTGGTGCCGAAAACTGAAATTTTGCCCAGGACCATATATTCTCCTACAATCAGCCCCTTTTTTGGACTACAGTATAGTACATTTCTCAAGAGACCTGACTCTCCTTCCGGAATATCTGCACATTCAACCAGGAGTCTTGACAAACTCAATGTAGGGAGGCTTGTCAATCAGCTCCTAGCTGCCAGAAGCATTCCAACCCCTACCAAGACCTCCCGCCCACCTGGAGCTGAAGGTTTTTCTGCACAGACTCCAACATATCCTCCTTCAACCTCTTCTCAGGCTTTGGAGTCCTCGGTACTGATGTCTTTCCCAGTGCCAACTTCTTTGGTTTCTTTGATGCTACCTTCCATGCTTCCGGAGACTACCCTCTCAACTTCAGTCCATTTGAAGCTAATCCACCCTTGGGACTGTGACTGGCCTGTCTGCACCGTGACCGCTAGTTCAGCCCCAGCTTTTTCTATGGTGCCGTCTATGGTTCCGGTTGTTTAGGAAGCTCCTAGTCCTCACGGGCCTCCTATCCTGGAAGCGGGCTCATTTCAGCAGGGTGTGACCCCAGTTCCAAGGTTGTTCTTCTCAGTTCCCAGCTCCCATCCCTGTTCAGGTGGGCCTGCCTTCCAGGTGATGGAGAGGGCTCGTGCTTCTGCAAGCATGGAGTTGGGAGACACCCAGCGTCGGAACCTGACATTTCCCTTTCCTCTGGTATGCAGCTGACACAGCCCACTACGCATGGACATCTGGCATGGGAGCAACAAGAAACTCTACTCCAGGGCACCTGCTCTTTGGAGTCCTCCTCATAAGGTCCCACTGAGGAGCCACCCCGAAAGAGAATGTGCAAGAGGAACCACATCGATTCCCCTGAGGAATCCCTCACTGAAGATACAGATTTCATTGAGGGAGTGGTCCCCACAGTCACTCCCTGAGGATGTCTCATTCGGAGACATATTGGAGATCCTAAACAAAGGGGTGACTGGAAGCCCATCAACCTTTCTACTGAGGAATCTGTATTCTTGCAAGCCTTCTGTGCTCGACCCTCTACTTCCTGGTGACCCCACCTGGAGATGAGCTGGTTAAGCTCATTGCGCAATTTGCCTGGATGGCCCCTGACACTGTTGAGCCGATACCCCAAAGACCTGATAAATTCCTCTCTCCACCACAAGACCACTCCCACTGGTCCAGAGGCTTGGCAGTAGATTCTATGTTTGTGGCTGTGCCAACTAAGAAAGAACTTGCTGAAGAAAGTTCGGCTGTCCATCCACCAAACAGGGAGTCACAGATGACAGACAGACTAGGGAAGTTGACTTACGCTTCAGTGACCTTTGCTTTAAGGTCGCTGAACAACCTGGCACATTTTACATGTCTCCAAAGGGACCTAATTACAGACCTTTCAGGTACATTGGCAGGGGTATTGCCAGAAGAGGTGTGAGATAAAGTCATCTCTCAGATTGCCACCCTAGAGTCCATTTCAAACTCCTTCATGAGGTTGATCGTCCATACAACCAAGGGGACATCCAGAGCAGCTGGTTAAGGCATTGTCATGAGACATCACACCTGGCTGCACTTGTGCGACTTTGTAAACCTCTTCAAGTCTTCCTTTGACAACGCTCCTGTTGATGAGTCTTCCTTGTTTGGCCCAAAAGTTAAAGACACATTAGCCAGGTGTGAGAAGGATGGAAAGACTCTATCTGTTGTGGGCATATGCTTCTCCAGCCCTCAATGATCATACACCAGGAATCAGAGAGGCGGGAAGATGTGATTCAAAGAATCCCAAGGACCTTTCCACAACACAGTTGGTGAGCAATCTCCCCAGGGCAGAGGGGAATCTCGTTGGTAAGATGCCTCTCTTGTGGCAGAACGGGTCAGTGAAATCAGGGCTCCAGAGATTCCTTCTCTGGTCAGCCCGATCAGTGCTCCTGATGAGCAGCCAGATTGCTTACCTCTGGAAGCAGTCAGGGAATGTTTGTCTCTGCACCACTTGGCCTGGCAATCAATAACATCAGACTTCTGGGTGCAGAGGATAATAACCAGAGGTTACCATATCCTCTTTGGCCTTTACCCCAGGCCTCTAAGGTGAATCCCTGATGTTCCACCCAGTCAGAGGGATGCAGCAGCACTAGAAGTTCTAAAACTGCTAAAAAAAAAAAGAGTCATCCAATTATTCACACCAGATCAAATAGGATCCGGATTTTACTCAAGGTTCTTTTTAATGCCAAAAAAGACAGGGGACTGGAAACCAATTTTGGACCTCAGTGTACTGAACAAGTTCATCAGACAAGCAAAGTTATGGATGGTCACGGTTCAGTCCATTCTTCCATTTCTGGTGAAGGGCAACTGGATATGTTCTATAGATCTTCAGGATGCGTATTACCACATAAAAATGGACAAACGAGCCAGAAGATATCTTCACTTCTGGCTGGGAGCCAGTCACTACCAATTTCGAGTACTGCCCTTTGGTCTCTCCACAGCCCCCAGAGTGTTCACCAAATGCATGGCAGTAGTAGCTCACCTGAGACTACAAGGATTCCATGCATTTCCATATCTAGATGGTTGGCTCCTTACTGCTCCAACCAAGAGTCTATTGCTTCAAGCCATATTGTACACTCAAAATCTTGCAGAAAAGCTAGGAATCTCAGTAAACACAAAAAAGGCAAAGTTGGTACAGACACAAAGCTTAGAGTTCATTGGGGCAATGTTTGACACAATATCCTGCCGAGTTGCTTTACCTCATCACAGGCTACAAAGGTTGAGATCTCAACTTTAAATAATACTCTCTCAAAGCCTTGTTTCAGTTCGACTGGTCCTACAACTTCTGGGCTCCATGGCAGCTACAATCACACTGGTTCCACTAGCAAGATTCCATATGAGGTTGCTTCAGAGGCTCCTGGCATCCCAACAGTCTATTTTAACACACCTGATGTCTTACCCAATCTGCATAACAAACCGATATAAGCAGGATCTGAATTGGTGGATGAAGCCAGAGGAGGATCTATGGTGTCGTCCTTCCCCCCCCACTCAACCCAAAGCCACATTGACCATGGACACTTCCCTGATGGGGTGTTGGGGAGTATTTTCAGGAAAAGACCGTCCAAGGCACTTGGTCCCCCTCAGAGGCCAGGCTGCATATCAATGTCCTAGAACTGAGGGCGGTGCTCCTAGTGTTGCAAGCATTCCAAACGACCCTTCCGTTGGGGACAGTTGCTATCCAATCAGACAATATGTCAGTAGTCCGGTACATCAACAAGCAAGGAGGAATCAGATCCCGCCTATTATGCCAGGAATCCCTGGCAAAAGGTGATAGCTTCCAACCTTTTCTCTTAGCAATGCATATTCCCAGGAACTCCAATCTGATTGCAGACAAAGTGAGCAGAAACATTCTGATGCCTCACGAGTGGTCTCTCAATCCTGTAGTAGCAACACAAATAGTTTGTCATTTGGGCTAGCCTTGGCACAATCTCTTTGCTTCCCCCTTGAACCACAAATACAGCAGCTTCTTTGCCCTGATCCCCCCAGGGGAGTCACCGAGAGATGCTCTGATACCCAATTGGCCCCTGGGTCTACTGTATGCCTTTTCTCCTTTTCCCCTCATTCCACATTTCTTGAAGAAAGCACAAATGTTGAGAAGCAAGGTAATCCTCATTGCACCCTATTAGCCCCATCAAGTTTGGTTCCCCTTCCTATGGCCTAACCTGGTTCACTGTCCGTGGACCCTGGATCCAACCCTAGGACTCCTATCTCACCCACATGGGCTGGTCCATCCCAACCTTCAGACTCTCAAGCTGACCGCTTGGTTTCTCCACTTCTGCTGATTGCCATGCAGATGAACCTATCTTCCCCAGAGAGAAAGATACTTCTGGCTTCTCCTAAACCCTCCACCAGGAAACTCTATCGTAGCAACTGGGTCAGGTTTGTAATCTGGGCTAAAGAACAAGGACTAGACCCATGCTTAACCCTGGTCCATAAGGTCTTAGAATACTTGTCGACTCTACTCCAGTCAGGAGCCTCAGCCTCTGCTGTTACAGTTCACTTAGCAGCTATTGACAATTTTCGTAATGGCTCTAATGATTCTTCATTAATGTCCCAACATCTTTGCAAAACCTTCTTGAAGGGAGTTCTGCATCTGAGACCTCCTATTAAAAATCCTACTGAACCTTGGAATTTGACTCTAGTCTTACAAACTTTGACTTGTTCACCCTTCGAACCTTCTGCCACATGTGACATAAAGTTTTTGTCCTGGAAAACCTTATTCCTGGTAGCCATCACCTCAGCCAGGAGAATATCAGAGTTACAAGCCTTGTGTGTTAATCCCCCTTCTATAATTTTCCACAATGAAAGAGTATCGCTTGAGACTAACCCTTCCTTTCTGCCTAAGGTTATTTCAAATTCAAATCTCAGTCAGTCCATTGATTTGCCATTTTTTTCCCCAAAATGTTCTAACACAGGTGAATACCATTTACACCTGTTGGATGTACACAGACAACTACACTTTTACTTAGAACTAAATCTTTCAGAAAGTCGGACCATCTGTTCGCATCCTTTATATCCTTTTCAGGCCCAAAATTGGGCAACACTGTTTCCAAAGTCACCTTATCAAAATGGTTAAGAGATTGCATTACCTTTGTCTATCAACAGAACAAATTAACTTTACCTACTACAGTCAAGGCTCACTCCACCAGGTCAGTGTCCACTTCAGTGGCATTTCATTCCAGAAACTCTTTGGATGACATCTGAGGAGCAGCTACCTGGGCAGCCCCCCACACCTTTATCACACATTACAAATTGGATATGGTCTCCAGGGGAAGAGCATCCTTTGGCTCAATAGTGCTCAGGAATATCCCTCCATAGGGCATCCCAGGACAAAAAGTAGCTAGGGACTCTGTCCCATCAGTAAGGAATGAATGAAGATTTACAACATCAGATAAAGAAGTTATGTCCTTACCATAACGTTCCATCTGTGTTCTAGATCTTCATTCATTCCTTACGTTCCACCCTCCTACCCCCTGCTGGAAGACTCCTGGTGGATCGTTTTTGATCCTGACTACTGGATAGGGTATTTGCTCAGATAGGGCCTCCATTGTTTCTAATCCTTACGGGCAAACTCGATCTGAAGAGAGGAGGAGAGGGGCACTATGGGTATGACTTAGCTCAAGAGTTTTTTGGCTGGCAGGAGCTTGTTGTATTGACCAAGTCAGTTCCGAGGACGGAACCGAAACCCATCAGTAAGGAATGAATGAAGATCTACAACACAGATGGAATATTATGGTAAGGACATAACTTCTTTTTTCCTGGGCCAAAAGGGGGTCACCATGTTTGTGGAGACCTTATGAATAGTTAGAAGAATCCTGGTTATTGGAAGAAAGGGTGGAAGGGAGTACAAGAACATTCCTATCCATGGAAATGAAATGCATCTGTCTTCCAGGCTTGATTGCAGGGAGACTTGGAGCAACATTTCTTTAACTGTCTGTTGTGGCTGGAGGCAAACTGATCTACTGGAGGAGCTCCCCACAGGTGGAACAGTTCCTGGAAGACTCCCAGATTCAACATCCATTCTTGAGGGTCTGTCCAGCTCCTGCAACAATGTTTTATTCTAAAGGAATGTATAGATTGACTTGAGAAAATACATCTCAGGCTACCATAGCTAATCTGCAAAGGAGAGGTAGGACTTAGTTTCCCCGTTTATCAGTGTAAACGGCAGAAAGAAATAGAGAGACTGTGTTTCCATATCCCAACATAAAGAAAAATCTCCAGGATCTCGTGCATTAGGGAGATTAGTGCCAGTAGATAAACAATGCCTTTTATCACCTACCTTAAATCCTGTCACTACCCTTGCTCTATCAGAAGGTGTTAACAAGGAAGGAGGTGGTAAAATTGCTTTAAAAAGAGCCATCTAAGAAGTCCTTGTGATCTCTCTGCATCCCTTCACAACAAAAAGTTCAGCAGGTATTTTGCCCTGCTCCCCCCTCAAGGAGAATAACCAAGAGATGGTCTAGTCCACGTTTGGCCTCCCAGTCTTCTTTATGCTTATCCCTCGCTTCCTTTGATCCCAAAATTTCTATAGAAAGCAGCTTTGTTGAAGAGCTCAATCATCCTCACAGATCCTTTCTGGCCTCACCAGGTGTGCTACCCCTTCATTTGGTCTCATCTGTGTTATCCTCCCTGGATACTGGACCCAACTCCAGATCTTTTCTCACACCATTCAGGAACGAATCATCCCAATATCCCAGCCCTCAATCTAACTACATGGTTTCTCCAATTCCAATAGTAGCAAGACAGCTCACACTTTCCTCCCCAATACGTATCATTTTATTATCCTTGGAAAAAGACTGCACAAAAAAGGTTAACATGAGCAAATGGGAAAGATTTTCCCTTTTCTGTGTTAAGAAACAATGTTGACCCTTTTAATGCCCCTGTTTCTGTTGTTCTTGATTTTCTGTCTGCTCTTCTCAAAGAAGGAGCTAGTTTTTCTAAGATTAAAGTACAGTTGGCAGCCATATCAAATTTTCATAGAGGAGATAAAAATTATTCTGTGACTGCTTCTAAGTTATGTAGGGTATTCTTGAAGGGCACTTTCCTCCTTAGACCTCCAGTAAAGGATCCTTCACTTCCTTGGGATTTGATAGTAGTATTACAAGGTCTGACTGAAAAACCCTTTGAATCCTCAGCAAAAAAAAAAAAACAAAACAAAACAAAACAAAAAATAATGTAAAGTATCTTTCTTGGAAAACAGTCTTTTTAGTGGTCATCACTTCTGCTACAAGTATTTCTGAACTCTAGACTCTTTCATCAAGGACACCGTACATTATTTTCCATAAAGACAAGGTTATCCCATGAACTAACCCTTCTTTTATACCCAAATTGGCTTTTGAATCTAACATTAATCAATCCAGTCATTTACTGGTCTTTGCAAATTTTTCAAACAAAGGTGAATACATGCTACATCTTCTGGATGCGCACAGACAATCGCTTTTATTTACACAGAAATAAAGAAATCAGAAAATCAGACCAGCTGTCTGTTTCTTTCTCAGAAAATTGATTGGGTTATCCAATATCTAAAGTTACATTGGCTAAATGGATAACTAATTCCATTTCTTGGATTTATTCCCAACAAGGAATTTCTCTACCAACACCGCTTATAGCCCACTCATCTTGATACAGGACTACTTCATCCGCATTTTTGCCAAGAACGTCTATTGATGAAATTTGTTCTGCAGCCACATGGTCCAGTGCTCATACCTTTATTACTCATTACAAATCAGACCTATCTGCTGAAAGAGAGGTGCCTTTGGTTCAGTGGTTCTCTGGAATATCCTTACACGAGGGCCACCCAAGATTTATGTAGGTGTCCCATTCATTGAGGAAGAATGAAAAAGACAACATCAGATTTATAACTTATATACTCACCATAACTAGGCATCTGTGTTGTCTATTTTCATTCTTTCTCAACTTCCCCCCTTCCACCCCCCTTCTTATAATCTTCTGGAGTGACCTGTTGGTTTTATTATTGGAACCTATAGTTCTGAGTTTGAGCCTGTTCTATTATCTCTGCCTTTCTCTAACATCTTAGTGTGATTTTTATGGCAACAACCTCAATCTGATGTACTGGGGATGGACTAGGGCATTATAGGTAGAGGGAGGAGCTTGGGAGTTGGATCCAAAGTCTGAAATATGCGGCCGAGTTGGATCAGAGGATTGGATCCATAACCCATTCATTGAGGAAGAATGAAAATGGAGAACTGATGCCTAGTTATGGTAAGTACATAATTTATAATTTCTGTTAGTGTTTACAGTAAATCTGGTGGGGATTTCTGCTTGTAGCAGTGTTTATTTGGCTTCTGTCTTTGACAAATGTTTGTTTTTACTGTTTCTGAGAAAACTCAGTATTTCCCTTAGAAATGCGGTGTGTATTTGTGCTGTTAGACACTAGGGGCTGTCTCATGCAGTCAGAGCCTCAGCCTACAGTGATTCTTTTGGGGCAACTGCTTTGCCCACAGACCACTTTCCTTTTGTCCTGTCTCCGTCTAATACAGCTTTGCCAGCCACTATGGAGCAGGTTTAGACATGTCCTTTGGGGCTGTTCCAGTATCTGGAAAAAGTGTGGGACAATAAATCCTTTTAGGTGCAGGAATAGTCTAGGATAAGAGAACATTTGTCAGACATAATACTGTCCCCAGATATTTTATCTAGTTGTAAAGTTCACAAGGAAAAAAAAAAGCATAAGCTTCATCATATAGCTGATAATCAGATTGCAGCTGTTTATAAGGCTGATATGGTTAACTTGGCTAAGAGTGTTCTGTAGATAGCTAATTCTGGTAGTTGTGTTCCCATACATGGCTCTGGTGCTAGTTTGGCTTGAGTCCTTTCTGTTGTTTAAGAGAATGGTGAGGAATCTGATGAGGACAATAGTGACTTCCTAGCTGACACTGAGTCCAGTCACTTTGATTCTTCAGAAGGTAAACCTGAGCTTAAATCCAAACAAATATTCACTTTTCCTCAGATGACTTCTAGGCTTAGTGATGCTTTTGTTTGGGAGCAATCAGGATCTACCTCAGAGCTAGGCAGTGTATATGAACTTATTAAGGATGAGATGGCCAATAATGTGGTTATCCCCCTTCACTTACCAGCCTTGGAAGATGTTTATAAAGCTGTCTGCTGGACACTAGCATCTATTCCTGCAAAGGCTCAAAGAAAATATAGGGTCTCCTTGGATATGACAAGTCTCTTTTCTCATTTGACTGCAGACGAAGCTGTGGTCTCCCCAACAGCCTGCTCAAATAAAAAAGTCCTTGGCTTCATCAATCCAATGCCCCCTGATAAAAGAGGGAAAATGATGAGATCTTCAGGGCAAAAATATGTCACTTTCTAGTAGTGTAGCCTTTAGAATGTTAAATTATCAATGCTATATATGGAAATTTATTTTATAGTTTGGATGATTTTGCTGCATAGCAAAAATCTTACATGACTTTGTTTCCAATTTGACTCAGGTTTCGAAACATACTTTGAGAGGTATGCTTGAATGTGCAGATAGTCTCGAGAAATGTTGCTTCTTCTGTTGTACTAAGATGGTATGCTTGATTATGTAATCAGAACTTCTTAAACTGTGGGATGACAGAGGCAAATTAATGCTTGAGGTATTTGTTATGTTTCATGTATCTAAGTTCTTCATAAACATGACAGCTTCCTTCGAGGGGCAGAACAAGTGAAAATCCTAGCCAAACAAAAGTCAGGAATCCAAAAGGAAATGGCAGGAGGATAATTCTTCCAAACAAGAGGGGTTCCTTTCCCAAAAAGGATCAAGCCCCTGCCCAAGAGAGGTTCCTTTCCCAAAAAGGATCAAGCCCCTGCAAAGGAATGTCTGTGCTGAGTCACAGAGCTCCCCTATCCCCTTCCCGCCCATCTTTTTCTTCCTCCTTCTCCCAGGGTCTCTCTCAACCCTGCAGCTTGGCCACAAATAGTCTCAGACAAATGGGTTCTGAGAATAATTCATAAAAGAAACATTTGGCAGTGGACAGAAACTTCTCCCCCCTTCAGAGAAAATCCCCATACCCACCAGACCACACAGAGCTGTTTCCTCCAGTGCTCCATCACATGGTAGAAGCAGGTGTCATAGAACCAGTGCCTGCAATACACAAAAGCAAAAGATTTTACTCCAGAATCATTTTGGTACCAAAAAAGAGCACTCCTGGAGACCCGTCCTAGTCTTGTCCTTTCTGAACACCTTTGTAAATTTCTGAAGTTCAAAATGCTCACCTTACAGTCAGCACTAGTGTTGCTTCCAGGACAGTGTTTCATGGTGACTCTAGATCTCAAGGATGATTCAGGAAACTTTTGAAATTTGCTGTGTCTGGTTTACATTATCAGTTTTCTGCATTACCCTTTGAGATATCTGTTGCAACTCGAGTGTTTTCAAATTGTCTGCCCCCAATGATTGACTAATGCAGAACCCTAGGCATCCACATTTTTTTCTTATTTGGATGGCTTGCTGATTTGGGCAGATGCTGTATCCAGGTGCTTGGAGTATTTAGACAAGGTCACATCCCTTCTTTCCCAGCTGAGCTTTAAACCGAACCTTCAAAAGTCCTTCCTCACAGCCTCTAAATGAATTGTTTTACTTAGGTGTTGGGTCGGCACAGTAAAAAGGATGCCTTCCTGACAGAAGTCAATGTTCTGACTTATCAGGGCATTTTCTTGGATTTCAGAAGACATGGCCTTTGGAAAGAGAGTTCATCAAAATTCGAAGTGTCACTGCATCAGTGATTCCTCGCAGTACCACTAGCCAGGCTACACATGAGAAAAATTTGGTGGTGCTCCCAGGATTGTTGGACCCAACACCTTCATCCTTTGGATTTCCAAGTATTGGGATTTGTGAAACAGGAACTGCAGTGGTTGAGAGATCAACTGTCTCTGAAGCCAGGATTTCCTTTTTCTCTTCATACCCCAGTCCAATAAGTCGAGATGGACTCTTCAAATTTTGTGTGAGGAGAAGTGTGCATAGGTGTTCATGTGCAAGGCTTATGGGGTACTCAGGACACACCAAAGCCCATAAATGTAAAAGAGATGTTGGCAGTGATTCAAGCCTTAAAAATTCTTCACCACATATAGACTCCAGGTCCTCTTCTAGTGGTTACAGACAACACTACCATGAAGTGGTACCTGAATATGCAAGGGGATGCAAGGTCATACCTTCTTTCCCAGTGGGCAGTTGTGGTCTAGGAGCTGGCTATACAGCATTTTCTTCAGGTCTCATTTATTCTGTCAGAGCAAAACCCAGTAGCAGACAGACTAAACAGATCCTGGACTGACCCTCATGAGTGGAACTTTCTAGCAGAGGTCTTTCAGGACATGAAACAGATGTGGGGAACATCTCAAACATCTCAAGTAGATTTATTTGCCTCCTTTCAAACAGACAACTGAAAAATTCTGTTCAAGACATCCTTGCAGCCATGCTTGGAAGACAGATGCTGCATCATTCCCATGGTCAGGAAGGTTCTGTATGCATTTTTCCACACTTTCCAGTGATTCCCAAGGTACTTTTAAAGATTCCAAAATAATTACATAAGATCGTTGTAGTAGCACCCTTCTGTCCCAGGCAGACGTGGTTCACCCTTTCAGTGAAACTATCCGAGGGCAATTAGCACAAGCTTTCTCACAGACTTGATCTGCGCCCACAGCATCATGGATGAATGGTACACCCCAACGTAAAGCAATTGCAACTGAAAGCCTGGATGATTCTATTTTGATACATTTTAGGCACCTGTTCCATGAGGATACGCAGCAAGTATTTAAGGAGACAAGAAAACCTGCAACCAGAAAATTGTATGTTTACAAGTGGAAGAAGTTTTCTAGTTCTAGAGGTCACAAAAGGGTTTCAACCCCTCTAGTTTTTAAATATTTGTGTGAGCTACTTAGAGATGGTTTGTCGTTTGCTTCTATCAAAGTGCATCTTACAGCCATCTCAACTTATCTTCCCATGAATCCTCCTCTTTTTATCTCTTTTCGTGGTCAAATACTTTATGAAAGGAGTGCTGCATGTGAGACCTCCTTGAAAGTCAATTCCTCCTCACTGGGATTTCAGTTTTGTTCTTGAAAAACTGACCTTACCTCATTTTGAACCTGCCTCTCAGGCTGATTTATGGTTCATTACCTAGAGGACCTGACATCTACAAGGTGAGTCTCCGAGATGCAAGATGTCATGGTGGGCCAACCCTATCTGAATTTTCACAAGGATAGGATTGTATTATGCAGTAATCCAGCATTCATACCTAACATTATTTCTGAATTTTCATTGAATCAAGTCATCAATCTCCCAGTGTTCCTTTCTGATTCAAAAAGCAGGGGAGAAAAAATTCTATGTACATACCTTGGATTCACATGCAGCTCTGGTGCTACCTTGACAGAACAAAGCCCTTTAGGAGTGTTGAAAGATCATTTGTCTCCTACATGGGGGCTAAGAAAGGTCAACTTGTCTCTATGCAAACTATTGCATGATGGTTGTCATCTGCTATTGTTGTCTGTTACTCCCTCCATTGTAAATCTCTTCCAGACAAAGTTAAGGCTCACTCGACCAGGGCCTTATCCTGCTCAATGGCATATTGAAAAGGGGTGGACTCTAAAAGCATTCTAGAGGCAGCAACCTAGTCCTCTGCTCATACCTTCACAAAGCACTATGGATTAAATTATTTTTCAAGGTCCAGATCAGGCTTTACTAGGACCATTTTCCACTGGCTCCTGAATCCTGTAACAGTAAATGTTTGAATTCTTCACTACCTCTGTGGCAGCACCTGCCCGACATCTGCCAGATTATGCATAGCTGAGGTGTGTTTAAACCTCTTTATTTGATTGTTGTTGGATTTAGTTTTTATATGGTATTGTGACTGGCTGCTAATTTACTGTTGCTAGCTGATTCCGGTATCATTTATTTTCCTCTCCTTCTCCGTGGAAGTGAAAAGCCTGAACACTCACTTCTTGTGACAGCTGAAAGTTTGCTTGCTTGCTGAATAAACTTGTGTTTTTGCACTACTGCGTGGAGTCTCCGTTCCATATTCAGGGTACCTGAGGACTTCTTAATGATTTTTGGTGCCTTGGTGTACTTTTTGTTTTTTATTACAGCTGAAAGTTTCCCACTCAGAATATGCTCAGCCAATCAGTGGTCACAGGAAGAGAGAGGGAGGGGAACATGCGGTTTTGAAAGCTGGCCAGTACTGGGTTACCATTGCAGATAATCCAAAATTCCACTGAAACAGAAATGCATTTGAACATCAACTGTTACAGGTCAATAGGACTTGTGCAACAGTATTTTATAGGTCTGTGTTTTGTATAATGATGGAGTGTGTTAGTTATTAGTATAGTTTCATAGTATATAGTACTAGGCTATCTGCCCTGGGGCATTTTGTTGGATTTTGTCAATATTTGGGGCAGTAAACTTTTGTAAAGTCAGGTAAATATGTGTTTAGCCAATTATGCTCAGTGTTTTGCCATTCACTATTTTTTACATTTACCGCTTGTTGATATAATCATTTGCTGACACCATTAGCTCCAAACCTAAAGAAAGTTCTAAACAATTAAGTAGAAAACAAGATTAAGAAGACTATTTTGCTAAGATTAGCAGGAGCATTTCAGAGAGGAGAGAGAAAGGAAATCAAAACAGAAGCAGACTAAAACAACATGTGGCAATGGAAAGTGTATAAAAAAATAAGGATATGTAGGAAGAAACTAAAAAGTAATGCAAAACATGAGAAACTGAAAGCTTGTGCTTATGGATATAGATAGCAAGATACAAGCAGTGACAATGTTTTTAGTCTCTAGTTTTATACGCAGGTTGGGCATATTTTTATCAACCTGTGGAGAATTCGTGGACAGTAATTAATTAATAAATGACTGAAGAATTTTGTCTTCCAAGATGGCCGCACATTGAGTAACAGCTTAATTCTGGCTCTCACAGTGTAAAAACAGAAACTTAGCAGAGAAAGCCAGTGGACCTGGATTTCTGAGTACATTTGAGTAACTAACTAGTAAGTACACTGCCTGGATGCCAGGAAAAAGAAATACAGAAGACCTGAAGGAAAATCAGCAACAATAGTTGATGAAAAAACACTGACTGGGAAAAGTACTCTAGCTGTTCAGCAAAAAGAAGTGCAAGATCCAGACATGACGTCCAGTAACCTTGAGGAAAGTATAAAGCAATTACATATAAACCTGACTAAAATAAATGAAACACTGATGGAGTATATCAACTAAAACAATAAAAGACTGGAAAAAAATGGAAGAAGCTTTAAACGGATACTCAGATGAGATGATAAAACTGCAAAACTCAGAGATCGAAATGAAGAAAAGGCTGGCTGAATATGAGACCGCACAAGAGATGTGTCAAAAAAATAATAGAATTAGAGGCTGTCAGCAAGCTTAGGATTCAAAGCGAGAGCTCCTCCCATCCTACCCATACTGCCTAGCATACCTCTCAACTGTACCGAATTCCTCAGTAAATACTGGTTTTGAGGGCAAAATATTGGGGTGCCATAAATTTCCCAAGTGACCCCTTTAATTTCTGAATTTCCTGGGGTTTTTTCAACAATTTTTTTGGCCGAATTTGTTGCTGAAGTCATCACGTGCTGGGAGTACACACTGACATCAGCTTCACGCGGCAGACTGCCAGCCTGTCGGAATTCGGCTGAAGGCTCGAAGGGGTGTGTACTCCCTGTTTACTATTTTCCATAAGGTAATGTGGTTGCTGTTGCAGCAGTTAGTAGGTTACAGTGAATGAATGGAGCTGTGGAGAGGATGACTCTCTTGTCTCGAGCAGGCACCAGGCAGCTGTTTTTTGTTTTAAATTTGTAAAAGCAACCACCGAGCCATTCAGAATCATCATTACTACTTAATTTAGGTGCAGCAGTCAACATGCATAGTCGGACCAGTCCGCAGGTCTAAGAAAGACAAGTTGAGAGGTATTCTGGGAAGTGTAATGTAGAACTGTAATCGAGGGCAATGAATATCAGAATAGGTGAAAATAGCTGGCAAAGCTTGCAAGGGCTACAGTAATCTTTCTGCAAAGAACATTTCTCAGCATTGTTAATACTTTTTACTGCACTGCAATGACCTTTTCAGCTCTTAATGTTTGTACAAGTAGGAAAGGAAATGTTTTCTGCTGCCAAACAATTTGATCTGCAGCATAACCTTGTTTATATTATGCCCAGTTAATGCTGAGCATGTGTTAAACAATGCAGAGAAACATACAATTAATGTGAGCAGAGCATGTTTTGGTTTACAGAAATATATCATAACGGAGTCTTTGCATAAAACATTACATGATAGCCCTTACTGATGTAGTCTCTAGTCTCAGCCTTGAAGTTAAGGAACTGCTTCTGAACTGATACAGGCCTCTAGGCAGATTATGTTTGATGCTTTGGTTATGTCTCATTGCCTTAGGCCTAAAAATAAATCTCCTTCACTTTACAGCTGAAAGAAGGTAGGATATGAGAGACCTCAGTGAATACTGTTTATCACTACCATGAGAGGGGGAGAGATGTCAATATGTTTTATTTCCTTATCCTTCTCTGGGAATTGAAAAGTCTTGTAATCTAAGCAGAAAAGGCATAGAGATGACATACAGTGCCAACTGTTGTCAGTAAAGGCTTTCAAATCTAGTATATACCAAACAATTCTAACCACTAGTTTACATTAAGTCATTTTCAGCAGCTGTACACTAAAGATACCTTTCAGCTTAGTAGCACCAGGCAGCTGTTTTTTGTTTTATATTAGTAAAAGCAACCGGCGAGCCATTTGGAATCATTGTTACTACTTGATTTAGGTGCAACAGTCGGGAGCTGCAGAGTCGGACCAGTCTGCGGATCTAAGAAAGACAAGTCCTCTTCTATCTTCTTAATCAGGCAGTGCACAGCAGAAATGAAAAAAAAATATCCACTACTACTTCCAGTTACTCCCCCAGCTCCTCCAAGGAAAAAAAAAAAAAAAAAGGGACTACTGGTTTTCTCTGGCAAATATAAAAGGACAGTTGAGTTTCAGTGTTATATCCTGCAGAAAATGCACACTAACACAAAATCTGTTACTCATAACATTAAAAGCAATATGTAAAATCTAATCGGTCCATTCCATTGTCCTCTTTCTCACTATATTTTTGGCTTTGTCCCTGACTTTTTTAGTAAGGAGTGAGTAGTGTAAAATATACAGTCTGGCACTAGGGAGTTTGCTAAATAGTGTTGTTAATTGAACACTGGGGGAATAAAAACAGCAAAACAATGTAAGCAAAACAAAATATACAGCATGTTATCGCTTTGGAAAAAGGGCTGTCTGTTGTTGCTCCTGCTGGGACTGGTGCAGCTACTTAGTGTTATAAAAAGTGAGGAGAGAGGTGAGTACTTGCTGCATCCTGTCAACTGAATTGCAGGACTGCTTAGATATATGCAATGCAAGTGTTCGATAAAATTCTTGTTTTGTAGTTCTAAATAGACAAGAAATTGTGACAAGGCTGTGCAAAGTTCGCAAGTCCTACTGTACTGTAGTAGTTGTTATATTGCAGAAAATGTTGTTACTGTGTAGCTGAGAGAACATGCTAAATACTTATTAAAGTACATTTCCAGAGGTGTGCTTTTAACTGTGTTTACAGTTGACTGTAGTAGGCAGTTCAGTTCCTTGTAACATTACTACGCAACAGTTTATGGACATGTTAAAAATTCTTGAGGCAGGAATTTTAAGTGAACGGTTAGGGACCGTTTGGTCATGGTAATAATCCTATTTTGGAAGACCTCTGACAGTCACTAGGGAAACTTCTTGCAGAAGTGTTTGGAAATTGGAGAGAAATGTGCCCTAGGTAGAATCGATTGCTGTGATTTGTAAAATTCTTTATAATAAAAGTTGTAAAGTTTATAGTGAACCAAAATCCCCGCTCGTTGTTTACCTCTGATCTCACTACAAGAGTTTTTCCTTTTTAACTTCTCCTTATGCAAGAGAGTCATGTAGCCAGTGATGTATTTAATGACACAATGCAGTTTGGTAAAGAACTGACATGAATGCTGGTTGACAGTGAAGATGCCATTTACAGGAATCCCAAAATGTTGAGAGGTCTGAAAACTTCAAATATTATATCAACAACAAAAATTAATTCTGCAGTGTTTTAGATATATTTTAAAAAATGAACTTGGGTCTTGGGTCAGGCAAGTGACTGCAGTAGCGTGTATGTTGGGGTGGGGGTTGTCATAACAGTTTGCACTGTAACTGTAACCTGACAACAGTTGCCTAAAATATATTTCTAGAGCTATTATTTATTCATCTTTGTGTATGTGTGTGTGTGTGTGTGTGTGTGTGTGTGTGTGTGTGTGTGTGTGTGTGTGTGTGTGTGTGTGTGCGCGTGCGTGTGTGTGCGTGTGTATTCACATACTGTATGCATCTGGTAACAACAAATTGAAGATACATTATGGTGGTTTTAGGCTATTATTTATATATTATTTCATTCATTTGATCGCAAACTGAAGAACAAAATAGCCATGTGTGTGTGTGTGTGTGTGTGTGTGTGTGTGTGTGTTTCTGTAGTTTTGGTGTTTGTACTAGTTTGTGCTGTATGTCCTAACACTAATGAGCTAAAATACATCATAATGGATATTATGTATTTATCCATCTGAATGCATGCGCATATGATTACTGGTTACATTTATTAATGTCTCAGCCTTTGCATCTTATGTTTGTGTTGGTATATATGCATGTGTTTCTGTCTGTGTGAATATGTGTGTGTGTGTAGACATTATTAAATACTTGCATAACTTATATTTTTGATGTAAAATGTTTTCAGCAATAATTAATATCCTATACCAACTTTGAAACAATAGATAGAGGTAGCATTTTTACATCAAAAAATATAAAAAATGCATGCATACTAATAATAAAGCAAATACAAAGCAATTTAGCAGCTAAGCTTGACTCATTCTCTCCCAGACTCTGAAGTTTTAGGGTAAATATTATAATACATTTGTAAGTCAACTGCATAAAGTACAGTGAACTGACTAATTTTTTGAGTCAATTAAATATTTACCTGATACTGTTTTGTACTAATAGGGGTTACTGATTACAAGGGTGATGGACACCACTTGGCCGGTTTGTACTATATGGAATATGTTTAACTTGTCTGAATCAAGTAAGGATACATTTTGCTCATGTATCTATGTAGGTGTATATCTGTTAGCTCAACAGGCATCCACATTTTACAGGTTCTGCCCTCATGAGGGCTAATTTACACATTGTACCACCATATCCTGGGATTCAAATTTATAAAAGCATGTATTTTGAGTGCTATGATTGTGGACCCTGTGCTATGATTTTTGATGGTTTTGTGCTATTATTTTGAAACTGTTGTCAGTAAAGGCTTGCAAATCTAGTATATACCAAGCAATCCTAACCACTGGTTTACTAGATCGGGCCGACCGACTCCCAATGGCGGAGGGCACCAGCGGTGTGGCTCTGCGGGTCACGGCATGTGGATTGAGCTTCTCAGTCCGAGAACCAAGGTGTGGGTGGGTGCATGGTGCATTCCGTACCCGTCTGTGTCGAAGTCGAGCAACTTTCTATGTATGTTGTGGATTTTAAACTTGTGGAATAAGCAGCAAATTTTTAAGTATGATGTGGATTTTAAACTTGTGAAATAAGCACTTTTAGCTACATTATGGATCTTAAACTCTTGGAATAAACTATTACTTTTAAAAAAGCAATTCTTCAAGTAAGTTGTGGACTTTGAATTTTTTGAATTAACTACTGTTTATACCTGCTCATGGTTCCAGTTACTTTTTTGTTTTGCCATTATTTTGAAACTGAGAGTTGGCGAGCTTTGATAGATTCTGAGGGTGAGTAGGTATATACCCTTAGATTTATGTCATCTAGGCAAGGAGGAAATGAACTATGGAGATTGCAAAGAGTACATGCCTTGTTCTACAAAAAAAAAAACACACGCACAAATGTATGTTCCTCAGGTGATATTTCCGATGATATGGCAGATGTTAATATAACCAGAATAAAGCTGTTTTATTTATATTTTGTGTTATTTAATATTAACCTAGAAGGCTGAAGCAGTTAATTTTATTTTTATAAAAGAAAATTGTATTTTAGTTTTGCAGTTTGCACAATTCAAAGTTTGATACAAGTTCAAGTATTAATATAAATAAAACACTATTCTGTTTATTTTGTTTCATGATCATATTTATTCTGTTCTTCAGTTTGCATTTAAAAATTGGTATCCCACAATTATATTATATTATATTAATTATAGCTGGGGATTGCCTCTTTTCCAACTCTGTTGGAAAAAGGTGGAACAAACTACCCTCTGATATCACATCCTTGTCTACACTCTCACTTTTTAAAAGACAACTGATTATACATCTCAAGAGTCAATGGCTTTGCCCCTGTACCAACCCAGATTAACCTACCCCTTACTTTGTCTCTTTTCTCAACCTTTACCCTTACAACTTTCCTTTACATTATATCTATGTAAAGAAATTGATCTCTTATGCACAGTATGACCACTAAAAAAAAAAAAAAAAAAAAAAAGATTTTTATTATTATTTCTTTGTTTTAGACTTTTAGACGTTTGTATTTCTCTCTGTTTGTTCCTATCATAGTTGTACTGAAAATGGACATATATCCAGTTAGACTAGGCCGGTCAACAAATGTAAAATAAATAAATAAATAATAATAAATATTGGAATGGGTGGGGTTACATAGTTATGCACGTACATTTTATGTTAATCAGCATGCAGATTTTTGGCGAGTTGTACCTTTTTTTTATGGCCCTTTGTCCAGATTTTTCATGATTCCACTCTGAGAGATAGTCCTTCTCCAGGAATCAGCATGGGGGAAAGAAGTTGTAGTTCAGAAAACTTCAGAAATTGCAAAGTTGCTCCAAAAAAACATCATCCAGGAGGTTCCCTCAGACCAGCATGGATCAGGGATTTACTCCTGATTCTTTTTAGTTCCATAGAAAACAGGGGATCTCAGGCCCATACTGGACCTGACTTACCTGATCAAATCAGTGAAATGCACAAAGTTCAGGATGGCCACGGTTCAGTCCATCCTTCCTTTTTTACAGAAGGATGACTGGCTGTGCTCAGTAGACCTGAAGGATGCTTACTATCACATCACAATGAACAGACACTCCAGGAGGTATCTCCGTTTCAGGGAGCCAGTCACTACCAATTCTGCATGCTTCCATTTGGTATCACTAGAGTCCCCAGGGTGTTCAACAAATGCATGGCAGTGGTCGCAGCTCACCTCAGGCTGCACGGATTCCATGTGTTTCCATACCTGGATGACTGGCTGCTAGTCGCACCATCCAGACATCTACTGATCCAGGCCAAGGATTTTCTGTTACAACTAGCCCCTACCTTACAGATCACCATAAACCTCCAGAAGTCGCAATTACAACCTGTGCAAATGGTAGATTTTATAGGGGCCCACTTGGACACAACCAAAACCCTGGCTTTTCTTCCACTGGACAGGATTCTTTGCCTGCAGACACATATCAAACAAATGCTAGTGGTACCAGTCCCTACAGCAAGTCTGGTTCTCTGGGGTCTGGGTGCTATGGCTGCAACAATTAACTTGCTACCAACAGCTCGCTTACATATAGGAGTTCTTCAGTGGACATTGTCTGTCCAATGGCCCCTTCTGTATCACCTCCTCAATCCTGTGAAACTGTCTCTGGTGTACAGGAATTCTCTTTTGTGGTGGCTTCATGATCCAGAAGTATCTCAGCATCGATCTTTCATTCTTCCCATCCCCATTGCCACATTGGCCACAGACACTCCCAGCTGGGGTGGGGCGGTCATTACCTGGGACAGACAGTCCAAGGCACATGGTGTCCCAGGAAACCAATCTGCATATCAGCGTCCTAGAGATGAGGGTGGTGCTTTAAGTGTTGCAAGCCCTCCACTCCCTTCTTCCTCTGGGGACAATTGTGATTCAGACTGACAACATGTCTGTTGTGTGGTATCTCAACAAACAAGGTGGAACCAAGTCCTACCTCCTTTGTTGAGAAGCAATGAGAGTGTGGCAATGGGTTCTCTCTACCAGTCACTTTCTAGTTGTGATGCACATTCCAGGGGAGCACAAAATATTGGCATTGACAGGCTCAGCAGGCTACTTCTTATGTCTTACGAGTGGTTTCTGAATCAGTCAGTGGCAAATCAGATCTTCCTCAGATGGGGGTCAACCCTGCTGTGACCATTTTGCTTCCCCTTTCAACAACAATGGCAGCAGGTACCTGGCCCTGATCCCTCCACAGGGACCATCACCAAGAGATACTGTAGTTCATGCTTGCCTCCCAGTCTACTTTATGCTTTTCCTCCTGTCCCCCTAATTCCCAAATTTCTTTAGAAGGCACACAGGTTGAAGAGCAAAGTGATCCTCATTGCCCCTTTTTGGCATCGACAAGTTTGGTTCATCTTCCCTTGGTCTCACCAAATTTGCCCTCCGTAGACCCTGGAAACACGTCAGGAGCTTCTGTCTCACCCTTCAGGGCAAATTCACCCGGATCTTCACAGTTTGAGACTAACCACATGGTTTCTCCAGTTCCAATGATGGCTAGGCAATCCAGACTTCCTTTCCCTGTCCAGAAGGTTATCATTTCTTCTCATAAGTCTTCTACCTCAAAAATTTATAAAAGTAAGTGGAAAAGGTTTTCCATCTGGGCCCAGCAGCATCACATTGATCCACTTACGGTACCCATTTCATCAGTCTTGGATTTTCTGGCTGGTTTCATTCAGGGGCCAGTTTCTCTACAGTCAAAGTTCAGTTAGCACCCATTTCTAATTTTCACATCAGAGAGAATGCTACATCTTTGGCTTCTTCCAGACTTTGCGAAGGCTTTCTCTAGGGTACTTTCCTTCATCAACCTCCTGTCAAGGATCCTAACCCTCTGTGGGATCTTACATTAGTTCTTCAAGCCTTGACCTTACCTCTCCTTTGAACCTGCCACTAAGGCTGAATTGAAATTCTTGTCCTAGAAAACAGCCTTTCTAGTGGCCATTACTTCAGCCAAGAGGGTTTCTGAACTTCAGGTGTTATCTTCCAAACCTCCCTATCTCATTTTCCATAAAGATAGTTACTTTACATACTAATCTCTCTTTCTTACCAAATGCTGAGTTGATCAATACTATTAATTAATCCACTAATCTCCCTGTATTTTTTTCCAAACTTTCAACTTTCAAAATAAGGGTGAATGTATGTTGCATCTTTTCAACGTCCATAGACAATTATGATTCTGTCTAGATACGACAAAAACTTTCAGGAAGTCTGATCAGTTGTTTTTTGCTTTCTCAGATTCCAGAAAAAGGAAAATTGTTGTTAAAACTACTATTGTTAGTTGGCTAACAAGCTGCATCATTCACGTGTATTCTTTGAATAATGTTCACTTACCTAAACCAGTCAGAGATCATTCCATGAGATCTATTGCCAGTTCCCAGGCATTCTTCTGTAGCGTTTCTTTAGAAGATATTTGTGCAACTGATCATAGGCGAACTCCCACACTTTCATTTTGCATTACAAACTTAACATCATATCTAGGAACAGGGCTGCTTTTGGTTCTGCAGTGTTCCAGAATATCCTTCCATAAGGCCACCCAGACCTATGTAGCTGGGGACTCTGTCCCACAGGTTTGATGAAGATTGAACAGACAGTATCAGATAAAGAAGTTATGTACTTACCATAACATTCCATATGTGTTTTCTGCTTCAGTCTTCATCAACACCCCCCCCCCCCTCCTTCCTCCTTCCTTATCACTGAAGGACCTGATGGATTATACTTGGAACCTTTGTTCCTGTGTTGAGCTCCTGAGCAACTTTATGCTTTGTTGTCCTTTAGAATGCTATTTGTTCTTTATGAAAATATTGGAGCAAACTCAGTCTGAGGTATCTGAGAAGAGCTAGGCAGTATGAGTAGGGTGGGAAAAGCTCTAGCTTCGAATCCTAAGCTTGCTGATGGCTGAGTCAGCTCCAAGCTCAGAAGTGAGACCCACAGGTTTGATGAAGACTGAAGCAGACAACACAGATGGAATGTTATGGTGAGTACATAACTTCTTTTAACAGTATTTTAAGAGGAGGAGAAGAACCAACATCTTGGAAGAAAGCAGTAGCAGTAGTAGCTATAATACTTAGAGGGTAAAGATCCATTAGATCCAGCTTCATACAGGCCCATTTCAATACTAAATCAGGATTATAAAGTGTTTATGTCTATAATGGCTAAAAGAATGGCAAAAGTGATGACAAAATTGATAGATATGGATCAGTGTGGTTTTGTGGAGGGGTGGCAAACATTTGATAACATAAGCAGAATAGTGATGATCCACAGGGAAGCAGAATGTAAGAAAATACCGCTGTTGCTAGTGGGTCTTGATGCAGAGAAAGCATTTTGACAGAATAAGCTGGATTTTATGAGAAGAGCAATTAAAGCATTTGCATTCCCTGATAAAATTATAAGGTTGATTAGAAGGATATATGAAGGATCGGAGGTGAAAATTAAAGTGCGTGGGGTCCTCTTTTTTTTTGTAATATGATTTTTATTACAATTTCCAATAAACAATACAGATACGGATAAAAGAAGAAAGAGAGAAAAAAAAAGACTTGGAATTCAGTTACATTAGTTGCATGTTGTAAAATACAGCCAATAATAAACTTCAAGAAATATGTCTTACATTTGCTAGACGAATAATTACAATTGAACATGAGGCCATAAAAGGAAGTATTTGAAATTGCACATACTAAATTATCTCATAAAGAATATGCACCCATATGTCTAAGCCTATTTTAATTAACTATATACATTATATACACTCGGTTGTCACTTATAAAAGATGATCAACATAGAGATATTAGGTATTAGGGCTACCAGTAGGGATAGAAGGTGTGGTGATACATGGTTATTATGTCCCTTAGTGAATTAGTTGGAGATTAACATCCTCATCTGGTGAAGTTAAAGCAGATGGCATACAGTATTTAGAAGGAGTCTACTTAAATGAGGAAGAGAAAGAAGAAAAAAGGAAAAAAAAAAGTTGTAGACAGATGAGGGCCTAGTTAAGAGCTTCTACAAGGTTACTCCGATATTTCTGGAAGTACTTTATTTTCTTTTTACTTATTGTACTTAGTTTGCTCGTCAGAACATATTTGGTAGCCATGGTTTTAAACTCTTTCCAGGATGTTTTTGTTCTATCTAGCCAGTTGAGTGTAATATAGGATGTAATGGGATCCTATCTCGACTACATTCATAACTGATGGGTTCGGCTCCGACTCGGCCAACTAGTATACTAGAACGAAGTCTCTTATTGGCTGGGCTACCCTCTATCCCAGGATGCACCACACCTGCTTCCCCAGATCTCGTTTGCCGCTTTATCAAGCTAGACGTGGTCTCGACTTGGCTGGAGCTAAGTGTATTTTCTTCTTTATTCTGGTCTTTTGACCAGGGGTTTCCTCATAAATTCAATCAACAGCTGTTTTAACAGCTATTCTTAAGTTTGTGTATTGTTTGAGTGTTATTGGCATTTTTGTATCTGTTGGTACTTCGGGCAAGGCCCGTTTAAGTTAGAGGGCCTTTGCCCTTCTTAGTGGAGTGAGTGTGTTGTCTGTTTTTATTCCTTTTTCTTCTCCGGGTAAAGCCCGTTTAAGTTAGAGGGCTTTTGCCCATTGTTGTGTTCCCTTTGTTGTTGTTCTTTCTCCTTGTGAGGTAAATCATGTGATGTTATGTGATCCTATCTCGCCTACATTCTGACTGATGGGTTCGGAGCCGATCCCTCGGCTCCGACTCGGCACGCTTATGCCAAAGAGCGAAGTCTCTTATTGGCTGAGCTTACTATATCCCAGGATGCACCACTACCAGTCCCCCAGATCTCGTTTGCCGCTAACCTGCGAAGACGTGGTCTCGAGCTGGCTGAGCTGAGTAGTTATTTTAACTAACTTTTTCTGTCAGTTTTTTGCTGTTGTTCTCTCAAAAAAGCTGTTTTAACAGCTATTCTTCTCATTGTTGTGTGATTGGTGGATTTGTTGAAGACTTTTGTTGTGTGATTGGGTTGAGTTTGGCAGGCCCCCTTCATCTAGGGCCTTCCCGGTCAATCAACCCTCCTATATCTTACATATAGAGAAAAGGCTTTAAATTTTTTGTAGCTCTGTTTGTTCTTACAGGGTTTTCAAAGTCCCCTGTCATTTGACGATAACTGTAAGCCTATACTTAGGGGTGTCACCAGTAATTGTATTTTTCCAGTCAGATTACTGAAATTCTCCCCATAATGTCTCACAATCCTAGGCCTTGGGCTTTAAAAATGTACAAAATGTATTTTCAAAATGTCCATCACGGACGATCACTCGCTCTGTGTGTATTGCTTAGGTGCAAAACATTTACAGGAATCATGTAGCGTATGTCACGCTTTTTCCTCAAGGGTCCTCCAGGAGAGGAAAAATAAATTAATTCTTAAGGGTTAATTAAACCTTCTTTTGAAGAAGCCTTGGCATCCTCTCCTTCTCCGCCAAAGAAAGGGCGTCGGTTCCGACCAGTCCGTCGGATCCGACCGCTAAGAGACATAGGCAGGCCTCTCCTTCGGCTCCAAGGACTTGAGCCGAGGTCGAACGGTCTGCCTCGATGCCACCAGTATCGACTCCTCTGGCTTCGGAGCCGATGGCTGGGGCATCGAGAGGCGGGTCACCTTCGTCGGCTCCACTGGTCTCGGAGCCGACAAGGGTCGCCCGCTCAGACACTTCCTCCTCGGCGCCGAAGTCCACCTCGGCACCGATGGAATCTGGTGTGTGTATTCCCTCGGCGCCGATACTCATCGAGTCACCTCGGAGCCGGTCCCCTAGCCCTTTGGGGCCGTTGGAGAGGCCGTCTCGAACCCGTTCTGTTTCCTCTCGGTCTTCGAGGATGTCAGATTCTGATATAGACAGGGTGCTCCAAAGACTGTTCCAGTCCCCAGTCTTCCAAAAATTTGTTTCGGTTCCGACCCAGTTGGCTTCGAGCCGATGACCTTGGCCCACCCCATTGCCATTCCTCCTCCGACTGCTTCGGCTCCGTCGGAGCAGGTGCTGTTGGAGCCGGTGGAGATCTCAGGGTCGGCTCCGACCCTTACTCCAACCCGGGCCTTCGGGTCCGAGTTTGGTACGCGGACTTCTTCGGCTGGACCGGGGTGATGTTTGGGACCTATGCTTTCGGTTCCGAGCCTCCCTCGGTGCTTCTGCGGGACTTCCGTCGGCTATCACGGCTCGGAGACCGGACACTCCCAGGATTCTGGCCGTCCGCCTTTCAGACCCATGAGGGCTGCCTTGGCCAAGCCCTCTTCCGCCATCTCTCCGGCTTTACCGGCACCTTCCCGGGGCGTGGAGACTGGGTCTTTGGCAGTTCCCTGTCCGTAGTCAGCGGAGCCCGGGGCCTGAGGTTACCCCAGTGGGGTCCCCTCCTCCTGAGGGTTCTTCGGAGTTGTCTTCGGAGGAACCCCCAAGGAAGAGATCGTGCAAGAGGAAGCACGTGGACTCCCCCGAGTCTATTACATCAGACACTGATCTTGATGATGCAGAGGGGTCCCCGAAGTCGTCCTCGGATGATGTCTCATTTGCAGACATCTTAGAGATCCTTAAACAACGAGGTGGCTGGATATCCAAACCCCCCTCTGCTGATGAGTCAGTGCTCCTCAAGGCCTTTGGGGCTCAGCCCTCCGCCTCCTGGGTGTCTCCGCCCTTTGACGAGCTTCTGGATTTAGTTTGTCGAAGGGCGTGGGAACATCCAGATACCGTGGAACCAGTCCCTTCTCGTCCAAATAAATTTTTGTCTGCTCCCCCCGAGAAGGAGTTCCTCACTAAAGGCGTGGCTGTAGATGCCATGGTGGTGGCATCTGCTACACAACAGGACGTGGCAGAGGCTTCAACGTCCATCCATCCTCCTAATAAAGAGTCTAGGAGTATGGACAGGTACGGGAAGCGCACCCTGACTTCAGCGGCCTTTACTTTAAGGTCTCTGAATTATTTGGCACATTTTACCAGGCTTCAGAGGGATCTGGTCAAGGAGTTGTCAGATTCCCTCTCAGGTAACCTAACTGAGCAGCTAGCCCAGTCGGTTAGCTCTCAGTTGGCTATCCTTATGTCAATTTCTAACTCGTCCATGAGGCTCATTTCCTATGCGGCCGAAGGGGCGGGTAGAGCGGCAGGCACAGGCGTGGCTCTACGGAGACAAGCCTGGCTCCGCTTGTGTCAGTTTGCGGAGGCCTTCAAGTCTTCCTTCGCCGACGCTCCCTTTGATGGGTCCTCCTTGTTTGGACCCAAGGTTAAAGACACCCTTACCCGCTGTGAGCAAGAGGGAAAAACTTTATCTGCCGTAGGAGCCCGTTATTCCACCCCCTTTCGGCCTTACCCCAAGGCTAAAGGAGGGGGGAAAATGTGGTTCCGCAAATCTCGTAAGTTTTTCTCCCAACAGCAGGAAGATTCCCCTTCCAGAGGCAGAGGACGGGGAAATTTTTCAGGGAGACGCCGTCCCAGAGGCGGCAGAGGGCCCTTCAGCCTCCCACACGTCATGAGGGATTGCCCGGCTGTGCTGCTCCGGAGCCAGTCGGGTGTCGTTTTGCCAAGCACCTAAAAGCCTGGGAGTCAATCACTCAGGACAGATGGGTGCTTCGGATCATTGCCGGAGGTTACACCATCCCATTCACATACTCGCCCCCACCGTCCAAAAGAATCCCGGACCCACCACCCAGTCAAAGGGAAATGGCAGCCGCAGAAGCTTTAAAGCTGCTAGAAAAAGGAGTCATCCAACCGGTCCCCACAGACCAGATCGGATCAGGAAATTACTCCAGGTTCTTTTAGTGCCAAAAGACAGGGGACCTGAGACCAATATTGGATCTCAGCAGACTGAACCAATCCGTCCACGAAATCCAAATTCGAATGGTCACGTTACAATCCATTCTCCCATTGTTGGAGAAGGATGTTTGGATGTGCTCCATAGACCTCAAGGACGCCTATTATCACATACCGATACATCAGGCGTCCAGGAGGTATCTGCGCTTCAGCCTGGGAGTCAGTCATTACCAATTTTGCTCTGCCCTTTGGTCTCACCACAGCCCCCAGGGTGTTCACCAAGTGTTTGGCAGTAGTGACGGCTCACCTGAGAAGTCTTGGATTCCAAGTGTTTCCCTATCTGGACGACTGGCTCCTGACTGCCACCACCAGGCATCTACTAATGGACAACCTCAAAGCCACCATCTCCCTGGGTATTACCCTGGGGATTACATTCAATTGGTCAAAGTCTGTCTTGCTGCCCTCTCAACGCATAAAGTTCATAGGAGCAGAGATAGACTCAAGATTGATGGCGTCTTTCTTCCTGCCGAAAGGATCCAAACTTTACAGGGCCAAGTTCAAGCTCTGATCTCGAGATCCAAAGCCCCAGCCAGGATGGTTCTACAAGTTTTAGGCTCAATGTCTGCCACGGTTCTTTTAGTTCCTCTGGCGAGATTGCACATGAGGATTCTTCAGTGGCTATTGTCAACTCAATGGTCCTTTCAGGATCTTCCTCTCAATCATCACATCATGATTACGGAAATATGCAAAAGGGACCTTCGCTGGTGGCTTCAGACATCCAATTTGGATCAAGGAAAACCCTTTGTTCTTCCCTCTCCAGTGGTTACCCTGACGACAGATGCCTCCCAGATAGGGTGGGGGGGGCATTGTCTGGGCAGGCCAGTTCAGGGCTCCTGGCTTCCAGACGAAGCTCTCCTCCACATCAACGTGTTGGAGATGAGGGCTGTACTTCTATCCCTACAGGCCTTACACAAGTTTCTTCCTCAGGGCATCATCGCCATCCACACAGACAACATGTCGGTGGTCTGGTATCTGAACAAACAAGGAGGGACCAGATCGTACCCCCTTTGCAGAGAGGCCATGAGAGTATGGGAATGGGCTGTAGCTACCAACCGCTTCTTGGTAGCGACCCACATCCCGCGAAGGTCAAATATATTGGCAGACAAATTGAGCAGGACAATTCTCTCTCCTCACGAATGGTCTCTAAACCACACAGTAGCAGCTCAGGTTTTCAGGAGATGGGGGCCGTGCTGCGACCTATTTGCAACTCCACTAAACACCAAGTGCCAAAGGTTCTTCTCCTTGATCCCACATCAGGGAGTACCAGCTATGGATGCTCTAGCACAACCTTGGCCAACAGGGCTACTTTATGCCTTTCCTCCAATTCCACTTCTCCCCAAAGTTATTCAAAAAGCTTCTCAATTGGGGTCCTCAATGATACTGATTGCCCCATTCTGGCCTCGTCAGGTATGGTTTCCTTACCTGAAGAAGCATGCGGTGGACGATCCGTGGACTTTAGACCTAATTCCGGACTTGCTAATCCATCAGTCGGGACATCGGCATCAGTCCCTTCAATCTTTGAAATTGACAGCTTGGCTTCTCCACTTCCGACTTTAGTTAGAAGGCACACACTAGACCCGGAAGTTGTTCACATTTTATCTTCGGCCCACAAACCCACCACTAACAAATTGTACCTCAGTAAGTGGAAGAGGTTTGCTATCTGGGCTCAACTCAAGGGCTTAGACCCTATCTCTGCTCCTGTCCCAGAGGTTTTGAAATTCTTAACATCCCTGTTTAATCAAGGATCTTCTGTCTCAACTATTAAAGTCCAACTAGCGGCTATCTCTAAATTCCACGAATCCATGGATCCTCCTTTGATGAGCAGCAGACTATGCAAAACTTTCATTAAAGGTGCGAGCCTATTAAGACGCCCAATTTTTCATCCTGCACCTCCGTGGGATCTTGATTTGGTGCTTCGCGCATTAACATCTTCCCCTTTCGAACCGGCTGCTACATGTGAGTTAAAATATCTGTCTTGGAAAACTGCCTTCTTAGTTGCAATTACTTCTGCAAGAAGAGTTTCAGAGCTTCAAGCCCTGTCTATTAAGCCACCGTGCTTGATTTTCCACAAGGATAGAGTATCACTTAGGCCTAATCCATCCTTTGTCCCAAAGGTCTGTTCTAGTTTCTGTCTCCAACAATCTCTAGAGCTACCAGTTTTCTTCCCAAAATTCTCCAATGAAGCAGAATACACTCTCCATAAATTGGATGTTCACAGGCAATTACGCTTCTATTTAGACAGGACTCAGCAACTTCGTAAGTCAGACCAGTTGTTTGTGTCCTTCTCAGATAATAAATTGGGCCAAACCATCACAAAAGCTACTATCTCCAAATGGATCAGAGATTGCATAACTCAGGCTTATTCTTCTTGAATAAGCAACTTACAACATCCATCAAAGCTCATTCTACCAGGGCTATGGCTACTTCTATAGCTTTTCATTCCAAGCTCGCTATATCGGAAATTTGTGCTGCGGCTACTTGGTCCAATCCGCACACTTTCATTTCCCACTACAAATTGGATGTGGCATCTAGAGGACGAGCTTCATTTGGTTCCACGGTACTCAGGAGTGTTTTCCAGTGAGCCACCCAGGATTCAGGTGCTAGGGACGCTGTCCCATCAGTCAGAATGTAGGCGAGATAGGATCACATAACATCTTTTAGTTATGTACTCACCATAACTTCAGATGTTTGGGATCCATCTCGCCTACATTCCTAATACCCACCCTCCTTCCCCCTGCCTTGGAGATCAGAAGAGATTGAACGGTTTTGAGTTCTACTGTTTTATCTTGTTTCATCTGACGATGTTATATAAGCAGGGTGTGCATGTGTGCATGTATGCGGACAAACTAGATCTGGGGGACTGGTAGTGGTGCATCCTGGGATATAGTAAGCTCAGCCAATAAGAGACTTCGCTCTTTGGCATAAGCGTGCCGAGTCGGAGCCGAGGGATCGGCTCCGAACCCATCAGTCAGAATGTAGGCGAGATGGATCCCAAACATCTGAAGTTATGGTGAGTACATAACTAAAAGTTCAGAGGGCTCGCACCCTATTCTCGCGCTTTAAAGTTTTTGGTGAAGTACTGTTTTTTGTGTGGCAGTTAGATTGTTGCACTATTCCATTAGTTTGTTGGTGAAAATGTCTAAAGAGCAGAAATCTGGTTTTAAAAAGTGCACTAAGTGCAATTATAAAATGTCTATCACAGATAGTCATGCCATTTGCGTTTATTGTTTAGGGCCAAAGCATTTGCAAGAGACATGTAGTGTTTGCCATGCCTTTTCCGCTAGGGTTCTTCAAGAACATAAAAATAAATTAATCCTGAAGGGCCTTATTAAGCCCTCCTTTGAGGAAGCTTTGGCTTCATCTTCTGCTACTGCTTCTAAAAAGAAAAGGTCGTCGGCTCCGACCAGTCCGTCGGAGCCGACTACTAAGAAGCATAAGTCAACCTCTTCTTCCTTGGCTCCACTGACTTCGGAGCTGAGGGTTGAAGGGTCTGCCTCGATGCCTCTTTCCTCGGCTCCATTAGTTTCGGAGCTGCAGGTTGGAGCATCTAGAGGCGAATCACCTCCCTCGGTTCCATTGGTCTCGGAGACGATGGAGGTGTGCAGCTCAGACTCTTCCCCCTCGGCTCCGAAAGCTCCTTCGGCGCCAATCCTTATTCATACTGTGTCAGATCCGGCGCCGATAGTGTTGGAGCCCTTTCGGAGCTGGTCCCCTACCTTGTCTGAGCCGAGAGAGAAGTCGTCTCGGCCCCTTTCTATTTCCTCTAGATCCTCCAAATTATCTGATTCGGATTTGGATAGAGTTATTCAGAGGCTTTTCCAGTCTCCGGTTTTCACAAAAATGGTCTCGGCTCCAGCCCATTCGGCCCCGGAGCCAATCCCCCCCTCGAAGCTTTCGATTCCTCCTCCAACTTCCTCGGAGCCGTTGGAGTCGGTGATGGTGGAGCAAGGCGGAGCCGCACAGTCAGAACCGAGACCCCTTCGGAGTTTATCGGTTCCGACCATTGTTCCTACCCTGTCCTCGGGTTCGGGATTCGGTACCGGGACTTCCTCAGCCGGGGCCGAGGGGAACATCTTGGAGCTAGGTGCCTCAGTGTCTAGTCTTCCCCTCAGAGCATCGGCTGCGGGGATTCCTAGTGCCGTCATGGTCTCTCGGCCAGTGACCTTCATGGAGTCCGGAGGTCCTGCCTTTGAGGCCATGAGGAGCGTGCTGGCCATGTCCTTGCCGGCTCAGCAGGTTTCCATCTCACCGTCCCTAGACCTAGAGACTGGTGCTTCTGGCGTACTGCAGTCCCATGACAGTGGGGTCCCAGGGCCTGAGGATACCCCCGTGGGGGGTTCCCTTCTTCCAGGGGGTCCGTCTGAAACCGCTTTGGATGAGCCTCCATGGAAGAAATTGTGCAAGAGGAAGCACATGGACTCCCAAGATGAGTCTATCACATCTGACACTGACCTCGATGATGCGGAGGGGTCCCCAAAATCATCTTCGGATGATGTCTCTTTCTCGGACATCCTTGAGATTCTGAGACAGAGAGGAGATTGGCAGGCCAAAACCCCTTCCGGTGAGGAGTCAGTCTTCCTCAAGGCCTTCGGGGCCCAGCCCTCCGCCTCCTGGGTGTCTCCGCCCTTCGATGAGTTACTTGATTTAATTTCTCGAAGGGCTTGGGAGCACCCTGACTCTGTGGAACCGGTGCCTGCAAGACCCAACAAATTCCTTTCAGCCCCCCCTCAAAAGGAATTTTTAACGAAAGGAGTTCCTGTAGATGTGATGGTGGTGGCATCTGCCACACAGCAGGACGTGGCAGAGGCTTCAACGTCTATCCACCCTCCTAATAAGGATTCCAGGAGCATGGATAGGTATGGGAAGCGTACCCTTTCTTCAGCGGCCTTTACCTTACGGTCGCTGAATTACCTGTGTCATTTTACTAGGCTCCAAAGGGACCTCCTTAAAGAGCTAGGTGAGTCCCTCACAGGTAATCTACCTGAGGCGTTAGCCCACACTGTTGGCGCCCAGATGACTACCTTATCATCCATTGTGAACTCGTCCATGAGGCTCATTTCGTGTGTGGCCGAGGGGGCGAGTAGAGCAGCGGGAACAGGCGTGGTCCTTAGGAGACACGCCTGGTTACGCTTGTGTTCCTTTGTGGAGGCCTTCAAGTCTTCCTTCGCTGACGCCCCTTTTGATGAGACCTCTTTGTTTGTACCCAAGGTGAAGGACACACTGACTTGGTGCGAGCAGGAGGGCAAGACCTTGACTGCCGTTGGGGCCCGTTTTTCCGCTCCCTCTAGGCCTTACCCCAAGGCCCAGAGAGGAGGGAAAATGTGGTTCAGGAAAACTCAGAGGTCTTTCCCTACTCCACCCAGTGATCCCCCTCTAGAGGCAGGGGGGGGGGATTCGGGAAGACGCCGTCCCAGAGGTGGCAGAGGCCCCCGTAACTCTGGAGACTGCGATTCCTTTTGTGGTTCCTCCTACGCTCACCGTCCCTGAGTTGGTGCCCGACTGTGCAGCTCCGGAGCCAGTCGGGGGTCGTTTTGCGGAACACCCAAAGGCTTGGGAAGCTATTACCAGCGACCAGTGGGTGCTCTGGATTATTACCGGAGGCTATCTCATTCCCTTCATCAAGCCCCCCCTTCCCTTCAGGGAAATCCCGGACGTGCCACCCAGTCAGCAGGATCAAGCAGCAATAGAGGTTTCAAAGCTGCTAGAAAAAGGAGTCATCCAGCCTGTCCCCGCCGATCAGATCGGATCAGGAACTTACTCAAGACTATTTTTGGTGCCAAAAAAGACAGGGGACTTCAGGCCCATTTTGGACCTCAGTTCATTGAATCGCTTTGTGAAAAAATCCAAATTCCGAATGGTCACTCTTCAGTCCATTCTCCCACTATTGGAGAAGGATGTCTGGATGTGCTCCATAGATCTCAAGGACGCTTACTATCACATTCTGATAAGTCAAGAGTCCAGGAGTCATTTACGCTTCCGCCTGGGAGACAGTCATTTCCAGTTTCGAGCACTGCCCTTTGGTCTCACCACAGCCCCCAGGGTGTTCACCAAGTGTCTGGCAGTGGTGACTGCTCACCTGAGAAGTCTAGGATTCCAAGTGTTTCCATATCTAGACGACTGGCTCCTTACTGCCACCTCCAAGCATCTACTAATTCAGTCGCTCATGGCCACAGTCAGCTTGGGCCGTTTCCTAGGAATCACTTTCAACTGGGAAAAATCTGTGCTACAGCCATCTCAGCATATTACCTTTATAGGCGCAGAGTTAGACACAAGAAGGATGCGTGCCTTCTTACCGGCAGAAAGGATTCAGGTTTTGCAGAATCAAGTTCGATCCTGCCTCCCCCTATCAAGAGCTCCGGCCAATCTGATTCTGCAGGTATTGGGGTCGATGGCATCAACTATTCTCCTAGTCCCCTTAGCCAGACTGCACATGCGAGTGCTGCAATGGCTACTTTTGGTTCAATGGTCCTATCAGGAACTTCCCTTGAACCACTTGGTTATGATTATGGAAAGTTGCCGTCGAGGTCTGCGTTGGTGGCTCCTCCGATCCAATCTCGACCAGGGGCGACCTTTTATCCTTCATTCCCCCGTTGCCACTGTGACCATGGACGCCTCCCAGGTAGGGTGGGGGGGTCATTATCTGGACAGGTCTGTCCAAGGCACATGGCAACCCCAGGAAGCGCATTTACACATCAATATCCTGGAAATGAGAGCGGTGCTACTGGTACTACAAGCTCTCCATCACGCTCTCCCGCAAGGTCTGATTGCTATCCTATCCGACAACATGTCGGTAGTTTGGTATATAAACAAGCAAGGCGGGACCAGGTCGTACCCACTGTGCAGAGAAGCCATGAGACTTTGGCACTGGGCGGTAGCTACCAACCGCTTCCTAATGGCAACGTACATCCCGGGGAAATCCAATGTGATTGCGGACAGACTAAGCAGGACTATCCTGTTACCCCACGAGTGGTCCCTCAACCAAAGAGTGGCTGCGAAAATCTTCGCCAAATGGGGGTCTCCCTTGCTGCGATTTGTTTGCCAGCCCCCACAATGCGAAGTGCAGAGAGTTCTTCACTCTGACTCTCTCTCAGGGACAGATTCCCAAGGACGCTCTAACCCACATTTGGCCCCCCGGTCTCCTTTATGCCTTCCCTCCGGTTCCCCTCCTGCCGAGGGTGATACAGAAGGCAATTTACCTGGAGAGCGACATGATTTTGATTGCCCTGCACTGGCCTCATCAGGTTTGGTTCCCCTTCCTTCGGAGGTATGCGGTGGAAGGTCCATGGTTTCTGGACCCGGTGCCAGACCTGTTGACTCATCAGTCAGGACAGTCTCACCCATCTCTCAGGTCCTTGAGGTTGGCTGCTTGGTTACTCCACTTCCATCCTTAGTCAGGGACAGTTCCCTCTCTCCGGAGGTTATCCACATTTTGTCCTCTTCTCACAAACCTTCCACTATCAAACTGTATTCCAGCAAATGGAAGAGGTTTGCCCTTTGGGCACAGTGACGAGGTATAGACCCTCTTACTGCCCCAGTACCGGAGGTCTTAAATTTCCTGGCCTCTCTTTTTCAGTTGGGCTCTTCAGTTTCCACGATTAAGGTTCAGCTAGCGGCCATCTCTAATTTTCATGTTTCTTTTGAACCTTCATTAATGGCAAACAAGCTTTGCAAGTCTTTCCTTAAAGGAGCGTGGCTCCTTAGGCCCCCGATATCTTATCCTGTGCCCCCTTGGGACCTATATATGGTCCTGGCTGCCTTAACTGCCCGCCCCTTTGAACCAGCAGCTACCTGTGATATGAAATTCCTGTCTTGGAAGACCGCTTTTTTAGTGGCCATAACTTCAGCCAAGCGGGTTTCAGAGCTCCAGGCTCTTTGTTCTAATCCTTCTTATTTGATTTTTCACAAAGATAGAGTGTCCCTTAAATTAAATCCTCTTTTTTACCAAAGGTAGCATCTTCTTTCTGCATTCAACAGTCCCTAGAGCTCCCTGTATTTTTTCCCAAATTCTCCAATAACGCAGAATATATCTTTCATCAGTTGGATGTCCATAGACAACTGCGTTTTTATTTGAACAGGACTACTCAGACGCGGAAGTCAAATCAACTGTTTGTGTCCTTTGCAAAAAACAGGTTGGGTCAACCAGTGGCTAAAACCTCCATAGCCAAATGGATTAAAGATTGCATCTGTTTCATTTATTCGCAGGCTGACAAAGAGCTTCCCTTTCCAGTCAGGGCTCATTCTACCAGGGCAATGGCTACTTCTGTAGCATTCCACTCCAAATTATCAATAGATGATATTTGTGCTGCGGCTACCTGGACTTCTCCGCACACTTTCATTTCTCATTACAAAATAGATGTGGCTTCTCGAGGCAGGGCTTCCTTTGGTTCCACAGTTCTCAGGAGTGTTTTCCAATGAGCCACCCGGGATTTAGGTGCTAGGGCGCTGTCCCATCAGTTATGAATGTAGGCGAGATAGGATCCCATTACATCTTTTAGTTATGTACTTACCATAACTTCGGATGTATGGGATCCATCTACATTCATTCTCCACCCTCCTTTCCCCTTCCATTCGGATTTAGAAGAAATGTTGGTCCATTTGGAGATCTTCTCTTGAAGAACTTTAGTTGGTTGGAGTAACTGGTATTTTTCTGTGTTTGCATGTAAGTATGAAAGCGAACAAACAAGATCTGGGGAAGCAGGTGTGGTGCATCCTGGGATAGAGGGTAGCCCAGCCAATAAGAGACTTCATTCTAGTATACTAGTTGGCCGAGTCGGAGCCGATGGATCGGCTCCGAACCCATCAGTTATGAATGTAGGCGAGATGGATCCCATACATCCGAAGTTATGGTAAGTACATAACTAAAAGTTTTGAGTATCGCACATAGTATTACAATAATATGTTTAGACTCAGAATTGTAGGAACTGGGAAAGAAGTTCAAAATTGCCATTTCCCATGAAAGGGTGGATTTCATGTATCCCATTTCTTGAGTTGTGCTCTCAAAGAACACCACAGTTTGTAAATGTTTTTGCAGGACCAAAATATATGTAAAGTATCGGCTGTTGAATTAGGACAGGTGGGACAGAAAGGTGAGATGTTTGGATTAATTTTACTCAGAAATAGAGGTGTATGATAAGCATTGTTGTTTATCATAAACTGAGTATAAATTAATTTTTTGAAGGGGGTTAGTTTTAGTGTTATGTCAATCGCCTCAAGCTTTTGGTCGAGAGTTATTTCCTTGTTTTGGCTCTCCCAGTACTTGGAGTATAGAATTTTGTCATGCTGTTTTATTTTTGTTATTAAACTGTAAGTGTTTGATAACATTTTAGTTCTTAACGAAAGCTGAGTTATTAATTGTTGATAAAGTTGAAAATCTAATGGCGTCACTTTGACCTTATCTGTAAACAGAGTTACTAGGTATAATATTTGTTTGCCAATTATGTAATATTTTTTGTTGACTGCCAAAGATGTTATAATAGAATCATATGGGAGGTCTTTGATTTTAATAAAGTCCCAAACTATACAGTTCTTGATGAGAGGAAATTTGTCTAAGTTTAATATGTTGTTATTTAGTTTGAAGTTAAGATTTAAGTGAATTGGTTGAGCCATCATTAAGGACTTTTTTAAATCTAGAGATGCTATAAGCTTTTGAAAACCTACAATATTTTTTGTTACTGTAGGGTGAATCTTAAAATCTTTAAGAGTTTTAGTATTAAGGAAAATAGTTGCTTTTGGGTTGAGCTTGGATGCTATTAGGTGTGAATGGTAGATTTTTATCCACAGGGGATTCCAAACTTTATTTGAAGGTTCGTAGTTAGTTATGTGTATAATACGACTGACATTTATTATATTATAATATATTAGGAAGTCAGGGAGGCTCATGCCTACTTTTTCTTTGGGAAGGCAAAACGAAGCAAACAAACTGTAGTAACTCTAACAAAATCCAACAGTAAAGGAGGTCCGTAAGCCAAAAAGCTGTTATATATTTATTGTTGATAAAATGAAGCGCTTTTCGTTGACGCTAGTGCGCCAACTTCTTCAGATTCAAAAAACATAAAACACATACAAAGCAAATAAATAGCTTTCCATCCATCGTGTGACCGGCATCAACTGAAACACCTATTCAAACTAGTCACCTGCTTAAAGTGACATTACCTATTAAAGTATTTAAAAATACTATATCTACAATGTTATCAGTAGAACCACGTATTAAATGACACACAATGCAAGCGATCGCATAAAACTAAGTGCGTAAGATAGTAGTCGGCAAGTTATAAGTGTACAAATTCTACAGAATAAAGCACACTAACTTGGTACTTATCATTGACATCTTAAAAACACATCTCTAAACAATTCAAGTATACCAACAGCCAACTATATACAATCAGTCAGTCAATAACCGACAAAAGACATTAAAAATAATAACAACATATAAACAGCATGAATAAAATAGTTAATTAATTAAACATAGGGTCAAAGTGTACTTGGGTTAAATAAAAAAATCCATCTCTAATTTTAATAGTTTCACGTTGTATTACACATACAACGTGGTAATCTACCCCATTCATTTTATCTACACATAAAGACCCCTGGTGAAATAACAAGTTAGCATGTCATCTATTTAAGCTCTTTAATTTCAAAAGGCAGGAAATATTACAAGCGTCATTTAAGCCAGGGCTTAAGAATGCGTTAAAGTTATTTATTTGCTTTGTATGTGTTTTATGTTTTTTGAATCTGAAGAAGTTGGCGCACTAGCGTCAACGAAAAGCGCTTCATTTTAGCAACAATAAATATGTAACAGCTTTTTGGCTTACGGACCTCCTTTACTGTTGGATTTTCTTTGGGAAGGGTTAGTTTGGAATAGCTGATCCTAGTGTTCTTTATATAAATTTCCCTAGTGTAGTTTCCATTTTCGAGAAAAAACTGTTTGGAATATTCTGGTTGATGGCATAGAAATAGAAAAGAATTTTAGAGAGGATATTCATTTTTATAATAGCTGTCTTAGAAAGGAGGGGGAGATATAAGTTTTTCCATCTTGAAAGATCTTCCATGACTTTAGACCACATTTTATAGAGATTATTTTTAATTAGTTCCTGTTGGGGGGTGGGTGAAAGTTATACCCAAATATTTGAGTGAATAATTAACTTTGATCTTTGTTTCTGATATGAAGAATTCTTTGTGTCTAAGGGGATTTAATGGATAAATTATTGATTTATTTGGGTTAATGGCATAATTTGAGATTAGTGAAAACTTGTTGATGGTGCTTAAGATCTTTTCTAGGTCGGTCGAGAGAAATTCAAAGTAAATATTTAAATCATCTGCAAAGGCAGTATATTTCACTAGAACTTTGGAGATGTAGACAGAGTGTAGAAATGTTTTTTGACTTAATTTCAGGAGAAGAACTTCAAGATAAAGGCTGAATAAGTAAGGTGAGAGTGGACACCCCTGCCTTGTACCATTGATTATTTGAATTAGGTTTGAATTCTTTTTATTTATATTTAGTGTAGTAGATGCCTTGTTATAAAGGGTTCTGACCATATTGATATATTTGTCGGGGAAGGCAAAACGCTTCATAATCTTGAAAAGAAAGTGCAAGTTTACCCTATCAAAAAAGTGTAAGTTTACCCTATCAAAGGCTTTTTGAGCATCTACTGAGAGTGCGTATTTGGGGGATTTGTCATTCATTGTCATGTTGGCTATGGCTTCTATGGTCAGAGTGTTATCCCACACATGTCTCTTATTCACGAATCCTAATTGGTCATGAGATATGATGTGAGGTAGTATTTTATTTAGTCTATATGCAAGAATTGATGATAGAATTTTTATATCTAGATTGATTAAAGCAATTGGACAGTACTCGTTTGGGTTGAAATTATTGGCATTAGATTTTTGTATAAAATAGTTTTGGAATTATTTATTTATAAATCAGAGATGCCAAATTGAATTATATAACTGTAGACTTTAAGTAAGAGAGGAGCTAAAAGTTGCTTGAAAGATTTATAAAATTCTGCTACATATCCATCTGGACCTGGGGCTTTTCCTGGTTTCAGTTTATTTATGACTAAGAGGATTTTATCAGTGGATATTGGTGCCTTAAGAAAGTATCTATGGGTGCCATTTAATGTTGGGAATTGTAAGTCATCCAAGAAAAGATCAGTAGAGACATCACCAGCAAGTTCTTGAGGTCCATAGATTTCTTTATACAACTCTTCAAAGACATGAATGATTTCCTTGTCCGAGAAGGAGGACTTGCCATTATGGTTAATTTGTTTTATTCTAGTGGGTGGAGGTTTGATATTTATTATTCTGGCCAGTAGCCTAGAAGGGGTTTGAGCCCATTCAGCATATCTGTGAAGGAGTCTGAGTTCCGTGAGAGAGTACTGTTTCAGATGGGCTTCATGTATTTGCTTTTGCAGGGAGATCATCTGTTTTTCTACATCTAAGGAGAACTTAGTTTGCAGTTCTAACTCTAGTCATTTTAGTTTGGCTTCTAATGTCAATACATGCGCCTTAACTTGTTTTTTGATTAGGGATGTTTTTTGACTAAGAATACCTCTGAGTATAGCCTTAGCAGCAGCCCATTTGACGCCTTGAGGAATGTCTGAATTGTCTAAGGAATTTGTTGTGTGGGATAGGAATTCCTGAACTTCTTGACAGAGATTCTTATTATTTAGAAGATTTGAACTGAAGGACCAGTTTGATAGGATTTGGCCATAGGAGCTTGATCTAGTCACATTTATTTTAAGATTAATTTTGGCATGATCAGAAAGAGTTCTAGGGTCGCTGCTGTCATTTATTTCAAAAGTTGAAAAAAATGTTGAAATTAGAAAGAAGTCTAACCTAGACCATGATTTATGATATGCTGAAAAAAATGTATATTTACTAATTGAAGGGTCCTCTCTGATGGATTCAAATGGATCACACAGATTTAAGTCATCTATTAAATCGCCTAATAGGGTAGTAAGACCTGCGGGTTGTTTGTTGCCCTTGCATGTCCTATCTAGTTCAGGTCTGTTAGTCATGTTCCAGTCCCCACCCAAAATCAGTAGATGATTATGAAATTTTTCTAGAAGTGTACAAATTTCATATAAGAAAGAGGATTGGTACATACAAGGACCATAAACATTTAAAATAAGGATTTATTTATTGCAGAAGGGAATAGAGCATGTTAGGTAACACCACCTTCCGTTAGGATCACATCCACTTGCTATTAATGAGCCTTTAAAAGAGTTTTTAACAATTATGGCTACTCCTTTAGAATCCGTGCAGTTCCTAGCAGCTATTATTTGTTTAATCCATTTCTTTTTGGCATCCTTTTCCCATTGTTCTTTTGTCATGTGAGTTTCTTGAATAAGAGTTATCTCGAAGGTGGATTTGTAGGTTAAATGCAGCACTAGGTTCTTTTTCTTATTATTTTGTAGCCCCTTAACATTCCATGATTCCAATGATACCATTAGGGAGTTATTTTGGTAATCAGATAATTCTTAATAGAGTTAGATAGGATGAAAAGAGAAGGTATGTTTGAGTTATAGAGGATTATATAACCAAGGTACCAATAATTAAGGGCGTTTTTAGATAGATCAAACAAATAGTGATAGTAAGAGAAAGTGACAACCACCCCTTTCAGACCTCCCCCTGTGCATATCCACATCCTACTGCTATCTGAAAGAGATAATGGAAAACTATTTACAGTTCTAACTATTATACAAAAAACTTCAATCGTTCCAAGATCCATCTGACTACACACACTAAAACTTCCTGCTCTATGTTAATGATAAACTGATTATACCAGAATATAAGCATTTACATGTACTAGCTAAGTAAAGTGGATAACATAATCCTCATAATACTGGCGGTGATGACATTTTAAGGAGAATTTTAGAGCTGTCATATTTAATACTAGAAGATTACTTTTCCAATAAAAAGTGGATGACTCCTTCAGTTAAGGCACATAATACACAAACAGTTCAACTGGTAAAATCCACAAAACCACAAAAAGCGAGTAGGAACACAAATGGAGACAGCTTGAAAATATATAAAAGGATTTAATAATAATAAGGATTTAATAATTCCAAATGCACGTAAGCGCTTTCGGCCGAACCAATGTCCAGCCTTCATCAGACAAACAGCGGAATACTTGATGTCAAAAGTTTATATATTGTTATAAAATAGTACTACCAATCAAAAACAAGTGCATTACTTAATTAAATGTTACCATGATAACCTTAAAGCAGTATTACAATTTTATAACAATATATAAACTTTTGACATCAAGTATTCTGCTGTTTGTCTGATGAAGGCTGGACATTGGTTATATATATATTTTCAAGCTGTCTCCATTTGTGTTCCTACTCGCTTTTTGTGGTTTTAAGGCACATAATAGACAGATGTACCGTTATAGTTCCTAGACAGGTGTTTAAACAATTTATTTGTATTAATTGCTTGATACTACTACTAGATATTAGTTTTAGATATTAGTAAATATACTATCTACTGTTCCAAAGTGAATAAAGCCTGTAAATCCTAGTGAAAAGTTTCAGCAAAATACAGTGAGAGGTGAACAATATACTGTACACAGATTATAAGGGTATAGGACAATTTTAAAGCAACTTAAGTTTCTAATAACAGTACTATGACCTTTCCACAGAGAAAGGTTATTATAACATGACCAAGTTATGGTTTCTTGGGAAAAAGAAGAAAAGAGAAGGATCCAAGTGAGATTAGAAATCTATCAACAGCACTCTTTGCACAATACTTTATGAGCTGTTCAATTTCCAGTTTGACATTACTTATGCAGTAGACAACACATAAGTGCTATAGTCCCAAAGATAGCAAAAGGATAACTCATTTTTACTACGACTACATGTATCTGCCCATTTAGGATTTGAGTGGATGTTTTCATATAACTAAATTATAAAATATATTTCTCTTATAAATGTGCTTATGCGTGCATGTGTATGTGTGTTTATGTTTGTGTGTGTATGAATTGGTATATGCATGTATGTGTGTGTCTCTCTCTCTATATATATATATATATGTATATATATAGATATATATATATATATATATATATATATATATTATATATATATATATATATATATATATATATATATATATATATATACACACACACATATGTAAACATATAGTTATAGAAACACATACATAACTATACAAATACATACCCACACAATTAAATAAATCAGGTGTGTAGGTAAAATGGGATGAAGGGGGACTGCAGTTCCAGGTGCAGGATGTAGGGGCTTATGGTTGTCAGTTACTGAATGGTTTACAGTGTTATATAATCATTCTTTTACATGCTAACATTTATGAGGTGAGCGACTTTATTTCTGGTGTAGACAGGACTAATACACTGCAGAGTTTTGCGTTACAAATAGGCTATAGCAGGCTTAAGAATAAAAGCGGATTTTCATTTTAAAATTAGGATGTCACAACAAGCCTACATCAGATATTTATTTACATTTGTTGAGCAGTAAGTGTATTACAACTTTCAGAAATGCAGTATATATACCCTCATACACTTTTGCCTTTGTGGTAGTGACACAGTATTGCCAAGGTTATTACGTAACAAGACTTGGATCTAGTGCTGAAGCAGTCCATTCAGTAATGGATGGGGAAAACAGACAGCTTACTGTGAACACTTCCCTGGGCAGTTACAACTGAAGAAACGGTTATCTCACCCTCCTACTTGTAGATGCAAACTGCTTGGTTCATTTAGTCTACCTGGTTGAACACATACAGTAGCTGTATGCCTTAAGAGATTCATTTAATGCTTGGTCTTATCTTCTGACTTCCAAATTTGCTATATAAAGAAAGGATATACAGACTACATTAACTTAATGTACATGCCTGTTTGCCGTCTGTGTGACACACTAAGCTGACCATTAAATTATTTTGTTATTCTATCAAGTATAAAAGGTAGCTAGCATGCAATATGTAGAATGTACACAGTCAGCTTTAATATGAAGAATCTGAAATGGGCTAAGAATCTAAGTGTAGAACTGGAGAAGCGGAATTCTTCAAGTACCAATAGTACGCGCAACAGGTAGAAGTCTGCTGCTGTGTGCAACACAGCTCTCATATTAACTTCAGAGTGTTACACAAAGTAATCAAAATGCTGACTGCTAGCAGAAGTAATGAAGTGAGACACCTTAAAATTAGGATAAAGATGGGTTTTAAATTAATGCTACTTGTCATCCATGATTAAACTAATTGCACATAATAGTAAATTCTGCTATCCCCATAATAAATTGCAGGCATAAGTCACAATATAAAGACACTGTAACAACTTAAGTGCAATGGGAAAAAATGTATACATAAATGCTAAAGTTTTTTGATGGTGACATTACAGAATAGTGTTAAGTGAACATAAACAGACTCACAATGGTACATTTCAGTAACTGTAAATCCTGCAGGACAAAACAGTATTGGGGGAACTACTGTGCTCAAAAAGAAAAAAAATGCATACACTAAAATGTCTGTTTAGAGACAGTTATTTTGCAGTGCAGAGAAACACTTATCCTTTAGTCAGGTATTATTTAAATCTACATTTCAGTATTTTCTTTCCATAGAAATGTAGCCATTTTGAAGACATGGGATCGCTTTCCAGTAGTAAGCAACAGTTGTTTCCTACTTACAATAGTTCTTCAATTCGAGTCCGGATAAAAATCTTGCAACTTTAGACATCTTCTTCTGATCAGACATATGCGGTGTGTGGAAGAAAAGGAAACTGCTGGGGGTTCAGTAGACTGTCTCCTTTAGAGTATCCTTCGTTTTTCTTCCACTTTTCTTCTTTTTTTTTTTTTTATCATTTAATCTCCCCCTAAACATGCTGGAATAATTCAGATGGATGGGCGGAGCTGGCCTTGTGTGATGTAGTGCGCATAGCGCGTTTGTAAACTTTGCCCTCAATGGACTTATTCTTCCTGGTAGGTAAACTGGAAGATAATTTTTTAAGGTCAAGGAGCATTAAACAGCCGCATTGTTCGGTTACGCGGCTTGAAAATAGAACGCCGAGATGGAGCGGATTAGAAAGGGACTTTACCTCATTGCTCATAATTTTTGCTTCATTTTGGTCCAGTTTAGATATAATTTGTTCCAAGTTGTTTCCAAATGAGGTTAGTTTTGTAGAAAAGGCTTGAATTTCAGACTGAAGTGGAGTTAGTGCTGCTTTGAGTTCCTCCATAGAAAAGGGCTGTTCAGATTTATTTTTCCGGGATTGTTTAGGAACTTCTGGCTGTGTTTTAGATGTTTTTTGTCTTTTCATGGAAATTTCTTTCTCTGGAGATGATATTAATGACAGTCTAGTCTTCGAAGATTGTGATTCCATTTGTTCCATCTTGATAAGATTTTTTGTTTATTTGCTTGTGTAGAATCTTTGCAATGCTGTCAGGCCCAATCACATGTAACTGGATTCACCACTACACCACTGCTGGATGAAGGAATTGGCTAACCTTTCGGTGCTTTAAATCCAAATATTTTTCGACAGGTAGGTGCATTTAAGGTTACCCTGACTTGTAAGAACTTTTTTTGTAAGTTTTGATGCAGCGGTAACAAGTGATTTAAGTAGATTAAATGATAGTAGTGAGAGCTTACTGAAGTTAGTGTTTCCTAGTTAGCAGCCATCTTGGAATCCTCCGGGGGTCCTCTTTTATAATCTTTGCTTGAGCAAAGGAACCAGACAGGGATGTCGTCTCTTCCCTTTGTTATTTGCATTATATCTAGAACTACTGGCAAACAAAATAAGGGACTCAGAAATTTAAGGATATAATTGGTATGGTAGTCAAGAAAAGCTGGCTCTGTTTGCATATTACATTATTTTACACCTGGCAAAACCAGAAAGGCACATTACATTGCTGCGGAACATATTCAGACATTTCAGACTTTTCGGGATACAAAATTAATGAAGCTAAAAGAAAAGCAATAGCGGTAAATTATGTACCCACTTACAAATTGGTTCATCAGTATCCATATTTATGTGGACATGATAAAATGAAGTACTTAGGAGTATGGATTAAAAATGATACCAGTGTGGTAGCTAAGGATATGTGGGAAGCTCTATTATGTGATTATCGATAGTAAGATACAAGCAGTTAAAACGTTTTTAGTCCTGTTAGTCTTATACACTGGCCAGGCATATTTTTATCAACCAGAGGAGAAGCTGTAAATAGCAATTAATAAAGAGCTGAAGAATTTTATCTGGGAGGGGAAGATGGCAAAAATCAAGTGGGATAAGCTTATTCTTCTAATCGAACAGGGTGGATTGGGATTACTCGAGCTGAAGGGCTATTTCAAAGCAACGCAGTTAAGGCTCCTATACATAGTACAAGCAGAAAACTATAATTCAAAGTGGAAAGAGATTTTGATGAAACAGGGGGCAGCTCAAGTAACATGGAGATAATGGGCTTTTGGATGTAGACCTTTAAGGATAACAACAATAATCACACAGAATATTATATTCATAAAGTAGCAGAAGGTCTTCTAAGAACAAAGCCAACACAGGAATGGAGAAAGGAGATTCTGCCAATAGGGATGACTGCAATTAGGGATACAGATAACAGGCAAGAGGGGCCTGGAATATTTTGCAGAAAACTGGCAAAGGAACCAAGGTATTGGCTGCAGATAACTAGAATGAGAAGACGCCAATAACTTATTTGGACTGCAGGCCAGAGATTGCCTTCCATATCAAGGATTGATATCAGAGTTTAGGCAAACAGAAAGAAATCAGGGGGGTCCTAAATGAAATACCAGCACTGGTAGAGATTTTAGTAGAATCTAAAACCGGAGCTATTAAAAAATGAATAATTAGTACAGCCTATAAATTATTGCATGATAACTATAAGAATCAATCAGAAGAGGTTAGAGATGATTGGGAAGAGAGACTGGATAAGCAATTCACAAAGAAACAATGGGAGGATATATGTATGTCTCCCAAATTTGCAACAAAATTTAGAAAGTTTAGGATTTTTGCTTGGAAATGTTTACATAGATATTTGTATACCCCAAGTAGACTCCAGAGAATTTTCCTCAGGTAGACAGCAAATGTTGGAGGTGTGATGGGGAAGAAGGAGGTAATTGGGAACATATTTTCTTAGAGTATGGTGCGTTGGTGGACTTTAAGGATTTCCTGCGGAATGCACTATCAGAGATAATGGGTGCCAGATAGGTGTGACAAGGGAGATGATTTTTCTGAGCTATGATACAGACTCAGAATTGCCTAGACATGGTAAGGCCTTGCTGTGTCTAATTATTGTGGCTGCCAAAAAAAGCAATTACTACAAAATGGAAATCAAAATCTAAACCATCTATACTAGAAGTAGTGAATATAGTAACAGAGAGTAACAGTAGCTTTTAAACCATTGAAGGGTAAGCTAAGAGAGACCTAATGAGGACAGTTGAAGTAGAGGTTTGCTATGACAAACTGTGTTGAAGGCTTTAGACAAGTCTAGAAATAAGGAGGAAACTAGTTTGTCATTATCTCTAGCTTTATTGACAGTATCTATATTGGTTAGAAGTGCAGTGTTAGTACTGTGGGAAGGACAGAAGCCATGTTGTTTGGGGGATAGGAATTCTTCCTGCAGGAGATAGTTTAGCAATTGTTTTTGAGTAAGTATTGTTAAGATTGCTGTAGCTGTAAAGTTAGTAATATCTGTTTAATTTCCTCCTTTTGCAGAGGGATAACATATGACTTTTTCCAGAGACAGGGAATGTCAGATTCCTGGATTGATCTATTTTGACCTATTTAAAAGGATTGAAACAGGATAGGCAATGCTATTGGCTGCTGTTTTAAGGTACTTGCTTGGAAGGTCATCAGCTGAAGTACAGCATGGTTTGAGTTTGTTTAAGAGTAGTTTTATATGGGCACAGGTTTAAAAGTGAAAGGGGATGTGGTGATTCGTGGCTGTTGGTCAGGGTTAGTATTAGATGTTGGTGAATCTTTGGTTAGAAATTCTATACTATCTATAAAATAAGAACTGAACTGTAGTGTATTGCAGTTTGAGTGGTGAGTTATTGGGAGAAGGATTAGGGTTGAATTCTTTGGCCGGGATGCAAGATTTCTGTATTTGCTGTACAGAATTTTTTAGAGCTATGTTTACTATTATTCTGAAAGTTATTATAGAATAGTTTTTTTGGACTTCATTTATTTGCTTTTTAGTAAGATTGCAAAGCATTCTAAAGTTTTCAAGGTATTGTGATGTTTTATACTTTTGACATTCTTTCCATGCTTTTTCTCTAGCCTGAATTAGCATTCTACTCTTTTTGGATAGACAAATTGCATTATTTGTTTTAGTCTCTTCTTCTAGTAGGTTCAAGGCTATTTAGGATATTCAGGAAAGTTGTACTGAATTCATCTACAGCATCATCTAAGGGAAGAATTTTTAGGACATTCCAATTAATAAACAGTAGGGTAGTAATGACAATTTCTGGGTTAAATTAGGAAAGCTGGCATGTTGTTTTATAGACATGCTGTCTAAGTGGATGTGTGAGATGTCTGGTTGTGTAGATTAGGATATAATCACTGAGATAGTCACACATTGTACATGTGGTGATGTATTTATTAGGGTGAGATACTAGGATCCAGTCTAACAGGGAATTTGATGTTTTGCTATAATGTGTGGGGGTATTAATTAGTTATGTGAAACTAAGTAAGTTCATGCTAGTTGTAGGAGAGTTATATCCAACCAACTGGCATTCACAAAACCTAGTAGTATTTTTTCATGTGAAATTGTTATGGATATCCAGTGTAGGGTATCTTCCAGTATATATGTATTGTTGCCAGGAGGAATGTAAAGGCCACTAATACATATTTGTTTATAAGTGTTTATTTTCAGGAATGACTACGGAACTGAGATTTGGTATTGTTTTGTTGTAAGGGGAAATGTGGTCGTTGTTGGAAAATACTAAAGCAATGCCACCACCCTTCCTCTTTATACGTTCATTGCAGATGATATTATAGCTGGGAGGTGTAATTTCAGAGTAATTTATGCTAGGGTTAAGCTAAGTTTCAGTTATTGCAAGAATATCAGGCTATGGCAGCAAAAGTTAAATCACCGGGGTTGGAGAATGACCGTTGTAGGGTTAGAGAAGTGTGTGGAAGAGAATTATCTTGATTTTCATTGATAGGTGAGGCCAGGATTAGGTGAATGTCTCCTCCTCCTAGAAGGATTTTAGTATATTGGAGAATTATTGATACTTGTTTTTTGGAGAGTATTTATGGTACTTATGTATTATCGCAACCACACTTCTAACCCCATATACTTCCTGATGCTATCGTGAACCGACTTTATAGTAAACTAAAAATGGGTGTGTGAAGTCCAAATTAGTTTTGTTATCACCTTGGTTCTGAAAGAGGAACTGGAGTAATGGCCAAATTCCTCTTCCATGGTAGAGTTCTTTACCGCTGTAACGTCATGCAAAATAAAATCAACAGGGAAGAATAAATAATGCAGCGCTTACTACATCAACAAGCACAGATTCTTCCACAGTGCAATGTAATTATTGTGTTTACTGTTACTGAATAGTCATTTAAGCAAACAGATTACAGCAAAATACACATCATTCAAAGGCATAAAAACAACATGTGCATTGTAGTCTGTATTGAGGCGATGCATGTTAGAGAGGCTCGCAGTGCTATAAATAACAAAACACAATTTAAAAAGAACACGAGTGCCCATCAAAAAAATAACTAATTGCACATCTTACTTCAGCCCTCCATGAAGTCAGAACAAAACGATATGGTTAGAAATGCACATGTGAAGAAGCACATTAATCATCTTGAATAGCTGCTGTTACTGGCAACCTGCTGTTGTACGGCTTAACGAACTTTTCCATTCACACACAGCACTAGAGGATGCTACCCAGGAAGAGGAATTTCTCTGTTATTCCTGGTCCTGTTTCAGAAGCAATGTGATAAAAAAGTTATTTGGAGTTTACACACCCCATTTCACTGTAACATAAACTTGTCTCTCTATAACTTCACCAGTTAGGGCGACTTCAAAATGTGGTTGCGATAATACGTAAGTACCGTATTTTCCATTTAATTTTGTTTTGGTTAGAGTTGAAATGAAGTTTATTAGTCTATATTTGGATGTGCAGAGAGTGTAAGGAGGAAGTTTGACTAGGTGATTTGGACAGAGTTGGAAAGATGTTGAGAACTGTTAGTCATGGTAGGATGAGAGATTGCCCAGTAGGAGGGGGAAGAATAGAGGATATGCTGAGGAGAAGCATGATTAAGTAAATGGATCTGTATGTTATTGTTGGCAGGTAGCAGGGGAAATGGGAATCAAGAAAGAAAAAGAGGTTGCAGGGCAATAGGATATTTAGTGCTGGTGGAGTCAGAAAGCTGATGAAAACAAGGCACCAGTAATAGTAGATAAAGAATATGGTGTAACTCATAGTTATAACGGATACCATATTTGCAGTTATACTCATATTAACATCACCCCTGAACCTTTTTCTATTTTTGAAAAGGGACTGATATTTATTCCATCAGGGAGTTTCAATGTTTGTGACACACCAACAGAATTGAAGTTTTTTATTAGAAAAATGAACTTGGCACTTATTTTTATTGGCTCTGAAGATACACACGATCAGGAGGATAATAGAGCCTGTAAGAAAAGCCTTTTTAACCCTCCGCTTCACCCTATCCTGCAGGTATATGCCTCTGCATGTATAACAGATAAATACAAGTGTGCTACAAACTAAAAACATTCTAAATCCTATAATTTAACCCCCAAAGAGAAAATTACCATGTATGAGCTAACTCAAAACCTGAACATAAGAATATTAAAGCCTGACAAGGGAGGTGGCAAGGTTATAGTGGACAAAATAGATTATTCGTGGTACGGTTATAGTGGACAAAATAGATTATTCCAGTACCGTGTTTCAAATACTATAAGACACTCAAGTACTCCTTGATTTCTAGGAATTAAATCAATATTACCTACCATAAAACTGACTTAAGTTTGGAAGATCTACTTATAGAGGGGAGAATTTCTACCAAAATATATGATTTTTTTTTAAGGTAGATAAGCCCAGGATCCCTTCCATATTTGGGATTCCTAAGATCCACAAAATATTTCATGTCTGCCATACAAGCAGATTGTATCAGCTAGTGGATCAAAAACACATCCCATAGCTGTAGATTTGGACAGATCTTTGAAATTCACTATGGACATCAAAACGCATGTGGTTAGGCATTCCTGGGACTTCCTGGGTAGGTTGAACAGTGATTTAATCACCACAAATATTGGGTTGTTAATCATAGATATAGTTGACCTTTTTTCTTCCATACCTTTGGAAGGTGATTTGGATTTCATTAGTGATGGCCTTACCAGTTTTGACTGCTTGGAAGGTTGTGATATGAACCTTTATGTTGAGCTTATGAGTGTTGTTTTAGAGAATAATTTTATATTTTTTGAGGAGGATACATTTCGACAGAAACAAGGTGTCACAATGGGGACTGTTTGCACCCCCATGTATGGAAACCTGATGTTATTAAGTTGGGAAAGGAAATTTATCTTTTCTTCACCTTTTAGGGCATTTATTAAATTATATGTCATGTTCTAGGATGACATCTTTATTTTATGGGACAGACCAGAGATGATTATTGGAGCATTTTTGAATTACCTTCATGATACCACCACATTTTTGAAATTCACATACAAATGCCATAAGGCCAAAATTAATTATTTGGACACTAATATAGATATTCTTGAGGGAAAATTTAGGACTAGAATCTACAAGAAACCCACTTTCAGTAACTCATACTTAACTTACATCAATGCACACCCCTTTAAACAGAAAAAGAGCTTGGTAAAGGGGCAATGTGCACGGGCGGCAAGAATGGCGTCCCACTATTATGACTTTGTAGAACAAATTACATTTATTTCAGGTTTATTCACTGAAAGAAGTTATCCAAATGAGCTTGTGTCCTGTATTTGTCAAGAGGTAGTTGCAGGATTGGGGAATAAATACAAACCACTGATTGGAGTAGTAGATGACACCCTTAAATCTGAACCTGCCATCTCAGATGAAGATTTTAACAGAGCTATGGTTGTTGAATTTAACCACGCTGTACCAGGTGTTAAGAACACCATTAGGAAAAACTGGAATGTGTTAAGATTCAATCCTGATTTAGTTGGAATTTTAGGAACCAAACCGAAGTTTGTCTTTAAAATGGGTCATAATTTAGAGTATATATGAAGGGAACCCCTTTAGTAGGACTAAGAAAAAAGGTGATGGCACTAAACAAATGTCGCCCTCCTAGACAGGGGTCCAGGGAAGTAAATACTGTAGGAAGAAATAGCCAGGGAATTGTTATGGCTAGGCTTGTATAGGCCCTAGGGCCGATAGCCTAGTACCAACCTATGAACCTAAAATAGTAGTCAATGTAATTTTATTTAAGACAAAGGATACATTATCTTAGAAAATATGGACCAAAGTAAGGTTTGGTTTGTGAAATGAAACTGCTATAGTAAAGGGATTGTTTATTTAGCAACCTGCAAAAAGTGTGAATGTTTTTATATATGAAAGACAGAAAAAAATTTGCAAAAAAGAATTTACTAGCATAATTATAGTGTAAAAATGAAGAATTCTAATAATGTTCTATTTAAGCATTCATTGTTTAAGGTCTCCCATGATGAGTTTGTATTTGTTATCTTGGAGCAAGGTGATAAGGATTCCAGGGTGATGACTGGGAGAATATCCTGCACTATAAGGAACTTTTGTGGCAATTCAGACTTAATGCCTTTACTTACCCTGGACTTAGCAACTATGTTTCCATAATGCCAGTTTTGAAAAGAAAAGCAACAAAGCTATAGAGACAGGCTGTTTTGTTGTGTTCTTTTCCCTCTTTTTGACTCTTCATAGTTTTAATTTTAAAATTAAAAAATTTAAATAATAAACATACACTCCTTGTAATGTTTCTTCTGTAGAGTTTTATAAGATTTAGTTTTATTCAAACTTCAGACTTTTTGTGATATCTTTTTAAGCTCTAACAAAATAGTTTCAACATTTACTTTTAACTTTCAATATCGATCTTAAATATTTATTTGTATTTCCTTGTATTTTTTTTTATACTTCGTAATGTGATTACTTTATGATATAAATAACATCACATGTTAAGTTGTCATTCTCGCCTTCATTCTTGCTGGATGGGTTCGGAGCCGATCCTCGGCTCCGACTCGGCCTATACTATAGCTCGAGAGCTATTTTTTACCGGCTCGAGGCAGCCCTATATCCCACAATACCATGCGCTAACTCCCCAGATCTCGTTTGCCGCTTCGCTGCAAGGTTGCCTTTTTTTGCCGGCTGAGGTCAGTAAAAGAAAATTTAGTAATTCTTCTAAACTTGAGGTTAGTTTTTGTCAGATTAGTTCCCATTGATATAGTTTTACCTAAATTACCTATTAGTATTTTTTTTTTTTTCGTTAAGCCCTACCCACCCCTTTAGATAAACTTTCTAATCGGGCCTACAGGCTTAGTTTTTGTTTTCTCTCCCCCATTATTGTGTGTGTGAGTTGTTGTTTTAGTCAGCCCCTTAACTTCCCCTTGGTGTGAAAGTTGAGTGAGTGGTTGTGCTGACTCTGTTACTGTTTTTTAGGGTAGCTATGTCTAAAGAAGCTAAGGTCTCGGGATTCAAGAAGTGTGACTCGTGCTGTCAGAAAATGTCTCTGACAGACGGTCACACTTCTTGCGTCTACTGCTTGGGACCTTTGCACCTGCAGAACTCTTGTTCCGTATGCCACGGATTTAGTTCAAGAGTCTTGCATGAGCGTCGTAATAAACTTATTTTGAGGGGCTTATTGAAGCCCGATGACTCCCCGTCCAAGTCTGGCTCGGGGAAGTCATCTAAGCCCGCCAAGCCCTCGGCTCCAGCTTCTGAGTCGAGGGCTGGTGAAACTGAGATCGCTTCGACATCGGCTCCAGCCGGAGCCAATGTGAGTGAGATCGTACCTGCTCCGAAACCTGTATCGGAGCCGACATCAGCGCGCAAGCGCTCAAGATCCCCTTCATTAGAGTCCGTCCGATCGGCTCCAAGATCACCCCTTCTATCAGAGTGGAGTCATAGGACTCATTCCTCCAGGTCGTCTAGGTTTTCCGACCACGATATTGAGAGGGTGGTCAGTAGACTCATAAAATCTCAGGCACTGGCCCAAATACTCCAAAGCCCATCTCACCAGACTGTGGCTCCCTCGGTGCCACCTTCGATTCCTCCTCCGACTCTCCAGTCGAGTTCGGAGCCAGAGTTTGTCAGAACCGTAACCTTGCCCACGTCGGAGCCGATATTTCCACCTTCAGCTCCGGCGTCGTTGGCTCTGACTTCTTCATTGGTACCGTCCGTGGAGAAGTCCGGGCACCGGGACTCCATTGTCTGCTCCGAGGGGGCGAGTGGCATTGGACACTTGTCCGACCCTGCTCTCCCTCTCGGAGCGTCGGCTCTGGTTAGTTCGTCCCCGATATCATTCTCGGAGCCTTCTCTGTCAGTGCCGGGGGTGGTTCTGGTGTCTTCGGAGCCGGGACTGTCTTCGGTGCCTGATAGGGGGGCTTTCGAGGTGATGAGGAGTGTGCTGGATCCAGTGTCCACTCCAAGGTTGGGTTCTTCAGCTCCTCCCTTCACAGTGCCTGTTACGGTGTCTGGCCATCCTCTTGCAACTGATAGCAGAGATCCAACGCATAGGGTACCCACTTTTGGTGTCTCATCCTCCTCCGAGGCCTCTCCTGAAGCTTCAGGAGAGCCACCTAGGAAAAGAAAGTGCAAGAGGAAGCACGTAGACTCCCCTGAGGCTGTAACCTCGGACACCGACTTGGATGAGTCGGAGGGCTCCCCCAGATCCCCCTCTGAAGATGTCTCCTTTTCAGACATACTAGAGATCCTGAAACAGAGGGGGAATTGGTCCACACTCAAACCCTCAGTTTACCTTGATGTCTCTGGATCTCGCCCTTCCACCTCCTGGGTGTCCCCCCCTTTCGATCCACTGATGGAAGTGGTGGCCAGAAAGGCGTGGGCAGCTCCTGACTCCATGGAACCTACCCCTAGGAGGCTTTCAAAATTTATTTCTGCTCCGGTGGACAAGACATTTCTCACCAAAGGTGTCTCGGTAGATGCTATGGTGGTAGCAGCTGCCACTAAGAAGGAATTAGCTGATTCTTCTGTACCTGTTCATCCTCCTAACAAAGAGTACAGGACCATGGACAGGTACGGTAAGCAGACATTTGCTTCAGTGACCTTTGCTATGCGATCGCTGAACTATTTATGTCATTTCACCTGCCTTCAGAGAGATTTGCTCAAAGAACTGGGTGAAACTGTACAGGATCCTTCTGCTGCGGGGTATCAGGACAAGATTAACTCCCAGCTGGCTACCCTGAATTCTATTGCCAATTCCTCCATGCAGCTTATCTCTTATGTAGCCGATGGAGTGAGTAGGGCCGCAGGCACAGGTGTTGCGTTGAGACGTCATGCCTGGATGCGACTCTGTAATTTTGCTGATCCCTTCAAGGCATCCTTCACCAACACCCCCTTTGATGGTTCAGAATTGTTTGGACCTCAGGTGAAGAATACTCTCACCAGGTGTGAGCAAGATGGTAAGACTCTCTCTGCCGTGGGAGTCCATTTTTCCACACCATCTAGACCATACCCCAAAGGTCAGAAGGGTGGAAAGATGTGGTTCCGTAAACCACAGGGAGTCGCGCCCACCGCATGTGGTGAAATTCCCCCTAGAGGTGGGGGGGGGAACAACAATAGACGCCACCCCATAGGCAGAGGGGGTCCACAGAACCAGGGTTCCAGGGAGTCCTTCCCTGACCAACCCTTTCAGCATCCCTGAGAAGCTGCCCGACTGTCCACCTTCGGAGGCAGTCGGGGGAAGATTATCTCCGTACCCGGAAGCCTGGCAATCCCTTTCTCAAGACAAATGGGTACAGTTGATTATATCCGAGGGTTACAAAATCCCCTTCATTTCCCCTCCAAACCAATTGCCAAGACCCCTCCCAGACGTACCACCCGAACAAAGGGGTCAGGCACAGCTGGAAATAGAAAAGCTGTTAAAAAAAAAGAGTCATCCAGGCAGTCCCAGCAGACCAGCTAGGATCCGGAATCTACTCCAGGTTCTTTTTGATACCAAAAAAGACAGGAGACTGGAGAACCATTTTGGATCTCAGCAGACTGAACAAATCTGTACAGAAGACAAAATTTTGGATGGTAACGCTGCAGTCCATTCTGCCCTTCTTGGGCAGAGACAACTGGATGTGCTCGTTAGACCTACAGGACGCGTACTATCACATAAAGATACACAGGTGCTCCAGGAGGTTTCTCCGCTTTCGGCTGGGAGCCAGTCATTACCAATTCAGAGCCCTGCCCTTTGGTCTCACCACAGCCCCCCGGGTGTTCACCAAATGTTTGGCAGTGGTCACGGCTCACCTGAGACAAAAAGGATTCCAGGTGTTTCCATATTTAGACGACTGGTTCATCACCGCTACCACCAAGCAGCATCTTATCATAACCAGGGATTACACCATTCACATTTGCAACAGGTTAGGTATTTCCATAAATTTTGCAAAATCCTTCTTGTCACCTTGTCAATGTATAAACTTCATAGGCGCTGTGTTAAACACCACAGAAATGTCTGCAACTTTAACACCTCAGAGAGTGATAGATATACGGCAGAATGTCCACCTTCTGATTCAGTCCAACAAAGTTCAAGCCAAGTTAGTTCTGAAAACATTGGGCCTCATGGCAGCGGTGATTCCCCTTCTTCCCTTAGCCCGCTTCCATATGAGAATTCTTCAGTGGATGCTTTCCTCTCAGTGGTCCTACCAACAACTTCCTATGACATACAACATATTGATAACCCCGACTTGCAAGAAACACCTTGCCTGTTGGATAGTCTCCCCTCAACTTCTTCAGGGCAGACCCTATGTTATTCCCCCTCCAGTTACCACGGTGACAACGGATGCCTCCCTGATCGGGTGGGGGGGGGCATTATCAGGGCAGGACTGTCCAGGGCACATGGCAATAATTAGAATGCCACCTGCACATAAATGTCCTAGAGATGAGAGCAGTGCTTTTATCATTGCGAGCCCTTCAGGACTCTCTTCCCACTGGCACTATAGCAGTTCAAATGGACAATATGTCCGTAGTGTGGTACATAAACAAGCATGGCGGAACAAAGTCCTACCCCCTATGTCGAGAAGCACTCAGACTTTGGCAGTGGGCGATCTCCTCTCAACGGTTTCTGATAGCAACGCACATCCCCGGGATATCCAACGTCATAGCGGACAGATTGAGCAGAACAATTCTCATGCCTCACGAGTGGTCTCTAAATCAAGTGGTAGTAGAGAGAATTTTCCAGAAGTGGGGCCATCCTTGCTGCGACCTTTTTGCAACACCTCAAAACAGCAAGTGCCTCGACTTCTTCACTCTCTTCCCCCTACCAGGCCCCCCCCCCCCCACAGAGACACTCTAGTCCACGATTGGCCTCGGGGTCTTCTATACGCTTTTCCCCCTTTTCCGTTGATTCCAAAGTTAATTCAGAAAGCAACCGCATTGAGATCCAAAATGATCCTCATTGCTCCTTACTGGCCTCGACAAGTATGGTTTCCGTTCCTGCACCGATACCTTCTGGAACAGCCCTGGCATCTGGAACCATTTCCAGATCTTTTGACCCATCTGACAGGCAAGCTGCACCAGTCTCTTCAGTCCCTCAACCTCACAGCTTGGTTGCTCCACTTCCAACCATAGCCAGGCTTCCCCTAATTTCTCTTCCTGTCCATGACGTTATTCTTGCCTTCCATAAGTCTAATACCAGGAAGAGTTATGCGAGCAAATGGAAGCGTTTTTCCATTTGGGCACAAGCTAGGTCCTTAGACCCTTTTAATGCTCCAATTCACAAAGTTCTTGATTTTCTGGCAGAGCTTTTTCATGCAGGTTCATCGGCAGCCACTATCAGAGTTCAACTAGCGGCCATTGCCAATTTCCACGTAGGACTTTCAGAAACCAGTATTATGTCTCATAAACTTTGCAAAGCCTTCCTCAAGGGCATTTTCTTACTCAGACCTCCCATTAAGGATCCTACTACACAATGGGACCTGAATTTAGTGCTATCTTCACTAATTCTTCCTCCCTTTGAGCCTGCAGCTTCTTGTTCTCTCAAGCTCCTCTCTTGGAAGACTCTGTTTCTAGTGGCTATAACTTCTGCCAGCAGAGTGTCGGAGCTTCAAGCCTTGTCCATCCGTTCCCCTTATTTGGTCTTTCATAAAGACAGAGTAGCTCTCAGAACAAACCCTTCCTTTCTACCTAAAGTTTCATCTGAATCAAATCTGAATCACACTATTCACTTGCCGGTTTTCTTCCCAAATTATTCAAACCGGGCTGAACAGAAACTACATTCCTTGGATGTTCATCGCCAATTGCGGTATTATCTAGACAGAACAAAACAATTCAGGAAGTCAGAACAACTCTTCCTTTCTTATGCTGATGGGAGGAAAGGACTTCCAGTTTCAAAGGTAACCCTTTCCAGATGGTTAGCTTCCATCATTACCTTTGTCTACAAGTTGAGACATAAACAACTTCCTTCAAAACCTAAGGCTCATTCAACCAAGGCACTATCGACTTCAACAGCCTTTCAAGCAAGGTTACCTTTAGATGCCATTTGTGCAGCAGCTACTTGGGCTTCTCAACATACCTTTATTACCCATTACAAACTGGATATAGCCTCCAGAAATAGAGCTGACTTTGGTTCCACTGTACTCAGGAGTCTGTTTCGTTGAGCCACCCAGGACCAAGGTGCTAGGGACGCTGTCCCATCCAGCAAGAATGAAGGCGAGAATGACAACTTAACATTAAGAAGTTATGTACCTACCATAACATTCCATGTTAGTTGTCTTCTTCTAGCCTTCTTTCTTGCGTCCCTCCCTCCTGCCCCCTAGCCTAGACAGACTTGAAGGCTCTGAGATCCTTCTATTTCATGATGTTGCCCCTTTTTCCAGATTTCCCATATCATGACTACTATTGCCAGGGAGACTGTTTAGATATATATATATATATATATATATACATTGTTTTTTTGTTGGTAACAAAAAATTCTATGCTATGTGTTAGCTGCCAAACGAGATCTGGGGAGTTAGCGCATGGTATTGTGGGATATAGGGCTGCCTCGAGCTGGTAGAAAATAGCTCTCGAGCTATAGTATAGGCCGAGTCGGAGCCGAGGATCGGCTCCGAACCCACCCAGCAAGAAAGAAGGCGAGAAGAAGACAACTAACATGGAACGTTATGGTAGGTACATAACTTCTTATTATGTACTATTTGTGTTTTATTTTGGCTGGAATGCACTGTTTCTTTAAGAGCAGAAACAATGTAATGAAATAACAATAACTGGTGTTAATTGATGGCACTATTTAAGATGATCTTTTAGAAATTACACTTTCATTTGATGAAGTCCTTTGTTAAGAGAACGAAAGAGCTTAATGTGTAAATAAACATTTTGGTTTGATATTTACTTTGGATTCCTCCATTTATGTATAGCATAACTCACTGCCTTGCCACTTCTTTTCTGTTTTTTAGTGTTTGTTTTGGTGGCCTGCCTTTCTTTTTGGTTTATTAGTAATTCTATGAGCATTGCTGATACTGAGAACAGCATTCTTGGCAGAAGTAATAATTTAAAGAACTTTAATTGTACCCTGACTTAAGATTGGGTCCCATTCCTGTCAAGGTAGTACAAATCCTAAATATTTGGAGACATTAAAAGGGAGAATCTCTCAAATTTCACTACACACCACTTTTATCATCCCTGATGTAAAAAATCCTTTCAAGCCAAAAACATGTATCCACTCTCATCAACTGCTTATCATTCAAATCTTTGTGTCACCAAAGTGTGGAAATGTATTACTGTGGTCTCACATAAAGAAATGGAATACCTATTGAACTATCAAATTGTAAAGCTATAGTCCTTCTCTCACCTGTTGCAAAAGTTCTTGACAGATGCATCCATAAGCAACTTCTGGCCCACTTAACATCAACCAGCCATCTTTCTGTTACCCAGCATTTCTTTTGAATAGGTTATATAACTAAGCTTCTGTATTTGATTATACTGACTATGTCTGTGATAACATTTAAATAAGGGAGAAGTGGCTGTCTTCCTCTCCTTTGATGTCACCAGGGCCTTTGATACTGTCGCTCACACCATTCTGATACCTGATCAGAAACAGCATAGTCTTGAATCAAAATAATACTCTAGTTTAAAAGTTACTATTCAAAGCATGAAAAAATAGCCTAACTTCTTTATATGGTTTTCTGGGAAGGATCTCTAAGTTAATACATCTAAATTTGATGAAGCTGTTACACACAATCCCTAAATGACCAACTATATAACTATTATTGACTCTTGAAGAAATTAAATTACACAGCACAAAACTACAGATATCTCAGCTTTCATCTGGGTCCTTCTCTAATGTTTCACAGTTGCATCTACCTCTTCACCTAGAAAGTCACAGAGCAACTAAAACAATCTGAAAACTTACTCCGTTCCATACACCTAAAACCTCATCCGTTTGGCATTAATTTACTACAGAAACATGTACTATATGTGGTGCTGCGGTAGCTTTGTCGCCTCACAGTAAGACGTTGTCCTGTTTGATTCTCAGCTAAAGCATCTTCTGTGTGGAGACGTGCATGAATGGGCGTACCTTCATTGAAGGTTGTGCATCAGGGCTGGCAACTCGGCACGTAAAAATCTACTGCCAATCATTAGCGGACCGGGGTTCCGCTGTGGCGACCCCTAATCGGGAAAAGCCGAAAGACACAACATATCTATATGGTCTTTTAATCATTGATGTAAACTGGAGAAGGGCCATTTATTTCAAGAATATCATAACCTGTGTCCTTCCCTTTACTCTACATTATACCCAAATACAGACTTATTTACAATTAACTTATTGCTGATTGAGAAGATACTAAATTTTTGAATGAGGACAGGTACTTGTGGAAGGAGAAACAGAAGTATTGCACCACAGATGCAGCAGGGCACCGTGTGTGTGTGTGTGTGTGTGTGTGTGTGTGTGTGTGTGTGATGTGCATGTGTGTGCGTGTGTGTGTGTGTGTGTGTGTGTGTGTGTGTGTGTGTGTGTGTGTGTGTGTGTGTGTGTGTGTGTGTGTGTTATTTGTTATTTGAAGGGGTCTTTATATGTGGAGCAAATGTGTATCAAG